>NC_071988.2:6365000-6672700 GCF_028885655.2 Pongo abelii
CGTGTGCCTCTGTGTGTGCGTGCGCATGCATGTGGGTGGGGCAGGAACACAGATAGTGAAGAATAAATGAACAGAAACAATTTCAGGTACATATAAGCACCACGAAGAAGTTAAAACAGGATGATGGATAGAAGGTGATGATGGAGAAAGGCCATTTGAGGCTGGGATGTCCAGGGAAGATCAGAGTAGGTGTCATTTGAACCGAGACCAGAGAACAAGGGGGAGATCTGGGGATGGAGTTTCAGGGAAAGGGATGGTAAGTGCCCAGCTGGTCAGCCTTGCTCCAGAGGCAGAAAGAGGCTGGTGAATCTTCAGGGTCCTGAGCAGGGGTGGGGGTGGTGGGAGGTGGTGAGACAGGGCCAGGCCATGCGGGTTGGAGTTTGGGCTTACTCCGTGTAAGATGGGAGGGGTTTGAAGCAGGTGGGTGGCGTGATCCTCTGTAGGTTTTGTAAGGCCATTTGTTCTGCTGAGTGGAGAATGGATTGAGGGGGGCAGGAATGGAGATGGGGAGACCAGTCTGAAGTTGCAGGTGAGAGATGTGGCTGGCCTGACTGGGGTGGTGGCTGTGGAATGAGAGGAAGTTAGAAGCACCTGGGACACTTGTGGAAATGACATAGACAAGAATAACAGATCAGTTACACGTGGAGGGTGCAGGAAAGGGAGGGCCCAGGACCCTGGTGACAGCCCCCACCAAGTGCACTTACTGCTCATGTGCATTGCGTGGAGTTGGCCTTGTGACAGCCCAGGAAGGTGGGTGCCATTGTGATCACCATGGAAACCCAAGGAGGGAACTAAGGCAGGGAGAGCAAAAGTCACTCAGCTAGAAGGTAGGGAGCATGACTCACAGGCATTCCATGAGTGTTTGTTGAACGAATAAGTGAGTTCAGGGTGGCATAGCTCACAGCTTTGCAAATGGGCACAAGGGCAGGGTTGAACTCTCTGAGAGGGTGGCGTCATTGGACTAGAGGCAGACACAGCCACTTGAATATGATTGTGGTAAGGGTAGATTAGTTTGGTTGGATTTCTGGGCAGATTTATTAAACACACCATTTCCCCTGGTGTAAAGGTTTACCTCCTCACTTATTTATTTATTTATTTATTTATTTAGCCAGAGGCTCAATTGATTTTTTTCATTGCAGTTATTGATTTCTGAATGACATTTTGACTTTTTTTCCCCCTGAATGTCTCTTGTGTTTTAGCTAATAAATCTCTGACATGTTGCACTGGCTCTGTGGGTGGAAGGTTATGGGAAGTGCTGAGATGCAGACAGAGATGAAGATACCGCTTCTCAAGAAGGGCTGCCAGGCAAGGCTTTCAGATTTCCTCCTTTGTTTTCAAGCTAGAGTGTTTCAGCTTTGCTATTGTTCTTTCCCAACCATGGGAAAATCCAGCTTCATGTACAGTTTGCTGTTTGAGAAGTTCAAGCTGTTTTAAACCTGCAGTTCAAACAATGATCTGATTATCCTTAAGAATCAAATACTGTTAGCAGCGGCAAATCCGCATGGGTCTGCAGCAACTCAGTGCTCACCTCCTAAGAGGAAAGGATTCATCTGAGGGACAAAAGGCAGAGTGAGAGACTGAGGCAAGTTTTAGAGCAGGAGTGAAAGTTTATTAAAAAGTTTTACAGCAGGAAGAGGGCCAAGTGTGCTGTTTGACCTATGACTTGGGGTTTTATACGTTGGCATGCTTCTGGGATTTTATGCCTCTCTTCCCTTGATTTCATTTTTGGGGTAGGCTGTCTATATGCGCAGTGGCCTGCCAGCACTTGGGAGGGGCTGTGTCTTAATGTGTTTACTGAAGTTGTGCGTGTGCTCATTTGAGTCGTTTTTCCCTTACCAGTGGAGTGTTCCTAGAAGGTCATACTCCAGTTAAACTCCGTCATTTTGCCTCTTCGTGTGCATGTTTGAACCCACTCGCCCAACTGTTAGATCCTGTCAGGAAGCTGCTGGTCGCCAGCTTCAAGTGTTTCTTTTTTCTTTTTTTTTTTGAGATGGAGTCTCACTCTGTCGCCAGGGCTGGAGTGCAGTGGCGCGATCTCGGCTCGCTGCAAGCTCCGCCTCCTGGGTTCAAGCAATTCTCTTGCCTCAGCCTCCCGAGTAGCTGGGATTACAGGCACCTGCCACTATGCCCAGCTAATTTTTTTTTGTATTTTTAGTAGAGACAGGGTTTCACCATGTTGGCGAGGCTGGTCTCAAACTGCTGACCTCGTGATTTGCCCACCTTGGCCTCCCAAAGTGCTGGGATTACAGGCGTGAGCCACCATGCCCGGCCTCCAGCTTCAGGTGTTTCTATTGGGAGACTGCCTTTCCCTCATGCCATCTGCGACCAATTATGATTTTAGAGAGACAGTTTAATAACCGCCTGACCATCACCTGATGGTCACCTGACAGTCCTCTTTTGGGGCAGGCTCTCCTGCCCTGCTCAGGTCTGCCTAACTACCTACTCTAACAATATGATGTAGTTGTTTATTTTTATTTTTAGAGACTGGGGTCTCACTATGTAGCCTAGGCTGGCCTCAAACTCCTGGGCTCCAGCAATCCTCCTGAGTACCTGAGACTATGGGCATGTGTCACTGTGCCCAGCATCGAATGCTACATCATTGTTTTTTGCTCTACAGCTCATCCTAAATTTATTTGTCCTCTAAGGTTACCGGATTTTCAGAGCTGAAAGGTATTTTGGCAATCATGTTCAACCCTCCCATTTCATAGATGAGGAAATTAAATTCTAAGGAAGAAACATGGTTTACCCAGAGGGTCAGAGCTGATCTTGAAGGAGACTGGTTTAGTGAAGACATGAGGAGTGGGCAATTGAATCTTACGTAGTGTATTAGTTAGCTATTGCTGTATAACAAACCACCCCAAACTTCAGTGGCTTAAAACAACCATTTATTTGCTCAAGAGTTTGTGATCTGGGCCAGGCTCAGCTGGTGGTTCTTCTGCTGGTCTCACCTGAGGCTACTTAGTGACTTTCAGCAGTCATCTGGAAGCTCACCTGGGCCTGGGTGATCCAAGGTGCCTCAGCTGGGCTGGTTAGAACAGCTGGAAGCTGGCTCGGCCTCTCTCTCCCCACATAGAGAGTCTAGTAGGGTAGCCCACCTTCTTTACAGGGTAGCCCAGGGCTGCCAGAGGGCAAGAGTGGAAACTGCATGGACTCTTAAGTCACACAGTAACTTCTGTCTCTTTCTATTGCTCAAGGCTTTCCTGCAACGTTGCTGCAGCGTCAGTACATTTGCCCAAGGCCTTGATGTTCCCAGTGTTGCATGTGGTCAGAGGCAGGAAGGTCTTCCAAGATCACCCAGGCCAAACCCTTTAGTTTATAGCTGGGGAAACTGAGGCTCAGGCCTCATCCTTGAGCACCTGTGCTTTTGTTCCCAGCTGCAGCTTGACATTCTGTTAGATGTCTACACCAGGCATTGCAAACTTAACATGACTGAGATGGAACTTTGGAATTTTCTCTCCAGCCCTCTTCCTCACTGGCATTCCCACTGTCCTGGCTGGTCTTTCCTATCTTAGTTCTGCAGGCCCGACACCTAGGACTCATCCTTGATCCTCCTCCTAGGATGTCTGAGGCTGCATCATAAGAAGCCATGGAGCTTCCATTTGGTGATCTGGTGATGTGGGTCTTTTGAGTTTGCTCTTGAGATGCTCATCCTGGGGGAACCAGAAGTCATGGTGTGAGAATGGCAACCCACATGAGAGGCCATGTGTTGACAGCCCCAAGTAAACTCCCAGCTGATGGCCAGCATCGACCACCAGACATGTGAAAGAGCCATCTCGGACATCCAGCCCAGTTGGGCCTTCAGATGAGTGCAGCCCCCACTGCTGTCTGCAACTTCATGAGGAACACCAAGAGGGAACAGCTCAGCTAAGCCCAGTCAGTCTGCACAACCACTATAGCAGATGGTAATGAATTGTTTTAAGGGGCTGTTTGTTACACAACAGTAGGTAACTGGAACACCTACTCAGAATCTTTGCTTTCCTATCTCCTGTGTCCTGAAAGTTCTTTCCCTAGATATTTTCATGACTGAGCCCTTCTCATTGATTGCTCTTTGAAAGTCACTTCTCAGAGAGGCCTCTTATGACCTCAGAGTTGGTTTATTTTTGTGGCTGTGTCCTGTTTCCATGTGAATAAGATCTGTTGTGAATAGCTGTGTTCCATGTGATGTTTGTTTTCTGTCTAAATGCCAAAATCATAATACAGAGACCCACGTAAACTTACATGATTTAATAATTTTTAATTGAGGTAGCTATGTTCCGTAAAGTGTACAGATCTTACATGCTCTATTTGATGAGTTTTGACAAACATGTAACCATTACACAAAATAGATATTGGAAGTTTTTATCACCTCAGAAAAAAATCCCTTGCTCCCCTTTCAATCAATTGTCCATTATCTCCCCAGCACCACACCTGAAGAGCCAATTATTTCTGCTTGCTGAAGAGCCAACACATTAGTTTACTGGTTTTAGAATGTCATGTGAGTAGGATCATGTGGTGTGTACTCTTGTGTTTGGATTCTTTTGCCCAGCATGTCTATGAAATTCATCTACATTATTGTAGGAAACAGTATTTCATTCTTGGATTTTTATTTTTATTTTTTTAATTAAAAAATGTTTTTGAGAGGGAGTCTCACTCTGCCACCCAGGCTGGATGGCAGTAGCATGATCTCACTAAAACCTCCACCTCATGGGTTCAAGCGATTCTCGTGCCTCAGCCTCCTGAGTAGCTGGGATTACAAGCGTGCACCACCAAGCCCAACTAATTTTTGTATTTTTAGTAGAGACGAGGTTTCACCATGTTGGCCAGGCTGGTCTCAAACTCCTGACCTCAAGTGATCCACCCACCTTGGCCTCCCAAAGTGGTGGGATTACAGGCATGAGCCACTGCACCTGGCCTCATTCTTGGATTTATAACAATTGCATTTTAATTTGTCTATGAGCTTTTAAATCTCTATCTCTGCATTATATTTTTAATGGTTGCTCTGGGATTATACTACACATCCTTAACTTTTCATTACTATGAAAAGTTTATAAATTTTCTACCACTTTACATAAATCATAACAATAGGTACCTGTACTTCCTCCTTCATCCTTTTGCTATGGCTATCAAATGGATTATATTGATATATACTATAAACCTCACAATACAATGTAATGATTTTTGCTTTAAATAATTATATGTATTGAATGGTCTTTTATGTTTACCCACATGTTTACCATTTCCAGTGTTCTTCATTGCTTCCTGAAAATCTGTGTTTCCATTCTGAAGAACTTCCTTTGGCATTCTTTGTAGTGCAGGTGTGCTGGCAATGAATCCCTTTAGTTTTTTTAAATCTGAAAATGTCTTTACTTCATCTTCATAATTGAAGGATATTTTCACTGAATATAATATTCTGGATTGACAGGCTTTTTTTTTCAAGCACTTTAAAGATGTCATCCCACCGCCTTCTGGCCTCCATAGTTTCTGATGAGAAGTCAGTGGTGATTCAAATCATTGTTCTTTTGTTTGTAATGTGTCATTTTTCTCCGGCTTCTTTCCAGAGTTTTTCTTTATACTTGGTTTTTAGTAGTTTAACTATGACATGCCTTTATGTGGTTTTCTTTGTGTTTTTTTCCCTGCTTGTGATTCACTGAACTTCTTGGATCTGGAAATGGATGCGTTTCACAAAAATTGGGGTCATTTTCAGCCATACTTTTGTGCCTCATTCTTTTGTCACCTTCTTTGACAACAGTCACACTCATGGGAGACTGTTTGGTGTTTGGCCCACAGGTTCCTGAGGCTGGGTTATTATTTTAACTTCCCTCCTCTGTTTTTCAGATAGAGTAAAAATTCTGTCGATCTCCTTTCACTTTCACTGACTCTTCTGGAATTTGTTATCTGCTTTTTAGTATATCCAGTGAATTTTAAAAATTTCAGGTAGTGTATTTTTCAGTTCTAGATTTTCCATTTAATTTATTATTTAGTAGTTTCTATTTCTTTGCTGAGATTACTTATTTTTAAATTCAATATGATTATGTTTTCCTTTACATTCTTGAGCATAGTACAAATAGCTGCTTAATTTTAAAATGATTGTCTGCCAATTCCAGCATTTGGGGTCTATCTCAGTTGATTTTTTTTCTTTTGGGTTTTATTTATTCTTACATCAAGTAATTTTGATTTGTATCCTGAATTTTTGAGTGGTACGTTGTAGATACTCTGGGTTCTATTATGTTACTCCTAAGAGTATTGTTTTTTTGTTATAGGCAGTTAAGTTGGCTGTACTCAGACTGTAAAACGTCCCTCTTGCAGAGGGTAGCAGCTAAATCCTCCATTTAATTCTTTTAGCCTTTGGTGGACTGTTTGACATCTGTCCTGAGAAGACAGAGATCTGGGTTGACTTCATACATGGGACTTGGTGCTCCTCATCTTTCTTCCTCCTCATTCCCTGCCAGATTCCAGCAGCCAAGATTGCCCCACATGCCATCAGCTACTTCTTAATGCCACTAAGATGGGAGATTTCTATCACAGTTGTAGCTCTCTGAATGGTGCAGGAGGAGGACTGCTCTCAGGCCAACTGCCACAAAGCACGGAACATTTGGTGCTTTTCCCTTCTTACATGAGTTGGCCCCTCCAGTACCCATCTGCTTTTGATTGCCCTTAGGTGCCTTAGGTGGTTACTTTTTACATTTTGTCCAGAGTTCATGGTTGTTATTTGTGGGAGGGTTGGTCTGATAGGACCTACTTTGCATTTATTAGCATTGCTAGAAGCAGAATTCTCAGTTTTTGGGTTTTTTTTAAATTGCCAAGTAGTATTCCACTGTTATGTATATGCAGTGTACTTGTCCATTCTTTTGCTGATGGATGTTTAGGTTTGCTTACAGGTTTTTGTCTGTTAGGAATGAAGTTGCTGTAAACATTATGCATAAGTCTGTATGGACTTAAGTTTTTTTTTTCTCTTGGGTCAGTGGCTAGGACTTCACACAAAACTGTCGAATTGGTTATTTATAGGGTCTCCCATGAGCCTGTAAATAGGGGATACAGGGGCTACCATTCACAGGGGATACAGTCATGAACAAAACACATACAGTAAATAGAAACAGGTCCCATTGGTGTCACCTATACTATGCTAGCAGATGCTGAGTGCCAGGGAGAAAAAGAAGGCTAAGAAAAGTGATGGGAGGGGAGGCAGTTGGGCAATGGGCTTCTACTGAAAACTGGCTGGGCAGGGGAGGCTTTGCTAAGAAGGAATATCAAGGGACTCCAGGGTGGTGGCTGAGTGAGTGTATGCATATCTGAGGAACAACATTTTAGGCAGAGGGAACAGTGGCAGCAAAGGCCCTGAGGTGTGGCTGGAGTGGGGTGGGCTGAGGAAGGGAGGAGGTCATGAGGTCTGAGGAGTGCTGGGGCAGGCTATGGGTGGATGACCTGGGGTTCCTGGGCCACTGTGTGGAACCTGGGTTTGCTGCAGTGGACAGGAAGCTGTTAAGGTCTGCAGCAGTGGCATGGGTTGGAAGATTTGGACATTAGTTTAAGGAGAGCTGCTCTGGACAGGTGTTGAGAACAGACAGCAGTGAGGAAGGGCTGAGAAGTGAGAGCCAGTGAAGATGCTTCTGGAATGTGCAGCCCAGGGTGACAGCAGTATAGCAGACGGGAGGGGTGCAGGTGGCAATAGCAGCCGGGTCTGGGATACTGTTTGAAGGCAGAGCCAGGGCATTAGATGTGGGTGTGAGAGAAAGAGGCATCCAGGACATCTCCAAGGTTTTTTGGCCGCAGTGACTGGAGGTCTGAATATTAGAATAGTACAAATGTTGGGTGTTGCTCGGATAAAATGAAAAGACACCCTCATTGGAAGGAGGGGGTCAGGAAGTGTGCGAAGTCCCTCTATCCTATTACCCTGCCTGGTCTTTTCCAGGGTATCTGGAACTGATTGATTGATTGACTAATTGTCTTTCTATCCCCCTGGAAGAAATGCCAAGACCTAGCACAGGTTGGGTGTGGCATGTGTGGGAACTCAATAAATGTTATGGAATAAAAGGAAGGAGGAAGGAAGGAAGGTAGGAAGGAAGGAAGGAAGGGAGGGAAGGAGGGAGGAAGAGAGGGAAAAAGGGAGGGACAGAGGGATGGCAGGAAGAAGGGAAGGAGGGCAGGGGAGGGACTCACCCGAGGCTGAGGCCAACCCACAGTCGCCATCCTTCAGCACCCCGCCTGTGTTTGCTTCTTCAGTCCACACAGCTACACCGTGTGTCACAGACCAGAGGGGAGGTTTGCTTGTTTCTTTTAAGGCGAAGTCCCAGAGGATTTCCCTGGCATATGGAAAGGCCCTGTGGACTTCAAGTTAGGCTTAGGTGTGGCTTGGCTTGACGGTCCCCAGTGAATGAGAAGCACAGCTCCCAAAGGTGGGACTCATTTACCCCACCCTGGGGGGCTCTCATCACAGAAATGCTTATTCTTACATGGAAAAGAAACACGTTGCATTCATTTGTCCTCATCCCCTAGAAACCCACTCCCCACCCTGCTCCAGATCGCGTGGAACAGGCTGGTTCCTAGTGCTGTTTGGTGGCCCTTTAGACACCTGAGGACAGAGATATGCCCCTGGGCATCTCTTTTCCAGACCAAATCCTCTTCCATCTCCAATTCCTCATTTACTCGTTCAGCAAATGTTTTCTAAGCACCTGCTATGTGCTGGGCTTTCTGCTGACCTCTGGGACCAAAAAGACAAAGATACGGGGTCTCCCTCCTTATGGGACCTGCCATAGGCCATTGTTTGGACCAGGTGCTCCATCTATCCTCTGGAGGCTGAGGTTCTTGTGGTTGAGAGAGTAGACTGAAGGCCAGCAGAGCCAGGCAGAGAGTGAGTATCTGGAAGGCCAGGCCACCCTAAGCCATGGCTTCTTCGTCTGTAAAATGGGCCAACACACATGCCTTCCTCATGGGACAAGGACCTCCTTTCCCCCATTGCTTCCTTCTCTAGAGGCTAGCCCAGTGCCAACCCACTGAATGAATGAATGAATGAATGAATGAGTTACAAGGATTAATGGTGCTAACGTGCATCAACCTCTAAGTGCCCATGAGATTCTCCTCCCTGGGGAATTTCAGGAGGGGCATGGTCCCCCAGCTGACCCATCCCAGGCAATCTTGAGAACTGGGCCGGGAAACTCAGAAGGTCTCCATCAGCATTTTCTGGATTGAGAGGGGGTGTGATTTCAGCCCCCATTCCTGTATTCTTGGTATCTGCTCCATCCCTGATGCAGATGAGGCTTGTCTGTTCGCAGGGCGCACCCTGTGCCAGCCCATCAGGTCCCACTATCAGAGTGGTTCCCAGGCCCGATGGGTGATTGCCTCATCTGTTTCCAGTGTCTGCCAATTACATTTTATGGCAGCAGCTGGGTTAGATGTGCAGCAATCAGAAAACAGCGTCCTAGGCATGGAGCAAATGCAGAGTTTGGGCTTACATTTGTCACAAAACAGCATCCTGGATCACTGAATAATTTATAGTTAATTATTCTAACTTAAAAAAGCCTTGGATCACAATGATTCTCTCTCCCCCCAGAGTTGCGGGCCCTGTTTGGGCAGCTTGCCTGGCTGTGTGGCAGCAGGCAGGCATTCTGCCGTCTTGCCCAGAAAGGCTTCCCGCTCCCTGCCTCTCCCGTGTGGATGTGTGCCGTGTGACGGCTTCGCAGCCCTGTGGTTAATGTGGCCACTCTTCCCGTGTCAGCTTTTATTACCATGAACACCCAGCTCCCTCAGGGCCCTGCAGGGTTTTAGATAATTCCTCAGATTAGAGCAATTTGTCCCCAGCTTCAGGGTGTTTGAACCGTTAATCCTGGGGCACCTACAGGGTATGTACCATGCAAGGACCTTGGGCTATTTGTCATTTGGGGTCCAGGGCCCTGGATGGACCCCAGGACTCAGCTCAAATGAACCCCCCTCTTTCCTTCCTGGTCACACACAACCATGAAAGCAGGTTCTTTGGCAATGTCCTGGTTCCCTCCTGGGATGACTGTGGCCGAGGTGGGGGTCCCCTGTGACATGGGCCCCTTCCAAATGATGGTAGGTCCAAGGCCGACAGCTTGGAGTGGATGAGATCAAATAGGGTTAGGGTGACTCCTGTCTTCTCATCTTCACCCTTCTAGAATACCTTCTGCTGGCTGGGCGCGATGGCTCACGCCTGTAATCCCAGCACTTTGGGAGGCAAGGCAGGCAGATCATCTGAGGTCAGGAGTTCGAGACCAGTCTGGCCAACGTGGTGAAACCCCATCTCTACTAAAAATACAAAGATCAGCTGCGTATGGTGGTGTGCACCTGTAATCCCAGCTACTCGGAAGGCTGAGACAGGAGAATCGCTTGAACCCGGGAGGTGGAGGTTGCAGTGAGCCGAGATCATGCCATTGCACTCCAGCCTGGGCAACAAGAGTGAGACTCTGTCTCAAAAATAAATAAATAAATAAAATACCTTCTGCCACTGCAATCTTAATTCATTTCATGTTGATTAAGGACCTGGTGTGGTTAGGAACAAACAGTTCTAGCCTAGGGACATAGTGGTGAAAAAAGCCAGAAGTTTCCTCCTCCTGAAGCTCACATCTAGTGGGAGCAGGCAGAAATACATGGATCAACAAATAATTCCTGTGTCTAATCACTGGTGGTGTAAGAACTTGGAGGAAGAAAGGGGAGGGAAGCCTGGAAGGAGGAAGGAGAGTGGCTTGGTGGGGAGGGGCATACCCTTGCATGGGGTCGTCAGTGGAGAAAGGCACCTTGGGCGCAGGCAGCCGAATGAAGTAAGGAGGGAGCCCAGCAGGTGTCTGGGGTAGGAGTTTTTTTTTGTGTGTGTGTGGTTCAATGGTCCATTCTGTTTATTCAGAACAGTAAGATAAATATACCTTAAATATTACACATTTTTATATACAGAAATGACCCACTCCCCAGCAAATTTGAAAAGACAAAAAAAAAAAAAATCTCCTCCTCCTTTATAAAACCCTCGATGACCCATTAGGCAGAGCTGAGCCCTTGATGCATTTTCCTCAGCACACTTTGGCCAACATTGGAGGGAAGGACAAGAATGTGGGAGGAAAACATTACGTTGAAAATCCCTTTCCAACGAGGGTGCCAAGCATCTGGTCTTGAAGGAAGTACCCTGCCTGGGCAGGTGTGAAGGCCCAGAGGTAGGACTGTGTGTGGCCTGCCGGAGGCACTGCGAGAGGACTCATGCAGCCGAAGGGAGAGAAGGATGGGGTGGGGTGAAGCTGCAGGGGGCAGGGTTGTGCTCCACAGTGCTCCAGATGTACTTCATGCCTATCTGATTCCCTCAATATTTCCTGAGCCAGACACCTGGGAGGACTGGAGATGGGTGAGTCAGTCCTTCCCCTGGGCTGCTCATGGTTGGGTTTTTTGTTTAGTCACTCAACACACCCAAGCACTGAACGGGATGAAGGAGTCCCAGCTCCTGAGGTCCCCAGTCTAGTGGGGGCACCTGAAAGCAGGAGTAGCCGCCTGGTTTGCTTTTCCCCTCCCAACCTGCCTTGGGCACCACATCCCGGCCACTTTTGCCTGCCAGACTTTCTGTGTGGTCTGCTTTGCCCTGAGCTGTCTAATTTGGGTATGTCTCCCAAGTTAGATGAAGTTCCAGAGGGAGAGGGAGAGGGAGGGGGAGAGAGGAGAGAGGGGAGAGGGAGAAGAATATGATACTGTCTAGCTGCCTTTTCTGTCGCCAAAAAGATCAGAGGTGTAGATTCAGGGACCCCCATTTCAATACCAGCCCCATCAAGAAACATGGTGATGTTCAAGGCTTGAGAAGAGTCCTTTTCCCTATTGATGACTGTTTGAGTTGCTCATGTCCCTGTGCAGGCCCTAGCACAACCCAGGAGCTCACTGGGCTCAGTGAGTGTGTTTGCCGTCTGGGTGAGTGAACTGTCGCTCCCCAACATCTCTGTGCATAGACACCAGCTCCTCCAACTTGGAGCTCGCACTGCAGGGTGTCACCTCCCATGGTTCCCTTTCCAAACTGCTGACCCTTATTAGTATTCATGGCACACCCAATGAATTATCTCCACCCCATTGCTATTTTTTTAATCCTTGATACTTTAAATTTCTATTTTTATGTATTTAAAATTATGAAATATTTGATACATACAGCAGACTGTATCATCATTTGTGTAGGTTGTGGAGCATGGTAATAAATTGCAGCATCTGTGGATCCGTGCTTAGCATTGAGCCTGTTATTCTCTGAGTTTCTCCCTGCCCATGAAAGTAACCACTGTCCTAATATTAATTCCACCATTGCCTGGTTTTAAGTTGCATCACAAAGATATAGGCTTAAAACCATCTAGCGTTGAGCTGCACAAGGCTTTTGGATTTTTATATAATGGAACATGCTGTGCGTGTTCTTCAGGAACCTGGCTTCCTTCATTTCATGTTCCGTGTCGATGTGTGTAGAGTGATGTGCTACTTTCTATGGCTGTGCCCTGTTCCCTTATTTGCACGATCGTGTCTCCCAAGATTTGGACTCTAAGAGTTTGGCTAGGGTGTTTACTGGAGAGAAATTGCTGGGGTTTGGGTGTGCATGTCAGCTTTACTGTATGTACTGGCACCAAAGCCAACAGCGTATGGATGCTGTAAGTCCTCGCCAGCTCTCCACATTCGCAGGCTTTTAGATTTTGCCAATCTGGTGACTGCTAATGGTCTCTCATGTGATTTTAATTTCCATTTCCCTGCAGAGCTTTTCATATGTTTTGAGGCACTTCTCATGACCTCTTCTAGAAAACACTGTTCCCTGATTTGTGCAAACCCTCTTTTTGGGTCCTTTGACTTCTTGTTGCCATCTTGAAGGGCCTTGTGTACTTTCTCTGTTAATCATTGTTCATTTTAGCTGTGGCAAATGCATTCTCCCTGCATGTAGCTTGTCTTTTTGCTTTGTTTGTGATGATTTTAATGTAGCAGAAGGCATTGCTCTGTTGATGGTTTGTACTTTGGGCTTGCTGAAGAAGTCTTATCCTAGCCCAGGGTTATAATAACAAGTTTTCTATAATGTCTTGCACAAGTTTTTCAGTTGTGCTTTTCATGGTTAAATCTTTAGTTTACTTAGTATTTATTTTTGTCTAGGGTTTGAGGTAGGGATTTTAATTTTTTTTTTTTTCCCAAAAGGAAAACAATCTCCCAGCACCACCGAGTGAATGGTTTACCTGTTCCCACTAGTCTGGAACGTCCTCTCTGTACTCTGCCATTTCCTGATATGCACAATGTGGATTCCATTTTGTTCTGTGGACCTGTTTGTCTATCCTTGCACCAATATCACATGGCCTTAAGTATTATGACAACCTTGCTATCTGGTAGGGCACGTTTTCCCCACTTCCCTGCCACCTCCATCTGTTTCTCTTCTGAAAATAAGTAGCTGGCCACTCTTCCTCCTGCGCCAATGATCACACCCTGCTGCTGGGTGTCCTGCTGGTGCTCATGGTGCTGTTTCCTCGGTTGGGGTGCCTCCTCCCTCTTTTCCCTGAATGACCCCTGCTCAGGTGTGCACTCAGATCAAGCATTGTCCCCTTAAAGGCCTCTGGAAATTCTCCATCCCTCAGGAAGAGAGGGTAGTTGTTGTTTGGCACAGTCTATGGATCACACTCTTATACCTGCCCTACTATTTACTATGGCCCTCCCACCCCATCCATATGTATGGCATCATCACATTTCCTGCATCCATCACAGACTTTATTTATTTATTTATTTATTTTGAGACGGAGTTTTGCTCTTGTCGCCCAGGCTGGAGTGCAGTGGTGTGATCTTGGCTCACTGCAACCTCCACCTCCCAGGCTCAAGCTATTCTCCTGCCTCAGCCTCCCAAGTAGCTGGGATTACAGGCATGCACCGCCGCACCCAGCTAATTTTTTGTATCTAGTAGAGACAGGGTTTCACCATGTTGGTCAGGGTGGTCTCAAACTCCTGACTTCAGGTGATCCACTCGCCTCAGCCTCCCAAAATGTTGGAATTACAGGCGTGAGCCACTGTGCTCAGCCCATCACGGACTTTAATGCACAGAGGGTGCCTAGGGAATATCCATGATTCCAAATGGACTTACACCTAGACTTGGCTCTTCTTCCCCTAACCCTAACCCTTCCCTCCTCCCTTCATCATGTATTGATTGTAGGTGGGCGTTCACTGGAAATGCAAAGATGGGTGTCCAAGCAAAGCCTTTGTTGCGTCCATTTCACAGATCAGCTCTCGGTAAATCCCATCCTCAGAGGCCTGGGCTGGTGGGGTCCAGATGGGATGATTCTTTGGTCTGATTATTTTCACACTATGAATGTGTTTCTTTCAAAGTTAGGATTTTCTTTCCATAAATAGAGGGCTGAACTTTGTCCCCCCGCAAAATATGTCCAAGATCTAATTTGCAGTAACTGTGAATGTGACACATTTGGAAATAAGAGTCTTTGCAGAAGTAATTAAATAAGATCTCAAGACGAGATTGTCCTGGTTTTGCTCTCTGGTAACTGGTCCTAAATCCCATGACTGGTGTTCTCATAAGAGAAAAGAGAGGGGGGTTAGGGAGATACAGAGGAGGAGGCAGAGACTGGGGTGATGTGTCCACAAGCCAAGGGGCACCAAGGAATGCAGCCATGGGGAGCTGGGAGGGGTCCCTGGGATACAGTCTCCCCTGAAGCTTCTGGAAGGCACTGGCCCTGCCAACATTTTGATTTTAGCCCTGTAAGACGCATCCAGAACTGTGAGAGGACATGTTTCTGTTGTTTTAAGCCACAGACTGTGTGGTAATTTATAATGGCAGCCTGGGAACTCATACACCATGCAAAGGTTATCCAGCAGGAGAAACTCAGAAGGGCCAGCCCAAGAGCCTTCTCTCCCTCCCGGCAGCAGTTCTGTTTCAAAGCGCCTTGGCATCTTTGAGCTGATTTTCACCACATCCCCTGGAGGAAGGCTCAGTGACCTACTATCTCCATTTCCAGGTAGAGAAAGTATCCTCACCTCCCTCTCACCATCATGCAGTGTTGCTTTCTCTTGGAATCACTGCCAGAGTGTGGGATGAACCCAGACCCGACCCCGTGCCTGTTCCCTCACCAGGAGGACATAGGGTTTGGGGGCAGGCAGGGATGTGGCTCATCCCAGGTGGGATCCGGCAGCTGTCACACTCATCTCCAGGTCGTGAGCCCCTCTGCATGCCAGGTACTGTGCCAGGCACCAGTGATCTGGGAGTGCCTGGGACACTGTTTTCCCGGGTGCTGGTCTGCAGGGGCCCCAGGCCTGCCCCAGTTGCTGTGTTCTGGGGCCAACTGTCCTTCCAGCCTCCTCGATAGCCATATGGCATTCCCTGGCCGATACTGGCTTGCTGTCACTTGGGTGGACCCAGGTGTGGCAGACATTAGAGTGGCAGAGTGGACCAGGCTGTGTGACCCTGATACTCACCCCACACTGTGGCTCTCAGCCTGAGGACTTCATGCTGGCTGTGGAGGCCGCGTCGTCCCTTGGCAGGGCAGGCTGGATGGGCAGGAGAGGCAGGGCCCTCAGCTGTGGGATGGGGTGTTGGTGGGCTGTGCCCACCAGCTTGTGGGCCTCCCCAAGTTGCTCTTCCTCCAGCAACCTCTCTGCATGGACAGCTTCCCCTGTCACAGGGACAGCAGAGTCCTCCCAACAGTATGTTCCTGGGCCAGGCCCCCACCATCCTGGCTGCAGTCTCCTGCCCCCAGCCTGGTCTCAGGGCAGCCTCTGGACAGGGCAGCCAGGAGAGTTCTCTGAATAAAACTCTTTTACTCAGGTTTCCCCTTGCTTCCACTCTGGCAGCAGCAGCTGGGCGCAGTTGCATGAGAGTTGGCCCCAGGCTCTCCAGCCACGCTCCAGGAAGGGCCAAGTATGGCCTCCTCCCTTCCCGTGCATCCCTGACCTGTGTCCCAGAATGCCCGTCTGCCCTGCTCCCAGCTGACACCTCCCTGTGCCCAGGGCTCCCACCTGGACAGTGCACCGTGTGTGCTTGGTGCCCTGGGTGCTTGCTGGCCTCTACCTGGGCTGTGAGTGTCTGAGTTAGGGGCTGGGTTTGTGTCACTCCCTCTTGTATTATGGGCATCCGGCACCCGTATGGTCCAGGTGGCCCTCCATCTCGGAGACCAGTGCTTCGGTGTTACATTCAGCTCCTTGCCCCAGTAGGATGCAAGCTCTTGAGGGCAAGGCCTGGCGCACGGGAGGTGCTGTGTTCCTGTCTGTTGAATAAGTGAATGAATGAATGAATGCGTTAGAGGGTCCAATATGGGGGGAGTGAGGGATTCCCCTGGACACCCCAGGAGGGCCTTCACACCCATATTAACCCACCCAGCGGACCAGGTTGATGGCGATTTGGGGACCTATGGTAAGGAACCAGGATCTCCTGTGTCCCCTGTGTTTCTAGATACTGCAGGGCTAGTATGGGCCCCCTGGCTGTAGGGCTGAGACGGAGGCATTCAGGCTAGACCAACGGGTCCTGCCCCAGCCACGTCTGCAGAGCCTGCCTGATCCTGTCCCTGGGTGCTGGCCAGAGTGCCAAGAAAGCTCAAAAGACTCAGGTGGAAAAATCAGACAGACCCTAAGGTGGTTTAAAAAATGTGCAAACCCAGGTATGTTGCAGGCTGGAAGCTGGGTGTAGCCAAGGCGTGGGGCAAATGAGCATGTTTGGATTAAAAAAGGCCAACGCATCTAACAGCCAGGAAGGTTTGCTTTAACATTCCAGCATGTTCTGTTGATTTATGGCTGTTGCTAGGTAACAGAGTACACCGAGGCTGCGTGATTTTAAAGCTATGGCTCCCGACTAAAGAGTCGACAGAGAAAACCATTAATCGGGGTGGGGGCTGGGGGTGGATTTAAATGCAACCCAGAAGACAGGGAACTGTTGGGAGCAATGAGAGCGAAGCCAGGTCCACCCCTCCGTGTCTGCCGTCCTTCAAGGGTGTGTTCCACTGCGGGTGTGGAGAGCTGGCTACAGACACTGGCTGCTCCTTCAGGAAGGCACCAGCATAAATTTATCTTTCATTTTGCACTAAATCGATCTAGTATGTGTCAGATTTCTAACACAGCACTGTCAGTGTACCAGATGTACGGAGTGTGTCATCTTGATGGGCAGGATGCATTGTGCCATTTTTATGTTGCACACAACTCCCACCTCTCCCCAGCGCCATGCCTTTGCTAAGCTGTGCTGCTACCTCCTGTTGTGGCCTGCTTGGGATAGGACAGTGGAAAAGACAGAAGCCCCCAGACTCTCCTCCGTGTCCACACGACCCCTGCCCCGGCTCCCTGAAGCTGACATTCTGATTGAGGGAGACAGACAATAGTCATGATAAACAAGAAAAAATTTTAAAGTAAAGCCCAGAAAGGGGGATCACGAGGGGTGTGTGTGTGTGTGTGTGTGTGTGTGTGTGTGTGTGTGTGTGTGCACGCGCACGCGCGTGCATGTGTGTTTGTGTGTGGGTGGGTGGATGGCGGGCGTGCTGGTTGCAATTGTAGGTAGGGGGAACCTGGTTGGCCTCATTAGGAAGGTGACATTTGAGTCAAGTCTTGTACAAGGTGAGGGGCCAAGGCTTGCAGCTATCTGAGGGAAGAATGGCCCAGGGGAGGAAACAGCAGATGCAAAGTCATCTTTGCAGGGGTATGCATGTTGAGCTGGAGGAACAGCTGGGAGGCTGGTGTGTTGGAATGGAGTGAGGAGGGAGACTGGGGAGGGGAAGCAGATCCTATAGGGTCCCCAGGCCACTGGGAGGACATCATTGTCTTGGCAGGTCAGAATCCTAACCCTGAAGTTCAGTCCCACACCTGGGGCCCATGCCTTTGACAGGCCTCCCTCCTGCCAAAGGCTGGCTTGCTCCTTTTGGAGCAGTATGCACCTGTGTCATTGCTGCGTGTTCTCCAAACCCCAGGCCCCTTCTCTGTGGTGTCTCTTACTTTGCATTCCATGAAAGTAGTGCCTGAGCCTGGCATGTGGGTGCAGGCAGTTTATTTGGGATGAGATCCTAGGGCACATCATTCGAGTCCCTGCTGTAGGGATGGGGGCTCCAGTCTACTGAGAATTATACGGAAGGCTCCAGAACTGATCTCTATGAAACAGTAGGGTAGCAGTAGTTCTCCAGGGATTATCAGTTCAGATCGGTGGAGGGTTGGCGTGGGGGCACTGACTTTCACTTACACTTGAGCATGTGCTCCAGGCCCAGTGGTGTGGGTAGAGGCCTTGGAGTGGAATGCAGAAAGACGCCAGAGCACTCGAGGGGAGGCTCTGATGGCATCCCCCTACCCCATCAAGTCTTCAGCACCACGACCCTGGACAGGCCAAAGACCAGACCTCCCTGTCTGTGGGGTTGGCCAGGGGTAGGCAAGGGCCCCGGCTGACCCTGTTGGAGTCCATCCTGGGTTTTTGGATGGCAGTGGGTGGTGATACCTTCTCTGGCTCTGGCCAAAGCACTGTGAGATGTGTCCTCGGAGCTGCTACTGGCTGTGTCCACCCCATGAGAGAAACAGAGAGGAGAGGCAGAGAGGGTCCCATGGAGTTTAAGCCCCAGGGCCCACTGTCAGGGCCTGGAATTGTGTCCCCTTTTTTGCTAAGCTAGTTTAGGCTGGCTTTTTGTCACTTGCAATCAGAGGATCCTGATTAAGCCTCCTTATTGTCCCTGGTGTTACCGGTCCCTGGAGAACAGTAGTTTACTCAGGCCCTGCAGCAGAGCCAGTGGGTGGAACCCGGCCGTATTAGTCTGTTCTCGCATTGCTATAAGGAACTACCTGAGACTGGGTAATTTATTAAGAAAATAGGTCTAATTGACTCACAATTCTGCAGGCTGTACAGGAAATATGGCTAGTAAGCTTCCCTCAGGAAGCTTATAATCATGGCAGCAGGCGAAGGGGAAGCAGGCACATCTTCACGTGGCCAGCAAGAGAGAGAGAGAGAAGGGGGAAGTGCCACATGCCTCTAAACAACCAGATCTCATGAGAACTCACTCACCATCACCAGAACAGCAAGGGAGAAATCTGCCCGCATGATCCAATCACCTCCCACCAGGCCCCTCCTCCAACACTGAGGATTGCAATTTGACATGAGACTTGGGTGGGGACATAGAGCCAAATTATATCACTGGCCCAGTTCCAGCCTGGCCCCCTCCAGAGACCTGTCCCATGACAGCCTGGCCTTGCCACCCTCCTGTTTGAACCAATCATCACTTCCTTGGTTCTCAAGGCCTTGTGGGTTCTGATAGCCCCATTGGACTCAACCCTCTGGTTCCCCAAGGGAATACCTGGACTGGTTCCACCACCCTACATGGCCCCCTGGCTTGGCCCACCATGACACACCCCAGTAGCCTGCCCCATCTTCCATGCAGAAGCTTGTTGGCCAGCCTGTGTCACCATCATGCAGGAGGCATAGAGATGTTGGGGAGGGGCAGGATGAGGGGCTGGCCACCTGAGCCACTTACTGGCCTCCTTGATCATCCATTCATCCACAAATTCATCCAACAAATACAAATTCCTGCCACACACCAGGCACTAGAGTACACAACACAGTGAGCAAAACAGGCAAAAATCCCTGTCCACAGAGATGACATTACAGTGGGGGAAATGGGGTAAAACAGATCTGTGAGTGACACAGAGCAGGGCCCTGGAGCATTGGGGCTGTGGCAGAGAATTTACGTGAGGTGGTGCCCCGCGTTCAGGAGAGGTCTGGGGCCCAGCTCTGCAGCCAGGCCTCCTGGGGTCAGGTCTTATCCACCGCTCATGTGCGACTTGGCTGAGGTGGTTTAACCTTTTTAAGCCTCAGTTTTCCCATCTGTGAAAGGGAGACACTAAGAGTCCCTACCCACAGGGTGTGTGGAAGTGAAATCATGCGTGAGGAGCGTTTTCCCAGGATGTGGTGTGGGAGTGGGGCTGCAACCTCGGCTTCTCACCATGGCTGATGTTCCTTTTCAGAATATATTGAGAGATGCGGAGCTGCCCTGACACTGTGCCCTGACACGTCCTCTCTCCCTGGAGTGGCGAGACAGGGTGGGTCTTCCTCCCCACCTCACTCTAGGGGATGTGGCTGGTGTGGTTTGCAATCATGTTTCCCCATTCCTCTGTCCCACCTGTCCCATCTGGTTCCCCTGTCCATCTGTTTCTCAGGACTGTGGCTTCCTCGAGCCCTCAAGGCAGGATTGGGTGCTGTTCATTGGTTTCTGCTCCAGTATGTCCTGTAGTCCTGATATTTAATTGGTGAGCAATCATTTTTAAAATTAATGAATATTTAATAACTGTGGTATGGACTTAGTGATGACTCTAAGCACAGAGGTAATCAAGGAAGGCTCCATGAAGGAAGTGTCATGAGAGGATGGCTTGGAAATGCCAGTGGGAAAGAAGAATGCCATCTCCCTGCTGAAGGCTGGGTAGAGTTCATTCCCTGCAGTCCCTTTATAGATGGAGGACATAAGTCCCAGATGAGCGCTCCCAGGAGCCTGTCCACAAAAGGCTTGGAGTCTTGTTTTCCTGACATGGCCAGGCCCAGGTGGGAGGTGGGGATGAGCATCAGGCCTTTGGGCACCTCTTGAAAAGGCTGAACCAGCTGGTGGGACGGATGGATGCCTGGGGGCTGCACATGTGGCTGGCAAGTGCTGTGAATTATTGATCACTAGAGAGCAATATGCAGGCGGAGGTCATTTTCCTCCTGGGCCAAACTGCTCGATCATGCTTAATTGCCTGTTTTCCAAATTTCCCCAGGGCTGGCCTAGGGGAGGGATTAGCTCTATGCCCATTTATTTTTCTTGAATCCAGTGTATGGGGTAAAAAGTTATACCATCCATTTCTCTTTGGTATTAAGTTCGAAAATAGTGGATGCAATTAAGTCAGGTGTTAACAGGTGGTTTCCTGTCCTACCTGGCGTGGCAAAGAGGTGCTTCTCTGTGAATCCCAATCCCCACAAGACTCGGCTCACTTGTTTGAGTAGTGGGCTGGCAGAATCTGAAAAAGTTAGGGGCAATAGAGACTCCCTGAGCACCCATGATGTGCCAGGCACTAGGTATATCAGTGCCTTCAATTCTCACTGAGATAACCAAATAAAATAAATATGACACATTAAAGTGAGGAACTAGTTGAAGAAATATTTTCAAAGAAAATTGTCAAAAGTTTGTTGCAAGGATGCTCCCACTGTTTACTGATGGGCAGGGTATGAAAGGGTTGAGGGGTGCATAATAAAAGGAGTTTTGTGGAGCACACCGCTTTGGAGAGGGCTATGCTGGGAATCCCATCTCTGCATGAGGAGGAATAGGAGGTACCTGCCACTTACCTGAAGCCCGATGTGGAGGGAGGGTTCAGGGCTTAAAATGGAGCTGCTAGGCTTCTGGCCAAGATGGAATAACAGGGACCAGACTTAGCTTCCCACCTTAAACAAGTAAAAAAATTGGCACAAAACAAATGAAACAGTGATTTCCAAACAATTGGACATCAGACATGAAAGTGATCATTGAATGATGGGAAATAAACAAGGTGAGGCCAAGGACTGCTCCAGCTTACTGCCTTGAGAGATTCCTGGCCACGTTGCAGGGAGAGGTTGCCCACTGGAGTCTGCTGGAACCCCCGAGTTGAAAGAATGAGCTGAGTCTGGGGAGATCAAAGTGGCTGGATTTCACAGGGCAGACTAATGGAATGGAGAGAGCTGCAAAGAAAGAGAGCTCTGGAATTATGCAGAAGTCCAACTTGAGTGCTCAGTTGAGTAATGATCAGCACATGCATGCAAGGAAATTACACAGTCAGGGAAAGAACCCCCAAAAGGACCTGTGATACCAGTACTTAGAGCATGCACACAGTCAGGAGTACTGCCTGCTCTTACCAGCCAGACTGGAAAATCCGGTAATTCACAGGAAATTGGGTAGACAACTCAGGAAAATCTTGCCTCAGTAGGAGGAAATTATTAGTCCTAGATTGATAATTTCTGCAAGCATGCTTAGCAAATCATCAGAGCAAGACTTTTGAAAGGGTGAAACTGTTTCATTTTTGTTTTTTTAGACAGGGTTTTGCTCTGTCACCCAGATTGGAGTGCAGTGGTGTAATCGTGGCTCACAGCATGATTGAACTTATCTCTCAAGTTCAAGCCATCCTCCTGCTTCAGCCTCCTGAGTAGCTGGGACTACACGCACATGCCACCATGCCTGGCTAATTTTTCCATTTTTTGTAGAGACAGGTTCTCACTATGGTGCCTAGGTTGGTCTTGAACTCCTGGGCTCAAGTGATCCTCCCACCTTAGCTTCCCAAAGTGGTAGAATTAGAGGCATGAGTCGCCATGCCTGGCCAGGATCAAACTGTTTATAAATGTGTTGACTACATCTCAGAACAAAGCTCGGGAATATTTATAGGAATACAAACAAATCCAGCACCCCAAAAGGCAAAAATCACAATGTCTGGCACCCAGTAAAAAATTGCTAGCCATGCAATGAAGCAGGAAAATGCAAATCATAATGAAGGAAAAGTCAATCAGTTAAGACTGATCCAGAATTGACACAGATGTTAAAATTAGCAGACAAGGTCATCAAAACACTTATTATAATCATGTTCTGTATGTTCTAAAAGCTAGAGGAAAGATTGGACATACCATCAACATGGAGGATATAGAAAAGACATAAATCAAACTACTACAGATGAAAATTACAATGTATAATATGAAAAACACACTGGATAGGATTAACAGCAGAGAGGACATTGCAGAACAAAAGATTAGCTAACTTGAAGACAGCAATAGAAACTATCCAAAAAGAAATATAGACAGTAAAAAGATAAAAAAAGAACAAAAATTTTAAAAAGAAACAGAGACTTTCTCATTGAGTTGTGAGACAACTTTAAGAGGCCTAATATATGTATAACTGGGGTTTCTGAAAGAGAGAAGAGGAAGGGACAGAAAAATATCTGAAGAAATAATGGCTGGCAAATTTCCAAATTCGATGAACGTGGTACACCCACAGATACAAGAATTTCATTGCCCTGCAAGCACAATAAAAATGGGAAAAAAACCACACTAAGGCACATTATAATTAAATTGCCCAAAATAATAAAGAGAAAATCTTAAAAGTCGCCAGAGAAAGGTGTGGGGTGGGGAAAAGCATGTTATATGCAGAGCAGCAAAGATATAGATTACAGCAAATTTCCCTAGAAAATAATGCAAGTGAGAAGGCAGTGGAACAATATCCTCAAAGCATGAAATTTAAAAAAGTAGTCAGCCTAGAGTTCATACCCAGAAAATAATCTTTCAAGAATAAAAGCAAAATAGACTTCTCAGACATAACAGCTTAAAGAATTCATCACTAGCAGGCCTGTAGTACAAGAAATGTTAAAGGATGTGCTTCAAACAGAATGAAGGTGATACTAGATGGAAATATGGATCTATGCAAAGGATCAAAGAGCATAATAGTAACTACATAGGTCAGATATGATATTTTCTCTTATTATTTTAATCCCTTTAAAGTATAATTGGCTCTTGACACAAAATAATAACCATGTAGTGTGAGGTTTATAACATATATAAAAGTAAACTGTATAATAGCAAAAAGGCTGAGAGAGGAGAATAGAAGTATGCTATTATAAGTAAGTATAAGTATCCTAAACTATATTTGACATGCTATAATATCACTTGAAGGTAGACTGTGATAAGTTAAAGATGTATACTATAAACCTTAAAATAACTACTAAAACAATAAGAGTTATAGCTAAGAAGCCAGAAAGTAGATAGAATGGAATCATTGAAGAATGCTTAACTAATCCCAAAGAAGACAGAAAAGGAGAAAGAAGGGAACAAAGGAAAATGGAATAAATGGAAAATGAATATCAAGATGAGAGATATAAACCTAATCATACCAATAATCATATTGAGCAGCCATGGTCTAAATATCCCAATAAAAAGACATCAGATTGGATGAAAAGGCAAGACCCAAATATATGCTGCCTACATGCAACCCACTTTAAATATAAAGACAAGAGTTAAAAGTAAAACAATGAAAAAGATATATTGTGTTAACTAACACTAATCAAAGGAAAGCTGTAGTGCCTATATTAATCTCAAAGTAGATCTCACAGTAAAGAATATTACCAGATTAAATAAAGTAATTTCATAATGATAAAGGGAACAGTTAATTAAAAGGGTATGACAATCTTAATGTTTATGCACCTAATCAGAGACATGAAGCAAAAATGATAGAACTGCAAGAAGCAATAGGTGAATCTACAATTATACTTGGAGATTTCAATAACCTTCTTTTACTAATTGATGAAACATGTAAACAAAAAATGTGTAAGAAAATAGAAGATATGAACAACATTATCAACCAACTGGACCTGGCTTATATTTGTAGAAAATGCTACCCAACAACAGCAGAATAAACGTTCAAGTACACACCACAGAACATTCATCAAAATAGGCCATATTCTGGCCACGAAACAAGTCTCAATAAATGTAAAGGGACTCAAGTCACAAAAAGTATGTTCTGTCATAATAGAATTAAATTAGAAATCAATAACAGAAAGAGCTCTGGAAAATCTCCAAATATTTGGAAACAATGAAACACACTTATATAACCCATGTGTCCAAGGAGAAATCAAAAGGGAAATTAGAAAGTATTTTTATGTGAATGAAGATGAAAACACAATGTATCAAAATCTATGAGATGTCGCTAAAACAATACTTAGAGGGAAATTTACAGCACTAAACATGTATATTGGAATAGAAGAAAGTTCCTAATCAATGGCCTTGAGTTCCACTTTAAGAAACTAGAAAAAGAAGAATAAATTAAACCCAAAGTAAGCAGAAGAGAGGAAATAGTAAAGACCAGAAGAGAAATTGGCTAAATATAAAATAAAAACAATAGAGAAAATAAATTAATCCCAAAGTTGGTTATTTATTGATTAAAAAGTTATCTAAGATTTTTATCAATAAAATTGATAAACCTCTTGCCAGACTGACCAGGACAATAAGAGAGAAGACAAAATTGCCAGTATCAAGAATGAGAAGGTGACATCAGTATATATTCAGCAGTCATTAAAATAATAATAAGGGAAGATAATGAACAACTTTTTGCTAATAAATTCAACAACTTAGAGGGAATGGGTAAATTCCTGGAAAGACACAAACTATCAAAGCTTACTGAAGAAGAAATAGATATCCTGAGTAGTCCTATAACTATTGAGTAAATTGAATTTACAATTTAAAACCTTTCCACAAAGAAAACTCCAGGCCCAGATGACTTTAGTGATGACTTTCAGTAAACATTTAAGGCAGGAATAATACTAATTCTACATAAACTCTTCCAAAAATTTGAGAAGAGAACACTTTCCAAATCATTTTGTGGGGCAGAGTTACCTTGATCTCAAAACCAGGCAGACATTATGAAAAAAGAAAACTACGGACCAATATCAATAGTCCTCATGTACATGAATTTAAAAATTATTAGCAAATTCATTCTAACAATACACAAAGGATAATACATCATAGCCAAGTGGGTTTATCCCAGGAATGCATGGTAGGTTTCACTTTCAAAAATTATCAATGTAATTTACCATATTAACAATCTATAAAAACCTATGCTATCATCTCAATAAACACAAAAAGGATTTCACAAAACCAACCTTTATTCTCAATAAAACTGATAAAACCTCTCAAAAAACTAGGAATAGAAGTGAAGTTCCTCTACTTGATAAAGAGCATCTATGAGAAAAACCTACAGGCTAAACGAAAGATTGAATGCTTTCTCCCTAAGATCAGGAGAAGGCAAAAATGTCTACTCTCAGCATACATTCTTCTGGAAGTTATAGTTAGTGCAATAAAACAAGAAAGAGGAAAAAAGATGTTCAGATTAGAAAGGAAGAAGTAAAACTGTCTTTATTCACAGATGACATGATTATCTATGTAGAAAATCCAAAGGTATCTACAAAAAAGCTACCAGAGTTAATAAATGAGTTTAACAAGTTTGCAAGGCACAAGATGAATCAGAATAGAAACTTAAAAACTACCAGTTATAATATGAGGTAGGGAGGAATACATCTGACAAAAGACATGAAAGACTTATGCACTGAAAATTATAAAACATTGATGACAGAAACTAAAGAAGACCTAAATGAGTGGAGAGATATACTATGTTAGTGGATTGGAAGACTCAATATTGTTAAGATGGCAGTTCTCCCCAAATTGATCTGAAATTCAACACGGTGTAAACAATATCTGAACAGTTTTTTTTTTAGAAACTGAAAAACTTATTCTAAAATTCATATAGAAACACAAAGGATCTAGGATAGCCAAAACAACTTTGAAATAAAAGAACAAAGTTGGAGGACTAACACGATCTGATTTCAAGATTTATTATAAAGCTTCAGTAATGGGTACAAGTGATACTGGTGTCAAGATAGAGTAACAGATCAAGGGAATGTAATGCAGAGTCCAGAAATAGATGCATGCATATATGGCAGCTGACATAGCTGATTTTGAATAGAGACTCAAATGCGCTTTAGTGGAGAATATTTAGATAATGGGTGCTAAAACAATTGTATATGTGTAGAAAATGAACTTCAATCCATATTTTGTACCATATACACATATTAATTCAAAATGGATCATAGATCTCAATATAAACCCTAAACTTATAAAACTTCTAGAAGAGGAGGTAAAGAATTTTTTCTTAAAGGACCAGATAGTAAGTATTTTAGGCTTGTGGGCCATATGGACTCTTGTAATGATAGAACTCTGCTATTGTAGTATGAAAGAAGCCATAGAAAATACATGAATAGATATGGCTGTATTTTAGTAAAACTTTATATATAAAAATAGGCAGCTGGTCTGCAAGCTGTAGTTTACCAATCCCTGTTGTTGAAGAAAACAGTGTAAAAACCTTTGTGACCTTCAGTTAGTCAAAAATATCTTAGATATGACACTGAAAGCAGGCTGCATAAAATTAAAAATTAATACATTGGGCCTCATCAAAATTAAAAAATCTCCTTTTTGAAAGACACTTAAGAGAATGAAAAGACAAGCCCTAGACTGACAGAAATTCTCTGCAAAGCATGTATCTGATAAATGGCTTGTATCTAGAATATATAAAGGATTCTCAAAACTCAATAGTAAGAAGACAAACAACCCAATTAATAAGTGGACAAAATGTCTGAACAGACATTTCACCAAAAATGATATACAGATGGCAAATAAGCACACAAAAAGATGAGCAACATCATTAGTCACGGGGGTAATGCAAATTGAAACTACAATGAGATACTATTACATAACTGGTAGAATGGCTATCATTAAAAAGGCTGACTATACCTTTTTAGTATGGTGAGGATATGGAGAAACTGGAACTCTTATATACTGCTGATGGGAACGTAAAATGATATAACCACTTTGGAAACTGTTTGGAATATGATCTCTATAATAACACAAACTATTCTATAAAAACATAAAAAGTGAAAGTTCTTCAACTTATTTTATGATGTTAGTACAAACTTGCTAGAAAATTGCAAGAAATGAAAATTATTAATCAATATGACTTCTAAACATAGGTGCAAAACTCAAATAAAAAATATCAGCAAAACAAATATGGCTCTATCTATCGTCTATCTATCTATCTGTCTGTCTGTCTGTCTGTCTGTCTATCTATCTATCTATCTATCTATCTATCCATTTATCTATCAGTCATCTAATTACCATGTGAGGTTCACCCTAGGAATGTCAGGATAGTTAAAGACAAAAAATGTTAACTTAATTCACTTCTTTAATAGATTAAAGGCAAAAGTCATATTATCTTATTAATAGATACCACAAAACAAAGCAAGCAGTCAAACAAAAATCATCCACATTAGACAAATTTTAATGCTTATTCTAAGGAAATGCTCTCAGAAAACTAGGAAAGGAATTTACTCGACCTGAGAAAGGGTATCTATCAAAACCTGATCGCAAACATCATTTTTCATGATGAAACTTTGAAAGCATTGCTAGAACTAAGACAAAGAAACCTTCTACCACCACTGCTGTTCGATACTGCCTTGCATTGGAACCAACTGGACTAGACAGCAAGTGGGTTAAGAACAGCAAGGAAAAGCCAAAATTGTGTTTAATTGCAGATGACATAATTGTCTACATAGAAAATCCAAGAGAATCTGCTCTCAAATTATTAGAAGCATGTGACAGTTCAACAAAATTGCTGGACACAAGACAACATAGTGAAATCAATAGCCTTCCTACTGAACAACAGTACCAATTAGAATATATAAGAAGGGGCAAATCCTATTTACAGTAGCAGTAAAATCTATAAGACACTTAAGAGAAAATCTAACAAAAGATGTACCAGCCCTTTTGGAGGTCGTATAGGAGAGTGGTTC
The DNA here is from genome assembly GCF_028885655.2 of Pongo abelii. NCBI lineage: Eukaryota > Metazoa > Chordata > Mammalia > Primates > Hominidae > Pongo > Pongo abelii. The sequence continues at coordinate 6,393,291 of NC_071988.2, forward strand.
AATGGTTCACAGCAGAGGATCCCAATCCAGATTGTCTGGCTTCAGGTCATGGCCCTACTGCTTCCTGGCTTGGGAAAATTACTTGATCACTTGGTGCCTCAGTTTCCTCATTTGTACAAGGGAGATAATAATAATATTCACCCCACAGGGAAGCTGGGAAGATTAATTGAGTTTACAAATATAAGGTGTTTAGAACAGTAGTTGGCACATATTAACTTCTATATAAATGGCTGTTATTGTTATGAAGAAAATTATAAAATTTAATTGAAGGACATGAAAGAAGGTCTGAATAAATACAGAGATAGACCATATCCATTGATGGGATGATTCAATATCAGAAAGATGTCCATTTTTTCCTGGTTAATTATAAGCTAATTGAAGTTTCAGTGAAAATCCCAACAGGATTTCCTTTTTACTTTTTTCTTTTTATTTTTGAGACAGAGTCTCGCTCTGTCACCCAGGCTGGAGTGCAGTGGTGTGATCTCGGCTCACTGCATCCTCCACCTCCCAGCTTCAAGCTATTCTTCTACCTCAGCCTCCCGAGTAGCTGGGACTACGGGCACGTGCCACCATGCCTGGCTGATTTTTGTATTTTTAGTAGAGACGGGGTCTCATCATGTTGACCAGGCTTGCCTCGAACTCCTGACCTCAGGTGATCCACTTGCCTCAGCCTCCCAAAGTGTTGGGATTACAGGCGTGAGTCACCATGCCGGGCCCCGACAGGATTTTCAATGGGATCTGAAAAACTGAAAATTTGCATAGGAAAAACAAAAGTCCGAGAAGAACCAAGACAATTTTGATGAAAGGCAAAGACTGTGCCATTTGACCTACTTGACACTGTCTTGTTATACAGCTGTCTCTCTAAGGCAGGGTAGTACTGCTACATGGGCCAGAAAGAAAGACCAATGGAACAGAATAGAGAGTCCAGAAATAGAGGCACATGTATATGGGAACTTGGTATAGAAAAGAAGTGGCATTTTAAGTCAGTGGGAAAAGGATGGACTATTCAATGAATGATTTGGATATTATTTTCTTCATATGGAAAAAGTATGTAATTTGATCACTGCCTCACCCCAAACAGAAAAGCATACTGTAAATGAGGTAAATATACGTCCTAAAACATAAAGGAAGGACATTCTGTTCACTACCTTTATAACTCAGCAGGTAGACAAGTATTGGTAAAACAGAACACAAAAGGCAAAATGCTTAAAAGATAAATATTGATACATTTCCTACATCAAAATGAATGACTTCTGTAGGACAAGAGTACCATAAACAAAGTTAAGACAAAAGCAGCAAATTAGAAGAGAATATTTGCCACATAGAAACAGACAGAGGATAGGTTTGCAACACATATAAACAGCAGAGGATACAATTATATCAAAAGCTCTGGGAAGCCAGTAAGGAGAAAGTCATACAATCCAATGGAGACATGGGCAATGGGAAAAGACAGGCAGTTCATCAAAGAGGAAATTCAAATGGCCAAGTGGAAAGATTCCCAAACACTAGGAATCAGGAAATGCAAAGTAAGCAATCATCACATACCCGTTCACCCATCAACTTCACATGAATTTAAGTCTATTCCAAGTGTCACTTGAGAATGTGATACACTGCTGTAGGAGTGTAAATTGCTTCTCTATTTGGCAACGAGTAGGAAGTTAAATATGTATATATTCCAGTATGCATGACCCAGAAGGAATGTCACCAGTATGACTCAGTAGTCTCGCCCTCCACCTGTCCATCCTAGGAAACCTTTGCACTGCAGGCTATGAGAAACTAAGTAAAAGGATGTACCTGCAGTGTTGTTTGAAATCCAAAAAGGTTAGAAACAACCTAAATATTATCTGGGTGGGTGGAGAGCAGGTAGAAGAAATAATACATTAATTTTACGCTGGTAAATATTTAAAAAACTGCTATCCAGGAAAAAAAGCCTTAATTTGTAGAATTTGCCAATTTCTGGGATGTAAATACTCTGCCATGGCTGATTTCTAGCTACCATCATGACATCATCAAACACAGAGTTGGGAAAAGATATGCATGATCAGCTCTTGCGAGAAGGTTCTTGGAGCAAGCTCCGGCACACCATTGATTGTTTTCTGCCAGCATGCAAGATCAATGAAGAAACAAGGGTAGAGCTGAAAACATAATGCTTAGGAAAAAAAGCAGTTTGTAGTATGGTGTGATCAATATGATCATGTTTATATAAATTTCTAAATTACATAAAATGATACAATGCATGTAGGTATGTTAAGGAATAGAACATAAATAGGAAGAAAGCACTACTTTGGAGATAGTGTTTGCCTCTGGAAAGAGAAAGGAAAGATGAGGGCTAGGAAGGGAGGTAAAGGAACTTCAGCTGTATCTCTGTGGTCTCATTTTTCAAATAAAAAGAACTGAAGCAAAGCTGGGCACTTTGGCTTGTGTGTGTAGTCCCAGCTACTTCAGTGGCTGAGGTGAGAGGATTGCTTGAGTCCAGGAATTAAGAGACCAGCCTGGGCAACATAGTGAGACCCTGTGTCTACAATAAATAAAATAAAAGTAAAAAAGAAAGCTGAAGTGAATATGTCCATACTAATATTGATTCCTTTTGAATCAATATTTAAAAGGTCGGGGATTGTAATAATACATTTTAGTCATTTAAAATATGTCACTAAAACAAATAAAATACAAAAAAAAAGGTCTGATCATGATTATGTAAAAACAAAACTCTACCTTGAAAAGGTCCTGGGATAACACACTCTAAAGGGTTTCTGGCAATTATATTTGGACTCAGGACTATAACTTTTATATTTTCCTTTATTTCCAAATTTTCTGTTACAAGCAAGTGTTACTTGTGCAGGGGCAGAAATTCACTAACCTTGAGGGTGTTGGGCTGGATTATGGCTCTGGCCCTTCCACACAGACTTCGTCTTCATTTGCTGGGTCTTGGCATTATCTCAGAATTCCAAGACATTCTCTCTCCGTCCAGAGGCATGGCGACCTGGGCTGTGGGTGGGGTGGGCGGGCTTTCGTCTTATCATTTCACTGGAGGAAAGATCCATTGCGGCACTGTTTTGCCCAGCCTCTACGAGGTTCAAAGTGGTGGAACAAGTCAAGAGAGCCACCTGGAAGCTTGGTCCTGGGACCTGGGTGGTCGTGGAGGGGAATGCTGGCAGAGAAGCAGCTAGGTTAGTACAGCTAGCTGCTGTATTATACCAGTGGTATATGGGCTGACTATACCAGCTCTGGAATCACAGACCTGGGTACATCTCCGGATTGCCACTTAGGAGCTGAGTAACTTGGGAGAAAGGTGCTGTTTGTTCATTTGTAAAGTGGGTCCTGTGGTTGGCTGTATTATAGTGCAACGTATTGTGCAGCCCCATCCTGGAGGGAGACTGTATTTGTATGCTCCGCTGAGGTCACGTGGCCATGTGACCCGCAGTGCCCTCCCTGCCCTTACTGAACTTGCATGTGGTAGTTTTGTGACTTGTTTGGGCCAGCGACGCTGTAGAGTGAGCTCACCGCCCCTGTCTCTCTCTATTACCTCTGCACAAACCCAGCCATGTGCAGCTCCAGCAGCCGGGGTCCTGGGAAGAAGATAACAGGGGTCAGAGCTGTAGCCCACTCGAGATGGACATGCAGCATGAGTGAGAAATAGCCTTGAAGCCGCTGCGTTTTGGAGGGTCATTCATGGCTGTGGTCTTCTAGTTCATTCCGGCTGAGGCAGGGCTGTCATGTGTTGAGGACAGAATGAAGTCACCTATGTGAAGTGCTCAGCCACCAGCTGGCAAAGGGGGAGGTAGCAGGCAGGTAGATGAGGATGTGCTGCTGTTACCAACAACCCACAACTCTCAGTGACAAAACACATCACATGGGTGTTTCTCACTCACTCAGCACATCGAACAGGGGCCCTGTTATTTGTACTCAATTAAGGACTTGGGCTGATGGACAATCTATCTTGATGAGTGCTTTTCCAAGATCCTGAGTCAGGGAAAAAAAGAATTTGTCAAACCCTACAGCGGCCACTGAAGCTGCACTCAGAACAGACGCTAGTCACTCACCTCACCTTGTACTCTGCAAAGCAAGTCTCATGACTACACCTAATATTAAAAGGGATGGGAAAGTGCAAATCTACCGCAGGCACAGAAGGAGGCGAGAAGCAGGATGTGTGTGGTCAGCACATAATGACCTCCCCTGTGGCCATTCAATAAATGCTAGCCGCTGCTAGAGTCACCATTAATCATGGCATTTAGGCTAATTCCAAATGGAGAAAAGGTGAGACGTAGGGATGGCATTGTCGGTGGGAGCATGAGTGTGTGCAGATGTAGAGTCTGGGAGGGGCAGCTATCCAGGGAAGAAGCAACGGGGCACACAGGGAGTTGGCTGGAGACGCAGTTGGGGCCAGACTGTGAAGACCTTTGAGCTGAGATGTTGTCATATGGAGCTGGGAGCCTGGAAACATCTGAACCAGGAAAGGGAACATGGGCCACATGAGGGAGGGGTGAGGCTCTGAATTCTGGCGGAGTGAGGAGGCTGGCTCGAGGAGGGGAAGGGCTGGAGAGGTCTGTGTGAGTGCACGTCGACAGGGCTGGAAGGAGGACAGGCTCTGGGGGGTGACGGCGTGGGAGTAGGGATGACTCCAGTGCATCCTAAGTGCAGACAAAGAGGAGTCCAGTTCCAGTATTTTTTTTTTTTTGAGATGGAGTCTTGCTCTGTCGCCCAGGCTGGAGTGGAGTGCAGTGGCGCGATCTCGGCTCACTGCAAGCTCCGCCTCCCAGGTTCACACCTTTCTCCTGCCTCAGCCTCCTGAGTAGTCGGGACTACAAGCGCCCACCACCACGCCCGGCTAATTTTTTGTATTTTTAGTACAGACAGGGTTTCACCGTGTTAGCCAGGATGGTCTCGATCTCCTGACCTTGTGATCCGCCCGCCTTGGCCTCTCAAAGTGCTGGGATTACAGGTGTGAGGCACTGCGCCCGGACTCCAGTTTTAAGAGAGGATGCTGGGTTTGGCGTTAGAGGTGATGAATGGCTAGAATCAAAATGACAATACCTCATTTAAGGAGGTTGTGGATCAACAGGGACAATCTTCTGTTACCTCTTTGGTAAACTGGTTGACATCCATGACTAAAGCTAAACAAACAGACCCTATCACTTGGCAATTCCTAGAATTTTTTTTTTTTTAAGAGAATCTTGCTGTGTGGCCCAGGCTGGAGTGCAGTGTGGCACCATCTTGGCTCACTGCAACCTCTGTCTCCAAGGCTCAAGTGATCCTCAGCATCCCTAGTAGGTGGGACTACAAGCATGCACCACCATGCCTGGCTAATTTTTGTATTTTTTTTAGTAGAGACAGGGTCTCCCATGTTGCCCCGGCTGGTCTTGAACTCCTGGGCTCAAGCAATCTGCCTGCCTCAGCCTCCCAAAGTGCTGGTGATACGAGCCGCTGCACCCAGCCAGTTCCCAGAATTGTGTACACACAAATGCTGAGCCACAGAAGTGTTGTTCATAATTAGCCTCCACACTGAACAAACAACCTACGTGCCTAATAACAGTGGGGTCAGCTGCAGTGTATTTCTACCATAGAATATTATACAACCATGAAAAATGAATAAATTACAGCTACATATATATAAATAACATGAGTGCCTCTCAGAAAAAAAAAACATTGTGCAAATGAAAGCAGTTATGAAAACATTTCTACCTTACAATTCTACTAGTAAACTAGTAAAACTACAGTGTTAAAAGTCAAGATGGGGGTTATCTTTGGGGTGGTGTCTTAGTCAGTTTGGACTGCTAGAACAAAAATACTGTAGCCTGGATGGCATAAACCGCAATCTATTTCTCACAGTAATGGAGGCTGGGAAGTCCAAGGTTGAAGTGCTGGCAGATCCTGTGTCTGATGAGGGCTTCCTGATTTGTGGATAGCCAACTTCTTGTTGTGTCCTCATATGACAGAGAGAGAGAGGGAGAGGGACAGAGAGGAGAAGCAAACTCTCTCACATCTCTTCTTATAAGGGTGCTAATCCCATTATGAGGGCCCCACCCTTGGGACCTAATGACCTCTTGAAGACCCCACCTCCTAAAACCATCACATTAGGGGACAGGATTTCAATATATGAATTTTGGGAGTCAACAGCTGTTCAGTCCATGGAAGTGGAGAGAGAGGGGAGTGAGGGAGGCCTCGAGAGGTGGCTAGCGCCCTTTCCTGACTTGGTGGTTAGATGAGTGTTTACTTTGTGGTCGTTCTTCAAGCTGAACAGTTAACTTTTGTGCAGTCGGCTTGGGCTGCCATAATTAACAAGATAGGATAGGTGGTGTAAACAACAGAAATGTACTTCCTCCCAGTTCTGGAGGCTGGAAAGTCCAACATCAAGGTTCTGGCCAATCTGGTTCATGGTGAGGCCCCTTCCTGGTTTGCAGGCGGCCACTGTCTCGCCATGTGCCCCCGTGAGCACCTGGGGAGAGAGTGGGCAAGCTCTTTGGTCTCTTCCTATAAGGGCACTAATCTCTCCATGAAGACCCCACCCTCATGGCCTTGTCTAACCCAAATCTCCCAAAGGCCCCACCTGCAAACGTCATCACATTGGGGGTTAGGGCTTCAGCCTGTGCACTTGAGGGGATGTGGTGCGGTGCGCTTTTCATGCATGTTCTCTCTGTCAATTACAACAAGTTGGGGGCACAGAAGCACAGGGAGACACAGCCTGGTGGGGCCGTCAGAAGGAGTGGAGCATGTAAACCTGCTGAGAAGTGGCAGCGGCAGCGGGAGGTGGTGCCACTGAAGTAAAGGGAAGCGCGTGGTCCACAGGGTGAGACTCATGAGAGCTCAGCATAGAGAGAGGCCAGCATGTGTCCACTGGTTCCAGGAACAGGAAAATCATTCTCATGCCCTCTGACACAAGTTTCTTTTCTGGGGTGGGATGGATGGCAAGAAGCCAGTTTGGAGGGCAGTAAGTGAGGAGATGGCGAGTATAGATGTGCCCTTTGGGCACTGTGGTTGTGAATGGCAGAAATGCAGTGTGCTGGTGGCTGCAGGGACATGGAGTGAGGACAGCTTTTGAATGTGGAAGAGACCCAAGCAGGCTTACACTGTGAGAAGCATCTGGAGAGATGCTGACAAACTTCACCTTATTGAGCTGTCCTCTACACTCACCTTTATAAAATGGCACCTCCTCCTCCCCGTTCCTCTCCATCTCCATCTCCATCCCCGCCTTCATCTCCATCTCCATCCCCATCTCCATCCCCGTTCATCTCCATCTCCATCCCTGCCTTCTCTGCACCAGTCATGGCCCACACAGTACATGCTCACTTTCTGCTGTCCATCTCACCCCACTGGGAGGCCAACTCCATGGGAGCAGAGCATTTCTCTATTCTGTCTTCCACACTACCCTAGTGCTGGGAACATGCCTGCACATAGTAGATGCTCAATAAACATTCCTCATGAATGAATGAAAGGACAGAGAGGAGTCTGTACACAGAGGCTGGGGGTGGCAGGATCTGGAGCTCAGGCTCTGTCAGCAGGGGCAGGGCTGTGTACGGATACAGATGAGGAAGCAGCAGACTGTGTGATTGAGTGGGGGTGAGGGGTGGGCAGGGGGCTGAGGGAGAGTCCTTGGTTGTGCTGGAGGGGGAGGGCTTCCAGGAAATGGAGGAGACAGTGTGGAGGAGCCCAGACACTGCTTGTGGTGGGGGTGGGGCAGGATGGGGTGGTGAGGGGTGAGGAGGGGATGGATGCAAGCCTTGAGGCCCAGTCAGGTTGGAAAGACCACCCACTGCAGGGTCCCCAGCATGGCTCAGAAGCTGAGGAAAGGGATGATGTACTGTGTCAGGCCAGAGTGCAGCTGTTTTCATTGCAGTCCAGGACATCCCGGGAGATGAGGCTGATGCCAGCATAGGGTGGGTGTTTTGGCAGGATTGACAGATGGGGAGAGGGGACTTCTCCATGATCAGAGAGGGAGGCTGAGGAACATGCGGGAGGGTGAGCCTCAGCGTGATAACAAGAGAGCTCCCAGGAGGCCTGACCCCTGCTAAGCAGGACTGCCCACCCTAACCCAGTGAGGCCACTCCTGCCATCACATCCACTTTACAGATGAGGTTGTGCCTGGGCCCCCTTGTGGTCAGAACTTGAACCCAGCCTGTCTTTCTCCCACCATAGCCATTTTGCTGGCCCCAGCTAGAGAGGTGAGGGGGTGTGGACAGAGAGTGGGGGGCTGGGCTTAGGATGTGAGGTGGGGGGCATGTGAGCAGACAGGTGTGAGAGAGAGAGGAGAACATGCCAGGTGGGTGGGGGCCAATGTGGGTGTCAGTCACTTTCCTACGGGGTAGAAAGTGACATAGAACAAGCACATCCTTCTGGCCCTTGCATGGGCCTTGAATGGAGTCCGCACAGCTGGGAGATTTTGGCTTGTTCCACAGTGAAAAGGTGGAGGCTGGGACAGGGCAGGACACTTGCCAACGCAGGTGCTGGCAGGGCCCCAGGGCCTCTCCCCAGGCCAGCTCTTGCATGACACCCTGCAGAGTGCTGGTGGGGCTGCTGGGGGGCTTTCTTCTCATAGGTCCATTCTGGGGATTTCAAAGGCACGAAAGCTATAGCTTCAAAAACTCCCTCTCAGTCTCCAAGAAACCTGAGATGGCATCACCTTCCCTCGTCTTTCCCACAGCCCCAGTCTCCCTGCCCCAACACCTTTGGACTCTCCTACCTCCACTGCTGTTTGGGGAGCTGTCTGGAGTTCCCCCAAAACCATTTGAAACAAGTGGAGGCCATTACAGACCAGCCCCCACCTGGAGCATAGCTCCACTAATGCCTTAGACCCAAGAGCCCCTGCAGCCTTGGTTACCCCACTGCACTTACCCCTCCCAGGCAAGCCACAGAGTCCCTCCCTTTCCAAGAAGGCTCTGTTGAGCTCCTAGGGAGGCCTAATGGTTCCTCACCCACACTTCTGAATCCCCACTGGGGCTTGTGCCCCGTGCAGGGGACTTTGATTCATTAGGCGGTGGGTCACGGTGGAGGAGGTGGCAGCTTGGCAAAACAGGAGGCAAATATTTTTTGAGGGCCCACTATGTGCTAGGCTGATGACCAGAGGGAGGTTCCTGTTTGGCAGAGCCCTGGGTTTGGAGGGGAGGGTGGGGAGGGAGGGAAGGGAGGAGGGGGACGCATTTTCCAGCCTGGTTTTGGATGTACGTAGCTCTGTGTTTCTTTAACTTTCTCACTGATCAGGAGAGGTGGGCATGAGGAGAGATCTCAGAGCCCTGCCTGGGGGAGGCCCAATCACCCCTCCAGCCATTTCATCCAGTTTTGCCTTGTCGGGTGCTGGACCCCCTCCACCAGCTTCTTCACATGTACTTAATGCTCCCAACGGGCCCCAGAACTTGCGCGACCCACCCTCTTCTACTAATGAAGGGGGCCAGTGTCCTTCCCCTTCCCCGAGTCCCCATTCTCCAAGTGCGCCCTCTTGAACTGCGACCCCACTCCTTCCTTCCCAGTCCTTTCTGCCTTCTGCCTGCGAGGCTACCCTGCTCCTGTCCCCTTCCCAGCACCCCCGCTCTTGGCCTTCACTCCCATAACTGGAGCACCTGGGCACCCAAGGTACCCTCCCCCCAAGCTCAGCTGATCACCCTCTCCCCGCAAGCCGGCGGTCTCCTTCCTCCCTCCCCCGTGACGCACCTAGCACCAAGGTGCCCACCGCGAGGGCCCGAGCACGGCGGTGCAGCCTCGGCTTGGGCGCCGGCTCCACCTGCAGGGCCGCGGGGGCGGAGAGCGGGCGGCGCGAGGGAGGGGCCTGCGGCAGCAGCGGCGGCGGCGGCGGCGGCGGCGGCGGCCCCAGCCCGCGCAGCCCGGCTCGGCCCCGGCTTGGTCGGCGCAGCGCAGCGCAGCGCCGCGCGCGTCCCCTCGCCGCCGTCGCCGCAGCCAGGCGCACAGGCACCAGGCCCCGCCACCGGGCGCACAGACGCAGCGCGCACGGGCCGGCCGGGATGCGCGCCTGGGCCCCGGCCCGCCCGAACCCGCGGCCGCCGCCCGCCCGCCGCGCGCTAGCTTGACCGCGGCTCCCGCCCCCGGCCGCCCCCGCCCGTCCCCCTGCCGCGATGCCCTCCCTTCGGGGCCCCGGCGGCCCGCGCCCCTGCTAGGCTGCGGCGGCATGGCCCGCGCGCCCGGCGCGACCTCTGCGGATTGCATCGGTGTGTGGCGGCGGGGCATGCCCAGAGCACCGGGCACGGCCTTCAATGGGCGAGGACACGGACACGCGGAAAATTAACCACAGCTTCCTGCGGGACCACAGCTATGTGACTGAAGGTAACGTACGTGTTGTCTGAGACCCCTCCGGCCGGCCGCGGCGTGGGGATGCCGTCGCACCGAATGCCCTCCGAAGGTTTGGACCGCGCGATGTGTGTCGTGTCCCCCCGCCCCACCCCACCCCACCCCACCCCACCCCATCCCACCCTGCCCGGGGCCCAGGAGGGAGGGAGCCCGAGGGTACCAGCCTCCGCTGCCCAGCGCCGGGACAGGGCAGCGCTCTCCTCCGCGCCGCCCTCCGGGAGGCAGCTTTCCTCTCCCAGGCCAGGTGGCATCCTGATTCGGCCCTGACCATAATTTTTTAAAAGGCCATGCCTGTGGCTAATCTGGTGAAGAAATCTCGGGGAAATTTAATGGTTTAAATCCTGGATTTGCCATTTCAGCCCTGCCCAAAGCCCGCAGAATTTTCTAGGCTGCCCTCTCCCTGGAGAAGAAGAGGGACCCAGGGGGGAAAAAACATAATCCATTGCCAGATCCTCCTGGGAGGCCCGCCTGCCCGGGCCCCTCCCTGTCCTCCAGAGGCAGGGTCCCTGAGTGGGAGGGAGAAGGCGGCTGCTTTGGGGCTGGCCTTTTTATTCCTGGTGAGTTATATTGAGACAGGAGCAGCTGGGCTAACTGTCGGGATTTTCCAAAAAAGTGGGACATGCCATCCCTAACAGGCCCTGTTAAAAATCCCCTAAGTTGGCCCTACAAGCCCAACCCCCACCCTGACCCTTCCCCGAGGCTGGTGGGTCAGCGTCCCTCTCTTACAGGCCTGGAACTTCCAGGGCCCCCTGCTCTGCCTGCTAGGGGAACAGTGGGGACAGCTTCCGTGCGCAGGCAGGGCCCGCGGAGTGACCCCGATGGAGGATGGGGACCGGGAGGTCTGGGCTCGGGGCCGCCTGTGCTGGAGCCCTGCCCGAGTGCGGGGACTGTCAGCCACTAACCCACGGGCTGCCGGCCCGGCCGCAGAAGTGTGCGCGGGTTCCCCGGGTGGGTGCCCCAGTGGGAGGGGCCCTGGGCACGGGTCCCGCGGGGCAGGTGCGCGTGGGTGCCTGTGTCAGGGAGACCGAGTGGACCAGGCGGCGGAGACCGGGCTCCTGCGGCTGGGTCCGCCTCCTCGAAGCCTGGCTCTGCCGGAAATGAGGCCGAGCGGAGCCGGAGCCCCGCGGAGGCCGGGGGAGCGCGGCGCGGGCGGGCTCGGGGCGCCCTGGCCCGGGAGGCAGAGGCTGGGCGTGGGACCTGGGCGGAGGGAGGCTGCGGGGGCCGCGCCCGCTCCCCGCGGGAGAACCGCTGAGTCACGCTTCGCCGCCGGGTGTGTGCGAGAGAGGGGCAGGGCTGCCCGGGCCTCTGGCCCGGTGAGGCTCTGACCCGGCCGCGGCTTTGGGAGGCCCGGGGAGCTGAGAGCGGCCCTTTGTCGCCTGTCTCGGCGAGGCTGAGTCGGGATCAGCGTGGGTCCGGGATGTGGTTTCTGCTCGCAGCCTGCAGCGACAGAGGGTTGGAGGAAGCCGCCGGGTTGCTGGCCCGTGCCTCGGTGGCCTGGTTCGGGCCGAGAGCGGATCTTGGCAGGTTGCCCCGCTGCTCCCAGGCTCGCTGTGGTCTGGCTTCCTGGAGGAAGCCTCTGTTTGCTCATCTTTACGTTGGGGATGATGATGGGTTGGGGCGCAGGGCTCGTTGTGGGACTAGGCGTAAAAAGCGCCATGGTGGACATTTTCAAACATTAATTCCCTCTGCACCCTGCCCGTCCCCTTTTCTTTCATAAATTCACCAGCCCTCAGCAGGGGCCAGCAACGGGGACAGCACAGTTCCGGAGGTCAGAGCAGTGCTATCCAATCCTTCATCCAGACACAGATATTTACCGAGCACCTGCTGCATGCCGGGCACTGTTTTATCCCTGGGGACTGGACAAAGACTCCCTGCCCTTGTGCCGCCTATATTCTATCAGGGAGCTGTGTGACCTTGAGGTCTGTCTTCTCACCAGGGCTCAGTCTCCCCATCTGTAAAATGGGAGTGAATCCTGCCTACAGGGTCTGGGGGTTTCTGTGAGGAGCAGGTGCAATGGTGATGAAGGAGCCGTTCAGAGCTATGCATTGCTAAGGTGCAGCCAAAGGATGCTGAGCACCTGTTGTGTGCTGGGACCTCATACGAAGGTTCACCTACGCCTTATCCCCACCTTTAGATGAACAAACCAAGGCCTGGCCTTGTCCCTGGTCCAGACCGAGTGCCAGTGTGTGCAAGGCATAGGGCTCAGGTGCTGCGGATGCAGAGAGCAGGATCGCAACAAGAAACAATAATAATCATTATAATAGGTAGAATTCTGGCCTCCCTAATGAAAAACACGCTTTCACACTGTTGCATCCTGACTATATTTCATGCTCAGAGCACAGGGAAGGTCACAGATTTGAATGTCAGAATGTCAGATTTGAATCATGTTAAAATCCTGCCTCTGACTTCTGACTGCTGTGTAGCCTTGGACAAGTTACTACACCTTCCTGAGCTTCACTTTCCCTTTGTAAAGGGAGAAATAATAACGACCTTTCATACAAGGTTGCTGGGATGATCAGTGATTTTGCTAATATTGAAAGTGCCCAGCACAGTGCTTGGCTTGTTGGAGGCATTGAACACATGGCATTGTTATTATTTATATGCCTTGTAACTGGAAGAGCCTGTGGGCAAATAGCGGATGCTAAAATTCAGTTTGCGAAAGAACCAGGTGCACAAACTCCTGTTCTACCTGTGGTTGACTCTACACTCCCCCACCACACCCCAGCTACTCTGATCTACTTCCTGTTCCTTGAGCAGGCCATTTTCTTTCTTGCTTCAGGGCGTTTGCACTGGCTGTTCCTCTCCCTGGAATACCCACCTCCTGCGTTTCTCACCACTGACTCTTTCTCATCCTTTGGGCCCCATGTCCAATGTCATCTTTGCCCGTGGGAGCCCTGCTTCAGTTCCTGAGTCTCTTATAAAATCTCAAACATCTTGGGAAGAGTTTAGGTTTTGTTAGTCATTCACATCTTGATGTGAATTCGTCAGAGCAGGTTGGATTTTTTTTTTTTTTTTTTTTTGTGGTGGCAGGGTTGGGGGGCTTACGCTTGACTGGGCTCAACTGCATTGAGGGTTATGGTGATGATTAGGTATATATGCAGGCCACCTGGGGGCACAGAGAACTTTGCATGAATGGGGTCAGGGTGTGGGGAGAGCAGTGCAGCAGATGGGGCCCTGGACCCTGGAGGGTGCTAGGAAGTCTCCATCTAGTTAGATATTTCTCAGGAGCTGGATACAGTTCCAGGAAGGACTCTTCCTGGCTCTGTTTTTTCTCTTTTTGCGGCAGGCCCCAGCACTTAGCTTTAGAGTGAGTTGAATAAGCATTTCCAGACTAGACTGAACTTACAAAACCCATCCATCCTTCCTTTGCTTAGCACCATTTGCCAAGCACATCCTGCCCTGGGCACGTAGTGATGACCAAGACACAGGAGCTCAGCCAAGGGGAGGTGGCTGAGGCTAACCAGGTAGATCCTGGCAGTGACTGAGTCTTTCTGGGGAGCAACAGTTACTCTCATGTGCCTGACACGTAAGGCACTTCCGGAGCACACTTTTCAGCTGAGGCCAGAGGCACAGCTTCCCCTCATTTGAGCATCTCAGCCATCACACACTGTTGGACACTCGTGGTTTTTGCATCTGCATAAAGGATGTACCCGTGTTTTCCTAACTCCCATCCCTGGATGTCCTGCGTGATTTTAGAGTAGTCTGTTTATTCCCACAGAGTTGTCCTGATTTTATAGTTGAGGAAGTGAAGGGTGCTTGGGAATTGCTAAGGTCAGCATGGGGTCCTGAGGCTGTCTGAAAGCAGCAGGCAGGCAGGTTTTCCTTCATGGAATTGTCTGCAGGTTTTGAACTGGTTGTGCCCTGGATACCATCTACTTTCTGCCCAGGAAACCACACTGAAGAGGGGGTGCTGCTTGTGGGAGACTCAGCATTCAGTGAAATCTGCACCCTTATGGTGGACATTGCAGTTGATCTCCACAACAGTTAGTCTCTCTTCTCCCAAGGAGAACACATATATCCTAGTAAGAGATCTCGGGCCATAGCTGGATCTGATCAGTGCAAGGATGATCTCATTCCCCTTGCAGTGACTGGTTCCAGAATGGATGTGGGAGTCAGTTCTGGAGGTTGAGTGGAAAGTAGGGAGAACCGCAGGTAAGTTGGTCCCTGTCTTGTGATGGGAACAAGGAAACCCTGCGGTGGCTGGCAGCCATCTGACACCATGAGGGGAGCAAGTCTTAGGCCAGCACTGTTGATGGCAGGGCAGAGAGTGAGTGAGATCCAGGACATTGAGGCCTGATGTCCAGCTTGCCTCTGAACTTCCAGTTACATGAGCTGGTACTTTTCCTTTTCGTTGTGCACTTTCAAGTCTCTGTTACTTGCAGCCCATAATACCCCAACTCATACAGCCCTGACTGCTTATCAAGAAAACCAGGAGGCTGATCTGTAACCCACAGCTAAGACTCAAGATACATAAAACCCAGAGGGATTTTTGTTTGCTTTCTGTTTTGAGAACCCTCTTTCATTTCACTCAAGTCAAGGTTGTCAATTTCTGGTTTTCCCTCCTCAGTCCTATTGAGGAGGTATTTTTGGCCAGATGAGAGAGCTGAAGATCTGGTGTCGGGAGATCTGGATTCCTCGTGGGTCTGACCCTGGGTCTGTAACATTGGGCAGGTCACACGGTTTCTCTGAGCCTCAGTTTATTCTTAATAAATATAATCGGTAAGTGATGATGTCTATTCTTTAGGGGCCAGAGTTAGACTAGCCCTTAGAACTGTCATCAGACTGGCTAGCCTAACTTCCACCCCAACCTATTGGGAAACTGAGGCTAAGAGGGGGGACATTAGTGGTGGTACGGAGGGAGATTAGGGAGAGTCAGCCTTTGACTTTTGAAAATCAAGATGTGGACTGTTCAGATTCTGTGTTCCTTTCGCTTCTGTTTGGAAATGCCACTTACATAAGCTTCCCTTGGGCTTCACAGTGAGTGTGGGCTCCATTTCAGTGCTGGGGTGCCCTCCATCAAATCACATCACTTTCTGAGCCTCAGTTTCCCTGCACCGCCTAGTGCCCTGGGTTGTCATGAGGCTGTAAGGAGCCAAGAGCATGTGGACTCTGAAGTTCTACACGTGTAAAAGGCAACTGCTGTCAATTTCCCCAAACTGTAGTGTAGGCCAGCTCCCACGCCCCTGCTGTAAGCAATGTGCTCGTTTCTTTTTAATCAACCCAAACTTAAAGCTTGGTGCAGTCACAGAGCAGGATTTTTCTCATTTTCTTTCTGGAAGATGAAAATCAAATTCTAATAAAATTTTTCCACTCCATCTCCTGACTGTTGTCATTTGCTACAGTTTTTAGTGTTTATCCTTAAAGCTTGCAGAGCTTAGGGATGTTTGGTAAGAAGTGTTTAGGCCTTGAGACTGGAAGAGCCGCTGTATGAAGCGCTAGGCTCTATGGAGAGCGTGGTGGGGAGTAACAGAAGGACAGTGAACTCCTGCGAGTCCACCAAGCAGAGGGACATACTCGCAGCAACTGGGGTATTTCCTTCCAGTCTTTTTTTAATGCCCGTGTCTGTTTTTAATGAAAACTGTAATCTGTCTGTATCAACAATTTTGAAGGCTACTTTTCTAGTTTGGCATGAGATTATAGGAATTTTCCAGGGCTTTGCTCCAGGGCTGGCTTCATGGATATGCAACCCGTGTGGTCATCTAGGACCCCACACTCAAAAGGACCTGTGCTTGGGTTCATGCTCTGCTGTTACTATCTTGAAATTTTTAAGAATTTCACTTTGGATCCTGTGTTTTGTAAGTGAAGTCTGATGGGATGGGGGAGCCTGGGAATGAGCAGAGGGGTATGTGCGGCAGGCGAGTCTGTGGCTCCCACAGCACACTACCCTGTGTTCACTTGAGCGTCTGAGCCCCACGCACAGTGGACAGCTCATGCACCTTCTCAGTGTGTCTGTAATTTCACAGGCAGGGGCCGTGCTTTCAACTGACGCTCCAAGGCATTGATGTTCTCATGCAGTGACTTCTAAGAAACATGAATGACGCAGGAACCCTATGGTGCCCTTCTTAACATGTGTTACGTGCCCATATTTGCCAATTGCTGACACTGAAAATGATTACACAGAAGGGAAGGGAAAAAGAGGGCACCCATAGTTCCTTTTCCTCCTAGTCCTTCCTTGTTTATTATTGAACCAAGGGTAGAGGGTGTTGGAAGAATGTACACATACCCAAAATGAAATAAGAACAGTTAAGTTAGTTTTCTCTGCTCTGGTAAGAACAAAATCCATATGCGAAATATAACTTGTACATTTCGGTGAGTCTACATTCCAGTTACATGCTCTTATGTTTGCATTTAAAATTGGAGGTGCACACTAGAATGGTGAGTGATGAAATGCATGCTAACAGTTTAAGCTTTTTTTTTTTTTTTAAATTTCAATTGACATTAAACAGCAAATAACGCCATGACAAAATACGGAAGACATGAAAAGGCTTTGTATCTTAGTACCTTTAATGATGCTTTTCCTTTGCTTTTTGAACAAGGGGCTCTGCATTTTCATTTTTCCCTGTGCCCCACGAATTATAGGGTTAGCCCTGCTTTGCTGGAACTCTGGGTAGGGTGAGCTCCTTGGCCCCGCCTTCTACCCCCTTAGCTTTTGTGATTGGTGGAAATGGTGAGAGCCTGCCATCCATTGGGCAGCTCTTCCCTATGGGGAGGGGTTACAATATTAAACGTCCATGCTCCTCTCTCACCCATTGGGTCCATGGGCCTCTGACTTCCAGGTTGCTCTACAGGGGAGAGGCCAACAGTTCTCTTATTTTACAAGCTAGATGTTAGAGCTACCTCTCCCCACAGGACCAAGGGGTGGGGAGGTAGAGTAGGGGTCCATAGCTCTTTTTTTTCCTACAGGTTTACCATTAATAAAGCAGATTTTTTTATTCCTGTCTTGCGGCCAATGTTTTCTGTGTAATCCCAAGTCCCAGCAAGGAAGAGGGGTGACTGGTTACCTCGGCCCCGCCCCCAAGTCACACAGTACACGTATTGACAACCATCATTTTATTGGCTGCATACTATTCCTGTGATAAATGTGTCATCATTCAGTAGTTCAATTAATCATCTCCTTATGGCTGGATATTTAGTTCCCTCCCTTCCCTCCTTCCCTCCCTCTCTCCCTCCCTCCCTTCCTTCCTTCTCTCTCTCTCTCTCTCTCTCCGCCCCCTTCTTATTTTCATAGCTAACACTGCAAGAATGAACACCATTTGTGTGTGTGAAGACCCGCTACTCCCGTTCTTCCCCCTTAACCTTGGAATGATGCTCTTCAGAAGGAATTCCACACGTGCTATTTCATATAAAGATCACGAGCATTTTTAATGTTGTTGACACACATTGGCAGATTATTCTCCAGAAAGTTTCTCTCTTTTACCACATGCTGATCAACATTAGGTAGTCTAATTTGTTTGACCTTTGCAAATATCAAAGATGAAAAATATTTGTTGTAATTCACGTCTGCATACCAATGAGGTTGAACATTTTTTCCTTTTGTTCAGCGGGTATTGGCTGATCCCTGTTATGTGCCAGGGTGATATTAGATTCTAGACATACAAAGTTGAAGAGCAAGGCTGTGTCTGCCTTGAAATGTGGACTCTCCTCTCCCAGTGTCTTGGGTGCCACTGAGGGACCTAGCTGCTTCTCAGGAGAGAGTCTGGAGCTGCTGGAGGAGTCTGCACATCCCTCAGCACCCTGGGGAGTCCTGTTAGTTACACAGGGCCTTGCAAAGACAGACATCTCACCATTAAGCCCTTGGGCAGAATGATCCACGTGGACTTTAGGATGAAATAATTACAAACCAAACACAATAGCCATTATTATGATTCACCATTTATTGGCTATGTACTATAATACTGTATGCTGCACATGAGGCTGCGTGCATCTCATTGGAGATGCCCCAAACCTGATGTTGTGTATATTATTTCCCCATTTTACAGAGGAGAAAACTGAGGCTGAGGTGCTTGCTCAATGTCACATGGTTTGTAAGGGACAGAGCTGAGTTTTGAATGCAGCCTGCCAAACCCACACTCCTGACTGCTACATTAATTGGCTGGGACCCACAGGGCAGGAATAGGTGGCCTGTTCAGTTCTGATTATGCGCCACACTTAGGAGGTTTTGGGATTTGAACTAGACTACCTGGCTTGGTGCTCTTGCTATCTGTGTTGTGATGAAAGGCAATTGAGAGGGGTCAGCAGGAGGAGAGACTCCCTTCACAGCATAGGTGGACGGCAGTGGCAGAGGCCACAGGTGGACACGTGGTCCAGGGACTGAAGGGCAGGTGGCATTTCCAGGTTTGGGGGTGATGATGTGCTGGGACATGGCATTCTAGCGCATTCTGGGCAGGAGGAATGGTGTGTGCAAAGTGGCATAACACTTGTCCCCTGACAGTGTCCAGCTCCTCTGCTTGAGACCAGGAGGCAGTTAGTTAGTTGCCAGCAGGCCCGGGAGCAGGGCACACCTGGGAGCCCCTGTGCGCCCAGGACGGGCACTGCCCTCCTTGCACAGTGGGGGCCATTGTCCTCCAGAACCCGGAGCTGAATGTCCCATTGAGGCAGAACAAAGGCTGCTCAGAGGTTCCCAGCTGGGGTGTGGGCTGCCCCAAGCAGGGATGGGATCTCCAACTGCAGGCCAAGGGCCTCCTCCATGCTGGCCTGGCCTCCTGCAGCCCCACCCCCACCCCTCCCCAGGACCAGGACTGTTGCTACTAGAGGCTGGACCTGGGCTTGGACTCCCAGGCCTGTGCTCTGGGGTCTGGCACAACTGCCGCGCCCTTGGCAGCTTCTTCATCCTCTGGGCAATTTCCCCATCTATGAAGCAGAGAGAGAGAGAGAGCTCCCAACCAGCAAGGCTTTCAGGCAGAATCGAATGAAATAGTGCACACTCTGTAGCTTAATCTCAATAAAAGGGAGCTCTTTCATCATCATGATTAGCTTCTGAATGTTTTTTTTACAATTTCAAAAAAGTTTTGATGCAAACTTTCAAATTTGTGCCACTTCTGGGCCAAAGTGTTTAAGAAGGGAGTGCACCTTCCCCACTCCCTCTTTCCCAGAGAAGGGAGAGATGCCGCTCCCTGGAGCCCCTCATCACTCTGTGGAAGGGACTGCTGGCCAACTGTTACAAGAGGAGAAACTTCTTTGCATTTGTGAGAAAATAGTCTATTGAACTGCTTCCAATCTACCAAGATCTTGCTGTACTTCCTTCATTTACTCTCCCCTGCTTTTGGCTGAAGAATTTTTAGGCAAATCCAAGACTCCTGTCATTTCCCCGTTCCATCTGCAGGCATCTCTGAGTATTGAGGGCATTTCTTATAGCCCAGTGCTGTTATCCCACCTCACAAAACACATGCAATTTCTTTGTTACCTAAATTCCGGTCCATTTTATGAACGTCCCCAGTTGTCTCAGAAATGTCTCTTATGATTGGGTGGTTTGGCCCAGGATCCAAAGTCCGGCACCTGCGTTTGGCTGTTATGTTTCTTGTCTTTTCTGACCTAGACTCAGCCTCCATCCCCTTTTCAGGCCACTGACTTGTTGAAGACATTCGTTATTATTTTATTTTATTTTTTTTAAGATGGAGTTTCACTCTGTCGCCCAGGCTGGAGTGCAATGGCGTGATCTTGGCTCACTGCAACCTCCGCCTCCTGGGTTCAAGAGATTCTCTTGCCTCAGCATCCTGAGCAGCTGGGGCTACATACAGGTGCCCACCACCACACCTGACTAATTTTTGTATTTTTAGTAGAGACGGGGTTTTACCATGTTGGTCAGGCTGGTCTTGAACTCCTGACCTCAGATAATCTGCCTTCATTATTATTTTAGAGATTACAGTGTCACTCCCACTGTCCCTAATTTGTGCCTGGATTCCATTTGCCCTGTGGGTCTGGAAGGCTGAGAGGTGGTTGCCGGGACCTGGGCATTGGCCTTGGGGCTGCCCCTCTCTCCTCCAGGACCCCTCTCCGCAAAGTGGTGCCCTCGCCACTCCCTGGCTGAGTGATCTTGGGCAAGTTGTCCAGCCAGGCTGTGCCTGGGTGACCACATCTGAGCTGGGGGTGAGTGTGGCTGCACCATCCTCTCTGGGATATGGTGGGTGTTGAATGAGATGGTGCATGCCACGTGCTCCATGGTCCTGGTGCCTGCGAGTCCCTGTCTTACCCCCATGATGGGGATGTGGCAGGAACTGGGGCAGCCACCGCCTGCCCACACAGTGCTCACTTTCTGTAGGGGAGACACCCCTCAGCTAGTCACTGTATACAGCAGGACCAGCACTTTCTGAGGGAAGAGGGATGTTCTCTTGGGAAGTCTGGTTGCTGAAGACAGTTTGTTACTCTGATTAATACCAGTTACAAAGAAACCCCCACATTCAGGGGCTTGATGCCATAGAAGTTTATCCCTTTGTAACAGTTCATTGTGGATGATCCCAGTTGGCCCAGGAGTCTCTTCCACAGAGTGATGAGGGGCTCCAGACCTTTCTCATCTGTCAGCTCCCATGTCCTCTCCATTCTCCGGGGAAGAGGGTGTGGGGAAGGTGCACTCCCTCCTTAAACACTTTGGCCCAGACATGGCACTTGTCACTTCCCTCACATTCCATTGGCCAGAGCTAGTCACATGGCCCCACCTTATGCAAGGGGTGCTAGGAAATGTAGTCCCTGGCTGGGCAGCCCAGTGGCTACTCTGCAGTGGGAAGAACCTGCATCTTGGTGGATGACTTGCCATCTTTGCCACATGACTCCACAAAACAAACTTTTACATTCTCAGTCCAAAAAAACCCTACTAAGACTCCTGCGCTGGAGACACCCTCACTCAACCCCTGACCCTCCCCTCTCCCTGCTTCAGTGTCCACACGTGCACGGTGCTGTGAGATGCAGAGTCCAGAGTCATGCGGTGGCTAGGAGGTCAGGGACGCCTTCCTGGGAGAGGCGATGTCTGAGCTGTGTCTGTAAAGCCAAATAGGTGGTGCCCAGGTGGATCAGGTAGGAGAGGGATTCCGGAATTCGGCTGCAGCAGGGGTAAAGGCTGGTGTCTCGGGAGAGGGCATCCTGTGTAGAGAGGGGTCTGTGGGCCACTGAGATTTAGAAGATATGTATGGGGTGGGGTGGAGAGAGGAGCTGGAGCGGGATGGGAAGTGGGAGGCAGGACTGTTTGTGAAAGGCTTCAAATGCCGAGATAAGGAGTTTGGATTGTATCCTATTGACACTGTGGAACCAGATGGAGATGGGGCATTTCCCTTTGTTTGAAAGTATTTTGATTTCTATTGGCTGTCTTACTACAAAAAACATATGTAGTCATAGCAAAAAGTTCAGAAAATTTAGAAAGAGAAAAGGAGGAAAAGAAAATCCTACCACTGAAAATATTTTGGTATATGTTTTTGCATATGTGTATACATACTATCTAGGTATATATATATATTCCTACACTTTTTTATTCACTGAAAAATGGTTTTTGAGCATCTACTGTGTGCGTATCCTATTTTGCAATCTTTAAAATTTTCCCTTAATGATGTGGGAGCTTTCTAGCTTAGAAAATACACAGCCCATTTTCTTAGCTTGCTGGGCCTTCTGTAACAAAGTGCCACAGACCGGGCGGTTGAAACAACAGAGACTTACCGCCTCATAGTGCTAGAGCTTGGGAGTCCAAGATCAAGGTGTTGGCAGGGTTGATTCCTTCTGAGGCCCCTCTCCTTGGCTTATAGATGAACATCTCCCTACTGTGTCTTCACATGGTCTTTCCTGTGTGTGTCTGTGTCCTTAGAGGGACACCAGGCATATTGAGTTAGGGCTCATCAACGTGACTGCATTTTACCTTTGTCACCTTGTTAAAGGTCATTTTTGTCAAATACAGTCACATTTTGAGGTTCTGGGGGTTAGGACTTCAACAAAGGAATCTTGGGGAGGGGGCACATTTCAGCCCGAAGCACCCATCATCATTGGTAATATCAGTCACATGCTTCTTCTATGTATTTTAATGAGTTCCATGCTGGTGGGTATCAGAAGTTACGGTTGGTTTAGGATCATGAGCAGTGTTGTGAGGGCATCTTTGCACCTTTTTGCATGCATATTTGGTTATTTCCCTAGGGTGTGGAATGGCTGCTTCTGAGAGTTTGGTCTTTCTGAAGTATCTTCATCTAATGTCAAATTTTCCTGATGACCAAACTTGGCGCTAACAACTCCCTTTCCCCAGAGCATTGCTAGTGGTGACCAGATCCAACATATTTAATATTTGCCAATATTATGGTAAAAATTGCTGTTTTTTTTTTTTTTTTTGAGACAGAGGCTTGCTCTGTTGCCCAGGCTGGAGTGCAGTGTCGTGATCTTGGCTCACTGCAACCTCTGCCTCCCAGGCTCAAGCAATTCTTGTCTCTCAGCCTCCCAAGAAGCTGGCATTATAGGCTGTGTTCTTTTAAAGCATTTTTTTCAGTGAGATTGAACTTCCTTTATTATATTTATTGACCATGGCATATATTCAATTGTAAGTATTTTTGTGCACCATTCTTGGCCTGTTTCTCTACTGTAATTGTCATCTCTGTTGCAAATACTGACCCTTGGTTTGTTGTTTCTGGTAGCATTGATTTTATGTGGTTAGATGTCATGACTCTTGTCCTGCTGAGCATGGATCTCCTATTCCACAATCATGAGAAGAACCAACAATATGGAGGAGGTGACACCGTGTAGCTTTGGAGGCTAAGTAAACAATAGGTCATGTACTTCTGCCTTGGAGCCAGCCACCATATTGTGAGGAAGCCCAAGCAGTTTGTGGAGAGGCACATGCAGAGAGGAACCAAGGTCCTGGTTGAGCTGCCTGCCTTAATATCCAGCACCACCTTGCCAGCAGGTGAGTGAGCCATCTTACAGGTAGAGCCTCCAGCCCTCAGGCAAGCCATCCATATGGAACAGAGATGAGCCATTCCCACCAAGACCTACCCAAACTGCAGATTCATGAACCAAATAAATGAAGCCATTAAGTTTTGAAGTGCTTTGTTACACAGCAGTGGGTAACTGGAAGAGTCATGGATTCCTGACATTGAATTCCTGGTCCTCCTCCTTCTAAGGCTACTTGTCTAGATGTTCTGTTCTCTCAATGATTCTGTGGATCCCTCAGAGCCTTCCAGTAACTTCCTTCTTTGCTTGTGTTAGCCTGGGTCAATCTCTGTTGCTTATAACTGACAGACATGGGAAACCATCCCCAGCAATGAGAGGTGACCCAGCTCAGATCATGAGACAGGACTGGAACCCAGGCCTTTCTGAAACGTAGCCCAGGGTCCCATCCCACAATGTGTCAGTAGACGCCATGCCTGCTGGGTCATGCCTGCTTCCGCTGCACCCTGCACCCAGCTCAGCACCTGCTATCTTCCAAAGGCCATTGCTGATTGTTTGTACACACCTGTTAGTTCATGCACAGACAGCAAAGCATGTAGTTGTGCTGCCTCCTTGCCTTCCTGCTATGATCTGAATGTTTAAGTACCCCCTCCAAATTCACAGGTTGAAATCCAGACCCCCAATGTGAGGGTATTTAAAAGGTGGGGACTTTGGGAGTGATGAGGTTGTGAGGGTGGACCCCTCATGGATGGCATTAGTGCCCTTATAAAAGACCTTAGAGAACTCCCTTGCCCTTCTGTCATGTGAGGACGCAGCGAGAAGACACTGTTTGTGAGTCAGGAAGTTGGACCTCAGCGGACACCAAATCTGCCGTGCCTTGATCTTGGACTTCCAGCCTCCACAATTGTGAGAAATAAATGCTTGTTGTTTATAAGCCACCCGGTCTATGATATTTTGTTATAGCAACCTGAACAGACTAAGCCACTCCCAGTGATGAGCCTGCATGACGTTTTACACAAACAGATCACTGAAAGAAGGAATTGGCCAACAAAGATGATGCTCAGCAAAGACGTGAAAAATGTTAATGCTGGAAGTGAAATTTAAATTGGAGGTAAACAGAGTCATAGAAGAAATCTATGATATTGGGAAGCTGAAGCTGCCCTTCAAGAAGCTCTTATATGCAGCCAGAGGAGCTGAGTGAAGGTGAACACACTGATGTAAACCAGGAAATGAGTTGTGCCCCAAAGCATGGAGATGTCCCAGAGGAAGCGAGGCTGGGAAAAACGTTAAAGGAACTCTTGAAGATATTTCACAATGTTGAAAGCACAAAGGATAAAATCCTGGAAGCTGATGTGGGGAAAGATAATTCTGCAAAGCATAGAAAGGGTGCTTTTTTTGGTATTGTAAGGTATACAATAACAGTAGCGAGCACTGCGCAAACTCTCTCCATATGTCTTTTACAAAGAAATAAAGCACTTGACATCTCAATGTTTCTAATGCTTTAAATTACAATGTACTAAATAAATATTAGTTGTACTATTTTAAAAAAACTTCCCGGTTGGGCACTGTGGCTCACACCTGTAATCCAAGCACTTTGGGAGGCTGAGGTGGGAGAATCGCTTGAGCCCAGGAGTTCGAGACCAGCCTGGGCAATATAGTGAGACCCTGTCTCCTCAAAAAATAAAAAAAATTAGCCAAGGATGGTGGCATGTACCTGTAGTCCCAGCTACTCAAGAGGCTGAGGCTGGAGGATCACTTGAGCCCAGGAGGTTGAGGCTGCAGTGAGCTATGATTGCACCACTGTATTCCAGCCTGGGTGACCTGTCTCAAAAAGAAAAAAAAAATTCCCTATGCATTTGTAACTGTCCATAAAAGATTTTTAATGTCTTCACAAAAAATTTTAAAGGCTACAGAACAATTGTAATTTCCTCATTGATTATTAGGATGGCTTTAAATGGTTTCAGTTTTCATGCTCTTTTTTTTTTTTTTTTTTTGAGATGGAGTCTCACTCTGTTGCCCAGGTTGGAGTGCAGTGGCGTCATCTCAGCTTATTGCAACCTCTGCCTCCTGGGTTCAAGCAATTCTCCTGCCTCAGCCTCCTGAGTAGCTGGGATTACAGGTGCCTGCCACCACATCTGGCTAATTTTTGTATTTTTGGTAGAGATGGAGTTTCACCATGTTGGCCAAGCTGATCTTGAACTCCTGACCTCAGGTGATCTGCCCGTCTTAGCCTCCCAAAGTGCTGGGATTATAGGCACAAGCCACTGCACCTGGCTCATGCTCATTTTTATGGATCCACACCACCTGTACATCAAGGACTGCCTGCGCTCATTCCAAGTGGTCAGAGTGGTCACTGCGTGGCCCCTCCACGTGGCCAGGCCACAGTGATGTTTCAAACCCTGGCTGGGGGATTGCATTCAATATCCTCCTTATTAAAGGTGGCAGTCAAGAATATTAAATCATGGGAATTCCTCACTGTGGAAGTGGGAAGGCAGCCCGTGGTTCACCGTGAGGGGCATCCAGAGCTCCCCCTCTACTGTGTTCAGTGTGCAGCCCTCCAGCCAGCCTGTCTGCTTCGGGAGCAATCCATCATGGAATGAACTGGCCGAAGGAGCCGGGGGCTGAATGATGTGGTTCCTACACCGACTTTCAATGTGAAAGGTGATAAAAACAGCCCTGAATATTTTATAGCCCCAAGGAGAGGTAAGGCTCTTTATTGAAGCTGTGAAAATATAATCCATCATGATAATGTGTCCCATATCGTCAGACTCTGCGAGCTAAGTTGTGTGTATGTTAAGGTGCTCTTTTTGAGAAGATCTTAATTTTATTTCTCTATTTTATCTCATTACAGAAACGTTTGAACGTGTAGGCAGTAGAATAAAGCAGGGGGGCGGGGGTGGGTAGGAAATAACGTCCTTCATTTCACGACTCCAGAAACACTGCTCACATTTTGTTGCATTTGCTTCTAACTACCCCCTGCAGATTGTACTATAAATATATTTTGTGTCTTTTAAAATATTAAATGCACTGTCAACATTTTCCCATATTATCCTGCACTCTGAGTTAACCATTTTTATTGGCTGCATAATATTTCATGATGTAGGTATTATTATTCATTCAATAACTATTTATGGATTCATTGATCTGATTAGTGTTGATCGTCTATAACAGGTGTGTGGGTGGGGTAGGGGGATTCAGGAAGAAGGAATAGGGCGCAGCTCTCCCTCCCCAGGATTTCTGGAACCAGGGAGACATAACAGATGGCTGTGATCTGGTGTGAGGGGCAGGGATGCAGCAGGCCCGGTTGCAGCCTGGGAGCAGGTGGTCAGAGATGCAAGGCTGTGGACAGCAGTGGTTGGTGGTCCACAGCAGTAGGCAGCAGGGGGAGGGGGCAGCATTCATGGCAGGAGGGACATTATGGGCACAGCATGGCGTGGTGTGTTCAGTGTTGGTGGAGCATTCACTTACAGTCTTGCAGATCCTGGCAGGTGTGGTGGTGATCTGCCCAGGCAGGGGAGGGAGAGGGAACTGAGAGTCATCAAAAGTCTGTGGGAGTTTGGAAAGGAGAGTGGGGGGCTCAGAGGGGGTGTGAGCACTTCCAGCAGAGGTGAGAAAGCCCCCAGTAAGTTGCCCAGGGTGGGCAGTGGAAGGGAAGTGGAGGCGAACGTTGTGGGGTGGAGAGGGTTTTCAGGCAGGCTGGGAGCTGCCCAGTGTGCTAGAGGAAGGCTGGGTCTCCTTGCATGGTGTTTGGTCAATGCAAGACCACAGGAGTGTGGCTAGAAGGCTGGGGGTGCAGATGGCGGCAGGTGGAGGACGGAGAGAGCTTCTCCCACTGCTGAACGACTGCCCCAACTTTATGGGATGAGCATTCTTATGAATGCCCATTATCCTGTATTCCAGATTATTCTTGTGTCTGTCCAGGTAGGAATGCAATTTCTTGATGTAAGGCTATAGGTGTTTTTAAGGGCTTGCATAAAGATTTGAATATGATGTTGCCTAGTAGAGTAAAAATCAAATTGGGCGAAACATTTTTGTTTGGGCGATTTTTAGAAGAATAAGTCCACGAATGCAACGCAGCTCTGGAGTCATCTGTAGATTACAGCAAGCCCATCAGTCTCTATGTCTCTTGCTTACAACAAAGGACTGATTTCAGCTCCAGCACTAGGTGACTTGTGCTGTGTTCATTATCTCTTGATAGGTGTCTGACAGGAGATGGGGCTTGGGCTGTGCAGGGAGGAGCCGTGGGGTGCACCACCTATCTCCGCGGGCATATTTTGTTTTCATGGCAAAATAATAGCGATGATCGTGATGAGGAGGGAAGCTACCATTTCTTGACTGCTCCTGTGTAATGACATGTTGGTGATCACATTAGGGCTTTGTGTCCACTCTGGGAGGTGGTGAGAATGACGTCACGTTTGCACATCAGGACACTGAGCCTCAGAGAGGTTGAGTGCCAGGACGAAGGCCACACAGTGAGTGCCACACGTACCATTACCACCTAACAAATGACTCTGGAGCTCAGTGATGGGATGACAACCATTTTATTCTGTCTCCTGGATTCTGTGAGTCAGGAATTTGGGCAGAGCTTGGCTGGGCAAACCTTCTGCTCTAAATGGCCACCCATGACTCTTCCACTAGTGGGTGGACTGATCTGGAGGGACTGAGATGGTCTCACTCACACATTTCCTGCGGGGTGGGGAGAGTTGGAAGGCGGGGCTCCCCTCTCCAGCCTGCAGTCTCAGGGCAGTTGGACTCCTTCGATGGCAGCTGGCTTTCCCGAATCAAGTGTCCCCAGATAACCAGGTGGAAGCTGCTTGGCCCTTCCTGACCCCTTGGACATCTCAGCGTCAACTGTGTCACCTTCATTTAGTTCAAGCAAGTCACAGGCCGGCCCAGGTTGCAGGGCAGTTGGACTCAACCTTTGCTTGTGGGAAGGGCCAGGTTACATGGTAGAAAAGCAGATGGGATAGGAGACAGTGCTCTGGTCCTCCCTGGGAAACACGGTGTGCCACAGATGCCCTGGGCAGAGCCAAGACCCCCACTGGGCTCTGTCTGACCTTGGAGCCACTGCCCTGCTCCTGAGCAACACCCTCTTGTCCCCATGAAGAGTCACAGGAAGCACGGGTCCCTCTCTCTGTGCCATTTCCCTGTTCAAAAATGCAAAAGCATCCCATACTTTTGCTCATTTAAACACAGAGGAAAGGAGGTGAGTGAAAGCTTTCTTTAGGGGTAGATTAGATGTGAGGCAGACCGGTGGCCCTGGGTGTGCACCGGGTGGAAATTATTCTTACAAACAGGGCCGGGTGGGAATGTAGCCTGCCACTGCCCCTTTGGCCGTCCCCCTCCACGGGAGGCTTGCAGGTGCCCACATCAGCCAACGTGGCCCTTGGTGGGGCTGTGCTTGCCTTCTTGCCAGGGCCACTGCGGTAGGGAGGACTGCAGAGCGGAAACAGGTGAGCTGGGCTGAGTTTTCTGCTTGGCTAATTCAGTGTGGCTTGACTCCAAGAAGGACACACCGACCTCCCCATCATCTTGTTTGTTCAGCCTTGCAGAAACAGTTTTATGAGAAACCATTACAGCCCCGGTGGTCTGGGCCCAGACTCAGTGCGCACCACATGCCCGCACTAGCGGGTGGGGACCATTCTCGGTGAATATGATGGATGCACAGGAAGCCACCCTCCCATTCAGTGAGAGCTCACCATGTGTCTGCCCCTGGGGTGGGGTGGGGTGGGGTGGGCAGTTTCCAGCCTTTGCCCATGGGATAGAGCTGCTGGAGGTCTCCCTGAGCTGAGGAGGCAGAGCTGGGGTGGCTGGAGCTGGGGGATGCCATGGATACTTCCTGTGAGTCCTGACGCCATTCCTTCCTCTTTGGGGATCCGTCTCCCATACTGTCCCTGCTGCCTTTACATCTTCAGGGTGGAGAGGGACTCTGGTCACCCTGGGGCCAACCATCCTGTGTCACTGCTGGTGTGTGTGACCTGCGGTGGGCCCTCCCTCAACTCCGTATCTCCAGCTCTAAGCCAGAGACAAGAATATCCTCTGGGGTGGGGGTCCCTTCAAGGGTGGTTGGAGACGAGGCGTTAGGTGTGTCTGATGCTCAGGAATGGCCCCGCACCTGCTCGTCTTTATGATGAGCAGTGGGACTGCGGGCGGAGGGAGCCACACGCATCCATCCTGGCTCTCAGCATCCCAGGGAAATACGTTCTGCTCTATCCTGATCAGCCTCGCCCTTTAACCAACCACAGTCTGCCTGCAGTGTGGCCATGGGGAGCTGGAGCCAGGCATGGTGGCAGCCCTTCTAGACAGTAGGCAGTAGGGAAGCCTGCTGATCATGGAGCCACGATTCTCTGTGGGACAGAGCTGGTCCCCAGCATCCCTGTGGCCTTTGGGCCAAGAACTCAGTTGCCTACTTTGCTTCCAGGCTTGGGAACACTCAGGGTAGGCTGGGAGCCCCCGGTCTTACCCTGTGAGCCCCACATAAGCCTGTGGATAGCACCAGCTCGGCAGGTGACCCCCTCATCAAAACCCCAAACTGGGATGCTTCTCTGGCTACATAGGCATGGCCACAAGGGCACAGTGGGAGGGCATGTGATAATTTGGGGCAGCGGCTGAAAGCCTAGGGGTTAGGGCTGCTGTGTCCTTCTAAGGTGGTGCAGAGCGCACAGCCCTCTAGGCCTCAGTTTCCTCTTCTGTGAAATGAGGACTCTATCTTGGGGCCGCAAATGCCAGTGTCTTCTCTGGAAGAAAGGGAGACTGCTGGGAAGCAGCACACAGGTGTGAGGGCCCAGGCCCCAGACGGGATCCCACGAAGACCTAGGACAGTGAGCCAAGAGCGGAGAGAGGGGACGAGGGTGGACTGGGGTGGGCCCCAGGAGCTGGGAAGTGAGGAAAATCCAGCTGTGCCCTGGGGGTTAGACTCCACTGCCAGTGTTCACAGGATCTGGAGCTGATGGGGACCGGACCTGTGGTGTCACCCTGAAGGGACAGATGACCCCCAGGCCAGCAGGAGGTGGCAGAGTCCATTTGGCAGCAACATTTGACAAGCAGAAGGCAGCTGGTCCCTCCCGCTTCCTGTCCAGGCTCTTGGGGCTGGGACCTCACTCCCAGCCCTGTCCTCCCCAACCTCCCCACACTTACACAGGCCACTCTGGGGCAGAGGAGGGGTGCTGTGATTTGTGGGTTTGGGAGAAGTTAGAAGCATAATGGGTCAGGCCTGCAGCTGGGTCCACACTGCTTGTGCCAGGTGGAGCAGGTGAGGGCACCCTGGCTCTGGGGTGGTGTCACTGTTCACACTTTGTCCTATAGCCAGGCCCTTCTCGGGGGTGAGGGTTCCATGGAGCCCTCCATCTGCCTAGCTCTGCCGATCCAACTCTTTTCTCTCTCTTGGGGGTTTCAAACTTAGACAGGAACAGGGGTGTCATTTATTGGGCCCCAGACAACCTGACCAGGTCCCTCAGAGCACTGAGGCTGGGAGGAGGAGGGTGGAAGGAGATGGGAAGAGTTTCCTTTGTCCTCTCTCCCTGGCCATCCCCAAACCTCCACACAAACCTGGGGTGGCTGAGCATCCATTATGCTTTGTCTTTGTAAATAGGCAGCTATAAAAACCTATCAGCGTGCAGCACCTTCTCCATAAAACAGGCTGGACGGATTTATAACCCAGGCCCCCTCCCCGAGAGACACTGGCAAAGCAGGCCCCACCCCGCGCTGGCTGCCCTCACCCTCCCTGCCCCCGCCCCAACTCATGCAAGAAACAGAAGGGAAAGCACATTGAGTTGTAATATGTTTTCGAAGGAATTTGTCACAATAAGAAAGTGGATTTTGTTGGGGCTCATGGAATGTTTAGGAAAGAGCCAGAGAGTGGTACAAGCTGTAGGCCGTGCCGAGAAGCCTGGGCTACAGGAGGGCAGGGGCTGGAGTGTTGGCAGGGTCGGCACAGTGGCTCATCTGGACAGTCCACAGCAGATCCAGCCCACACTGTGTCAGACACTTTGCTGGGACTGGGGGATGTGGCTGTGGGTATGATTGACAAGGTCTGTGTCCTGAGGAGCCCCCAGAGCAGATGAGATGGACATGTGGTCAGTGATGGTACCATGTCGGGTGGAAAAGACAATAGGCTGAGCTGCCCAGAGCATCGCCTGACCAGCTTGGGTGGTGGCAGGTTCAGGAGGGCTTCCTGGAAGAAGTGAATTTATTCAGCAAATGTTCATCAGAGCCAGCGATGCTTAGGCACTGAGAGTGCTGTCAGGGATACAGGAGAGAATGGGAGAGTCCCTGAATCATTCCAGACTGTGGGGCTGAAGTGTCCGCTGATGGAGGTACCGGAGGGGCACAGCGGCTTCCCACGTGAGCAAGGAGCTATGCAATGTGGCAGGTGGCAGGGCCAGGTGGAGTTGTCTCCACCTGTCTCCAGACCCCACCCCCTACCCAGGTATGGAATTGCTATCTCCAGTTGGCAGAGAAGGAAACTGAAGTGGGGGTTTCACCTCTCAGGAATGGGTAGGCCAGGATTTTAACCTAGGCCTGCAGACACCAAATCTATCCCTCACTCAGGCCTGCACTGACTTCCGTGCACCTCTGGGGCTCCAGGCAGCTGCCTGGGTGGGTGCTGTGTCTGGGGTCTCTCCTGGCATTCCTTAGGCCCCTCCCCTATCACCTTCCTTCATTATTCACTTGGATGCCTTGATGGCCGGCGCTGGAATCCCCCGAGCTGACCCACCATGCAGCTTATCTTCCTTTTCCTTCCAGTGCTTGGTGAACTTGAGAGTGTTGCTTGATTTTTCTGTGACCCAGATGAAGAACTGGGTAACCATTTGCTTAATAAAGTGAGAGACCCCATGTTCTGGTTAAAGTGGAGGCACTGAGGACCAGCGAGGGGAAGGCAGTACTTGTATTTGTCAGCCTGGAGGAGATGCCAGATACCAGCCAGAGCACCCCAGGCTTTATCTCAACCACCACCTGCGGTTGGTGCTGAACCCCCCACTCCACCCCATAGATGAGACAATTGAAGCCCAGAGAGGCCAGGCTTCTTGCCGAGGGCTGCACAGCCAGCAGGGATGCTGGAATTGGGATTCGGCCCCAGCCTTGTCTGACTCCAAAGCCAATGCTATTTCCACCATACCTAGCGTCTCCCAGAGCTAATTTTGCGGCTGGAACTCCAACCCGCAAAGCTATCTAGGACAGGCAACTTGATGAAAGAGAATTAGGAGGGAATCCTAGAAAAATGGGGCTCGGCAGCTCCCGGGGAAGCCTGGAGAGGAGGTGGCGCTGAAGCCTCTGCCAGCAGATTGGGGTGGGGCTGTTTTCAGTCGTCTCTGGCGAGGCGTTTTGAAGCCTCCTCTGGGAGCCGTGTGCCTCTGTCCAGGATTGGCTGTTTCTCTGGAAATCATACCCTGGCAGCATTTGGCTTTGGGTGAAAGGAGAAGAGAAGATTCTGGCCATTCAGAGCAGGCCCTTGTGTGGGATGGAACCCATTTTCCAGAACTCTTGGGACAGGGACCAGGGTGGCAGGCAGGGGCCCATGGGCTGCCTGGGGGACCTGGTGCTTGGGGACTTAGAGATTTGTTTTCCTGCTGAATATATTGCTTTCTCGTGCCTGCTTTGTGCAACCACATGAGGATGTGGGGGTGAGGATGGTCGACAGGACACAGGAGTACCCCCCGACAAGGGCTGGGTGGCGGCGGGGGTCCACATGTCTCACATCAGCACGGCTCTGTGTTTTCACTCCTCTCCAGCACATATTTAGTGGAAATTAACTCATTTTATTATTAAAAATTAAAGTCATGTATTCATAGGGTAAACATGATTGAGAGCATGCGGAGGTGCACTGAGAAAGTGCAGTTCTCTCTGAATGGGCACTTAGAGATGCGCCTGTTCTCTGCAGCTGCCACAGGGGTCTCATCTTGTTGGGACAGAACACGGTTGATTCATCCAGTTGCCTGTTGATCAACATCAGGTTGTGTCTAGTTTTGTTTTTTTTCCCCTGTTTCGCATGGTGCTGCAAATTCACGGCCGTGCCAGTGTATCTGAGGGTAAATCCCACGAGTGGGCTCTGGAGAGTCAGAGGGTGGGGCCTTCTATGTGGAATTGGTGTGGTTGGGTATGTAGTGCCTGCACAGGGCTATGTGTTTTTAGCCCTTCCTTCTGACAGGTTCTGGAGGCCTCCTCTGTGCCTGCCAGCTGTGCAGCCACTGAGCTGAGCATCACCCAAGGCTTGCCTGAATCTGGCCTGGGTCCCAAAGAAACACTGCTCTGGGGCACGGAGGTTGGCTGGTTGAGAACTAAGGCCACATCAGCAGGGGCACTCCCCCCACCTGCTGGGGTCAGCCCCCCCGGGAATTCAGCAGGACCTCCGTGAGCCTTCGTGCAGGTGGCTCATTGCAGCACGTCCCCTTGGGGTGATGGCCATTGGCTTGTGGTTCCTTTGCTCATTAGGGGGAGGAGGACAGCCAGGCACAGGTGAAAGGGGCTTGGGGGTGACAATTCTAGTCCTTGGCCCGGGGAGTGTCCCTGGGCTTCTGCGGCCTCACCTCCCTTGGTAGTCAGGAGGGTTAGGAGGGTGGGGCCTGGCCCTGGGGACTCCGGCGGTGGGAGAGAGGAAACGGCCCTGAGGTGGAGGGAGAAAAGGGCG
This sequence comes from Pongo abelii, assembly GCF_028885655.2. NCBI lineage: Eukaryota > Metazoa > Chordata > Mammalia > Primates > Hominidae > Pongo > Pongo abelii. The sequence continues at coordinate 6,427,057 of NC_071988.2, forward strand.
ATCCAGATGGCAGTGGCCTCCTCACCCCTCCGCCAGAGATGCACGATAGCGGTTTTGACGGACTGACCTCAAGGGTCCGCCTGGGAGCCACTTGGAACTCTCTGGGGGTGGGGCCGGCCCTGGTGGGGGCAGGAAGGTCCCAGAGCAGCTTGTTAAGTGGGCCGAGGACAAGTGTCAGGAGACCTGGGCCTGGATCCCGCTCCAGTACCCCTCTCCGTGTGACTTCCAAGGGATCCACCTGCCTTGGCCTCTCAAAGTGCTGGGATTACAGGTGTGAGCCACTGTGCCCAGCCTGTGCCCAGTGTACCCATCAGTAAAGCAGGGATGAAACAGTTCTTAAATCCTGCAGCGGTGGTGAGAGCCACCTGAGGAAACGATGCAAAGGGCTTTGATGGAGTCTGGCACAGAGAAAGCACCCAATAAATGACTGCCGTGATGATCTTTCTTCTTCTCACCCCCAGGTGGTCTCTGGAAGCTCCTCTGTGCGGGGTTTTCTCATTTGTCAGCTGTGCATCCCTGGTCGTAGTGCGGCTCCCACTGGGGTGTGCGCAGGAGCCTCTGCTCCTCCTGTGCTTCCTGAAAAAGGGCCCAGAGAATATTTGCATCAGGAATAACTGAGTGAATCCCAGAAACTTCCTATCACATTTAGGGTGATTAGGCAAATGCATACGATTCTCGCTGTGGGAAGGGAGTTGGCGACCTCGGTGGGTTGTGGTTCCTGCAGGGATGTGCTTGCCCTGCTGTTATTCCAGCCATAGCTGAGGCACAGGAGAAAAGGGAGACTCCGAGAAGTTCAGAGGCTTGCCCAGGTCACACTGTTCCTACGAGGTAGACCCTGGATTTTACCCCAGGCTGTGTACCTGCCAAGCTTGGAGCCTCTTTCTCAAAGGGAGACGGATGGATGTTGTTACAGATGTGATTGCCAGTTTCCTCCTTTTCATTAAATTGCCAAGGAAATGGTCTCTTGCAACCCCTCTAAAGCAGGGGGAAGGAGGAGGATAAAGGGCAGGTTGCCATCTCTGCTGTGTGTGAGTGGGGTGGGGGTGGGGAGCTAGGAGACCGGGCGCTGGGCCCTTGAAATATCCAAATTTCCACAACATCCTGTGTGTCATGAGCCCCTGCCTTCCTCCCTCATATTTATCCGGAGCTCTTCCTCCGCAGGGAAGAACAACAGCCCGTGATGGGGTTATTTCAAGGGGATTTCCATGGAAACGGGAGGGTGGGAGGTTCCTCCCAGCACTTGTATAATGGGAGTTGGCTGAGGTGGCAGCGTGTCCCCACGGAAGGGTGCGAGGGACCTTCTCTGCACCGCAGGCCTCCTCAGAGTGGGAGGCATCAACCCGAGAGGGGCTGGCTCCCCTTTCTTGCTGCCACCTTCTCTACCCAGCTGAAGACCCCAGGGCTCCTTGGTGTGAGTGAGAGCCAGGCCAGCTCCCCAGGGACCCCCAGGCCTGCTCCTTCCCATGGTCTCTTTTCTCTAGCAGGTCTTTGTCTTGGGCTGCCGCCAGCCACAGCTTCCTGGCAGGACCTCCTGGCAGGACCTCTGTGCTTTGAGCCGCTGTTCCTCTGCCAAGACCTTGCCCCGCACCGTGGCCTGAATCAGCCCAGCACCCCTTCGCCTCTGTTGCAGTGCTCACATTTATCCCTCACTCCTCCGTCCAGCACGGTTTTTTTTTTTTTTTTTGCAAGCAGACACTTTGCTCAATAAAAGAATTCTGCTGTGAGCTGCCATATCCTCTCTGAGCCTCCCGTTTCTCATCTGCTTAATGGGAACAGCAGTGCCTGCCATGCCTGCTTGGTGAGGATTCCATCAAGCAGGGAGACAGTGGGCCGTCGGCAGGGAGTCTGAGCAGGTGTACCAGTATTTCCAGTCAGCCAATGGCTGATGGACACGTTCTTGGAGGCAGGGAACTTGGAGGCCTGCAGACGTGCCCCGGGATGACAAGATTCCTCAGTTCCTACAAGCCCTGCCTGAGCCCGGTGCTTTTCAGTGTGTCCTGGGGTTTCCCGTGTGAAATCTTACCTGATTTTTACGCCACCTTGAGGAGAGTGATACTCATCTCCCTTGTACAGATGAAGAAACTGAGGCTCAGGGAGGCAACGTGATCTTTGCAAGGATCCATCTGTTCTCCCCGTGGCCTGGCTGCCCCTCCTGGCAGTGCAGGTGGGGTTAAAACCATACAGGAATTAAAGTGATCCTCGATGGGGGTGGGAAGCTGGGACTGGAAAATGTCCGATGCTCTCCCAAGTCAAATTGTGCTTGGTGTCTGTGGGTGTGTCGGTGTAGGGGAGAGAAGCTCAGCCCTTTTGAAAAGTGGGGGGTGGTTTGACGATGCTGCAGGGGCAGCTCCGAGTTCTGGAGTCTCAGAATGTGGTTCTAGGCGGTTCTTGTGGATCAAGTGCTGTTCTGAGCACTTTAATATCCAGCTTGACCATAAGGATAAGTGCCGCTGTTACTGGCTTTTTTACACACGAGGAAACTGAGGCACAGAGGGATTAGGTAAAGTGACTGGAGTCACTCAGCCAGGATGTGAATCACAGCCCACACCCATGAGCACCAGGAAGCCGTGGCTTTCAGGATCCTTGGAGGGTGTGCCGGGCAGTCGCCTAAGCTGGGAAGCCTTGGGCTTGTCTCCAGGCCGTGTGGCCATGTGAGACAGGAGTCCTCCTGCGTTAGGTTCTGCAACACTGTGGGCAGAGGGCTGAGGACCCCAGCCCTCCCTTAGAATGTTGGTGTGAGACATTTAGAGCCAGGCCTCCCTGCTTAGAAAGCGCCTCTTGGGTCACTTGCATTAGTGAAGTTATACATTTGAAGCTCCATTTATTTATTTATTTAGAGACAGTGTCTCTCCTTGTCACTCAGGCTAGAGTGCTGTGGTGCCATCATAGCTCACTGCAGCCTCAAACTCCTAGACTCAAGTGATCCCCCTGCTGGGGCCTCCCGGAGTGCTGGAATTATAGGCGTGGGCCACAGCACCTGGCTAAAACTCCCTTTTCATGAAAAGAAACAGCTTTAACTTTGAGATCTCATCTGTCTGTCTATGAGGCTGTGCCTTTGCGTGAGATGAGAGCAGTCACTGTCACTTGCACTTTGAATATCTGATTAACAGGTAAACAGCCTGAAATCCATTTGACATCTTATCCTTTTGCAAACTTGGCTAAATTCTCTTAAATTGGTTCCAGTTGGATTAATTAAATGCATGGTTGCTTATACATGTGTGTGTAAATGATTCTGGCAGGTCATGTCTTAGCTAGATAGTGAACATAAGCATCTAGAATATTCTCAGCTGTTACAGAGATTGCCAGGAATGACCTTGAAAAAGTTTGGGAGAGGGTTTTTTTTTTGTTTTTATTTTGCTTTTTTTGAGACAGGGTCTCACTCTGTCACCTAGGCTGGAGTGCAGTGGTGTGATCTCAGCTCACTGTAACCTCTGCCTTCCAGGCTCAAGCGGTCCTCCTGCCTCAGCCTCCCGAGTAGCTGGGACTACAGGCATGCACCAACATACCCGGCTAGTTTTTGTATTTTTTTTGTAGAGATGGGGTCTCACCATGTTGCCCAGACTGATCTGGAACCTCTAGGCTGAAGGGATCCACCTGCCTTGGCCTCTCAAAGTGCTGGGATTATAGGCGTGAGCCACTGTGCCCAGCCTGGAGAGGTTTTTGGATGCACTGGGCCATGGATGTGAAGGTGAACACGTGGAAATGATCCCTGCCACCTGCTTGTGTGTCCAGTGGACGTGTCTCTGATCTATCCAGATTGTTACACTGTGTCAAAGTGAAAACTGGTGAGAGTAGAGCCATCTGCCTGGCCAGGCATCGCTTGGAAGCGTGGAGACGCTTTGCCTTTTTGTCTCATGATTCTCTCTCCATGTGCAGCTTCATTGGCTTAAAGGAAATTAAGAAACTGGGCCCCCGCTTAGGACCTGCTGAAGGGCAGAGTCACTGTCTTTGAAGTGTTGGGGTAGGGAAAAATTAGGAAATAAGGGGTCTGATCATTTTGAGAAACCTCAGGGAGATTTACACCTGGGCTGTGCGAGGACCCCGGAGAGTGGCAGAGTGTATTTGGAATTTCCAGTAGTCCTCATTCCCCCCTTAATATCCAGGGGATCTGGGGCCTCGGTCTTCTTCTCTGTTAAATGGGACAAGTAACGACTAGGCTTTGGGGTTGTCAGGAAGACTGATTAAAAAAATGGGTATGAAAACAGTGGTCACGGTGCCTGGCCCTCCATCCCTGTCTCCACCAGGCCTACCCGTCTGGCCCAGCCCTCCCTGATCTCTGCGGGAGCAGACCTCCTGTAATGGTGTCAAAGGACCCTTGTTCTATTTATCCATCTGATTTCCATTCTCAGGGCCACTGCCTCTAGCCATGTTAGGCACATGGTGGGTGTCTGTCCCATCGATCCTTGTCGATTCTGTGGTCCTGGGTGGGCCATAGTGTTTCTAACCTGTCCACTCTCTCCTAATCAGGCATTTGGACCTGGTTGGGTTCCCAAACTCTGTCACAGGCAGAGGGCTGCAGGAGGCTACTCACGGGCCAGGGTTGTTTGGACCTGGTTGGGTTTCCAAGCTCTCTTGCAGTCAGGGGGCTGCAGCAGGCTACACATGGGCCAGGGTTGGGCTGCTGGGCTGCTGCTGTGTTGAAGCCGCCTAGCACTTGCCTCGTCGCTGCACCTGAGAGGCTGTGTGGGCTGAGACAGCCAGAAAAGATGCACCCGGGAGCCATCTGTTTGCAGCCCTTGGACCAGATGGTCTGCAAGGACTCCAGGGGGGGTGGTGGGGTGGGGAGGGAATACATTTGCTGAGCACCCAGCATCTTTCAGAGCCTCAGCACAGCCCTACAAGCTGGGCATTGCCATCATGTTTATACGGACCAGGAACACGAGGCTCAGAGTGACTGAGTCACTGGTGACAGTCACCCAGCCAGGAAGTGGCATAGGTGGGGCTTGAACCCGGGGCTTCCTGAGTCCCAGGCTAGTGTTCTTTGCCTCAGGCTGCTGAGGTTCCAGCTGAATGTTGCGGCAGAGTGACTTCTGAGAAGTACCACGGAAGGGGGTGACTCACGCTGGGGTGGTCTGGCTTCTCTGCCCAGTGCCCGAGGACACCCAGGTCCCTCTGCGGCCTTGGGGCTTTACCCAGCGTCTGCATGGCATCCCGCAGCACCCTGCCTCTGGAGCGCACCCTGTGTGTATCCTAAAGTACGCTTTGCCTAGAAAACCTTTCTAATAAAACTGGTGGAAGATGGAGAAGCCAAATTCAGTTTTCAGAGATGACACTAATCCTATTAAGGTTGATGGGGCCAGAGCATGTGTGGAATTAGTCCTGCCAGGCGGCGGCCGGGCACCTGCCAGGAAGGCTGTAGGGGATCCTAGCAAGAGTGGTGCCTAGGAGAGACAGGGAAGGGGCCTCATCTCTCCCAGAGGTTTAAAAAAACTGAGGCCACTGTAGAGCTTGGTTCTCCCGGGTTCCTGGGGTGGAAAACAGGGCTTCCCACAGCACACGGAAGTGGGAGGTGGGCAGTGGTCACCGAGTGGGGAGGCTGTAGAGTAGTCATATAGGCCGGGAAAGTCACGCAAGATCTCCATGCTTCGGTCTCCTTAGCTGTGATGCGGGGAATGGGTGCCTCCCTCGGGCGACTTGTGGGACCAGAACTCATCACGCAGAGTGTCCCACTGCTGTGCAGCTGCTCGGTGCTGGGGCTGTGGTATGAGCATGGACTCTGGAGTCAGAATTCCTGCCTTCAAAGCCCCACTCCTCACCTTGCTAGCTGTGTGGCCTGGGGTGAGTTGCGTAACCTCTCCATGCCTCAGTTCCTTCATCTATGAAATGGGGAGAGTGAAACTGTACCCCGCACCCTAGGGGTGTTGGAACTTAAGTGAGTTAATTCATATAAAACACGGAGTGACTGCCTGGTACGCAGGGAGTGCTCAGTTCCTCTTGGTGCCTGTGATTATTCCCATAATCATCACTGGTGTCACCTTGTTACCTCTCCCAGTCCTTGGGGCCATGCTATTTGTGGTAGGCAATGGGGCCTGAAACCACCAAACTAAACTGGACTGAATGGTCAGTCGACCGACCACTGCAGTCACGGCTTGGTGGCCCCACGGACTGAAGCAGGTGGCCAAGGGTAGTTTTCCCTTCTCTGTGTGGGTTCCACTGGGTCCAAGTACGTTGTTCCTGAGCCCAGGCCTCTGCCCACTCACCCACCTCCTGCTGAGAGTGGGCAGAGCTGATGCCCCTCTCTGGGCAGAATCAGCCCACGGCTGGGAGGGGAGGCCAGGCCTGCTGCTGGGGGTGCAGATAGTGGGGAGCTGCAGGCCAGCCACTGGAAACCTGGCCTGTGTGCCGAGACAGCACATTAGACACAGTCTGGTGGCCTTCCCATAGATCAGGCCACAGAGTCCTCATCCTGGGTCCACCCAAGGCACTGGCCGTTTCCAGATCAAAGAGCAGGGTAGATTCCAGAGTGAGACGGTCCTCTCTGCTGGCTGCCTTCCCCCACCCACGGACACCATTTGGCTCTGATGGGGCTGTGTCCTAGGCTTGACCCAAGTGGTTAGGAGCCTTCCACTATGCAGTGGGATGTGCTGCAGGAGTAGGGCAGAGAAGGAAGGGAATGGCCGGTGGTGAACAGCCGCCATGCCCCAGGCATTTAATCTTTACCGCAGTGCTGGGGGCCATACCCAGTAGTACAGATGAAGGGCTGAGACTCAAGGGTCAGTGCTTGCCCAGAGACCCACAGTGAAGAGTGGGGCCATCGTGTTGCATGCGTGTGGCTGGGCCCCATCCCCTCCTTTCTACAGCACCACCCCTCTATTCCTTATCAAGTTCACCTTTAAGGCCCCTTTGCCCCTCACTGGGGCAGTCATGAGGGGAGCAGAGGCCTGGGATCTGGGCATGGGTGAGGGTAGAGCCCTGGCTGTGTCCTGCAGGTGACAATGTACAGAGCAGAAGGTGATGCTGGAACCATCTGCCAGGGAAGGGCTGTCCAGGAAGAGGTCACAGCCTGGACAGAGGTGAGGTGGAGAGAGAGTGCTCATGTATGGGGACTGGAGGCAGTTCAGGAGGATAAGACTGTGAATTGCAGGCTGGGAACCAGGGAGGCTGCGGGTCATGGAGGCCCCATGGGGCTCATGGGGCGGGCTGAGGAGCGTGGCTCCTCCCCTGCAGCTGGAGGGGCCAGGAAGGGCTTTAAGCCATGGAGTGAGGGACCAGAGTTGGGTTTAGAAGGGTCACTGTGGTGTCGGTGTGGAGGGGCTTGAAGGGAGGAGTTTGGAGGGAGGGGCTGTAGCAATGTTGAGATTCCCTGATCCCTTTAGTGTTTTCATGCATGAGGGCCCCAAGGTGCTTTTTTGCAGAGCCTGCACTGGGGTTCCCTGTTGGTGGCTTCCCTCAGGCTGCTGGAACCCTCTTTTCCTGTGTACCTGGAGAGCTGGAGGTTACTGGAAACTCATGTCCTCTGCCAGAGTCAGCCCTCACCCAGTCACTGACAGGTGCAGTGGTATAAATACCCCAGCTCCCTCCATCCTGATCAGGACACTTTGAGATGGGACCTACACTGTCCCCAGAGCTCCCATGAGACTGAACTCAAGTCGCCCTTCTTGAGATTTTTCCTGTTATCACACCCCACTTGGCCTCCTTCATGTCCTGACCCCACTTCCCTACACCCTTCCTGGCTTTCCCAGCAACACTTCCTAATCACTTCCAGAAAAATCTTGGCCTCAGGGTCTGCTTCTGGAGAACCAGCCTAGCAGAGGGCAGCAAAGGTGTTGAGGCACTAGGAGAAACATGGTGAGATACAGACTCAGGTGGCGTCCATCAGCTATGCCAAGAGGCTCTGAGACGTGCCAGTCAGGGAGGGAGGTGCTGAGGCCACGGCAAACCGGGGGCCAGAAGTAAGCACCACAGACAGCGTCAGGGCTGCCAGGGTTCATCATCTTGGGTCTCCCAATTGGCTGGGCCCAGAGACCAGCCTGCTGGGGTTTACAGAGTCAGCACGTTACATCTATCTGTGTCCCCACTGCTGAAAGCCTCTGGTCAGTGCCATGGTGCTGAGGGAGCTTGGGCCTCCCTTAGGGGTTGCTAAGAGCCCCCCACACCTGCCCTGTGAGTTGTTGGCCCCAGGGGACTGTGAGTTTCCCTGCTTCTGGTTTTCCTGCTCATGGGATTGGGAGTCTGACCTGAGCTTGCTGAGACAGATAACTGATCATTCAGATACAGAACTCTAAAGGTTAGAACTCTTTTCTGATAACTTAAATAGAAAATGAATTCATGCAACACGTACTAATCTGTCCATCTGCCCACCCATCCATCATGTATGTATCTCAGTTGATTGTTGACTCCATGCCAGGCCTTGGGGATCTAGAGATGGCTTGGTCCCTATGGTCATACCCATGTGAAGGGAGATAGAGGTGGACAGAAAGACAACCATAATGTCATTTTGACAAATTCTGGGAAAAGATGGGCCACCCAGGCTGTGAGACCTGTATGTAGTGATGGAGGGATGGGGAACAGTGGAGGTGTCAGGGAAGCTCCCCTGGGGAGCTGTTCTTTGAGGTGGTTTTAAGAGCTTAGCAAGAGCTTTCTATGCAGTGAAGTGAAGATGTAGGGCAGGTGGAGTGGCGGGTTGGCACCTAAAGGTCCTGAAAAGGAACGGTGTTGCAAGAGGCAGCAAATAGCATGGGGTGGGCTAAGCTCCAGCTTGTTGAGTTTGGGTCAGAAGTGTGGACTTGGTTGGTAAGGACTCCTGAGAGTGTCATGTCCAGGCACTTGGACTTGATGCTGAAAATACAGCCATTCAACAGAGAAGTATGTATGTCTGAGTGTGCTGTGGTTAGATCTTTAGTTTAGGAAGATCTCTCTGTTCATGGTGGGGAGAGTGGATGAGATGGGGGTGGACTGGAGGCAGAAGAGCAGAGGAGAAGAGCAGACTTTCTAGGAGATGAAGTGGGAGGGGCTGGTCCCAGGGCCTGGCTGTGAGTGGTAGTGACCAGAGCCATCCATCAGCCCAGATCATGTCTCCCTAATTTAGAAGAAAATGAGAGGAAAGAGCCTTTTCATCTATGCCTCTTCTGGGATGGAAATGAGCTATTTTGAATCACGCTAAAGTTAGATTTCTAATTTTCCTTTTAATCCGTGTCTCATTTAGAGCATTAGAAACTGGAAAAGCATCCCTGTATGAATGTAGTGTCATAAATCAGTGCACGTCACAAACTGCAGAAGGAGTCATTTCTACAAGAGTGTGCAGCCTTGCATTTATAATAAATCTAATTCTTTATCTTTTTGGGCTTCAGACTAGAGTAATTAGTCATTTCTGCTGATACTGGCAAACCATTGCATGTGCAGTGTTAATGGAGAGCAAATGTATTTGAACTGTTTTTGCAATTGCTTGTGAGCATTGCTGTGTGTCTCTTCTACCTGTTTCTAGAGGGGAAACATCTTGTCTATTTCATTCTTGCCTCTTCTAGGAATAGGTGTGGTAATAATAGTATCAGGTAACACTTACTGGGTTTCTTCCACATCTCTGGCACTGTTCAGAGATTCAATAAGAAAGGATCCTTTGTCCAAATGGAAGCTGCCGTGTGTGTGCTGAGGTCCTTGGATCAATCTGATCATGTTCTGTCTCCTGCTGTGTGCCCACACTGTGTCAGGGACCACCTGGAAACCACTCATGTATTATTCACCGAATAGATTTCTTTAAATGTTGGCCTTCTACCATAAATGGAAAACCAGTAAATCAGGCCAAAAATAGAAGTAACCAAAGACAAGTGCAGGTGTTTCTGCTCTAATGAAATAGAGACATCCTGAGAAACTTCTCATTCTGCAAAATCCCAGACAAATGACATCAGAGCTGATGGACAGAACGGGGTTGGGACAGATGACTGGAAATCTATGCAATGTGTCACGAGACACCCATAAAAATATTAAGTTTTAGAAAAATCTGGCACAATTAAAGAAAAACATATTAATTCCTGATAAAGAAACATTCCGACCATTATACAATCTTATCTTGAAGGAAAAAGTGAAGGTCATTTAATGGAAGGGGCTGAAAGGAAGGGAGCTGAACTATGGCTGGAGACGTGGCCTGGGTATAGAGGGAGACCCGCCCACCAAACTCTTCCAAACTGAGCTAAGAGGTAGGAGCGCAGGGAATGAGTCTGTTCTCTTGGGCCACATTCCTGTGAAGCTTGATGTTCAGCCATTAGTGTATTTTGCATTCAGTTGCTTCCTCTGGCTGGCACAAAACATTAACACACTGAGAAAGGCTGTGTTTGAACCAACCTAACTTTTACATTACATGACATCATTCCCCTGTGTACGAATTGCGTACGACCTACTTTGCAAAAGCAATGGTTATAGTGACCGTATGATGGTGAGTGGGGTTGTTAAATGCAGGCCAGATACTGCTGTAATAGGGCTGTGATTCAGGACTGTCATTCAGGTTGCCTGATATGAAAAAGGACATGAAGGAGAAGGTTTTATGAGAACTCTGGCAAAGACCCATGAAACCACTCTTCTTTGCCCTCCAGAAAACCTGGTAAAACTGAAAGTAAGCCAGCAGCCCCACGGGTTTGGGATTGATCCAGAAGACTGAAGGAATAAAAACAAGCTAATATATTTCTATCCCCTTCCTTCTAAGGCCTGTAGTTCTATTATGATGAGACAGCAGCTGATGCACGTAAAAACAAAGGCCATGCATATACGCAGGGGTGTTGAGGATTGAATGAGATTAGGTCTGAAAGAACACACAGTGGAGACAGTGTTGTCATTGTGGGGACAAAGATTTCCTTCCACAATTTGAATGACACCTGTCATTTCTATAGGCAGTTAGGAGACAATAACTGCATACTGTTGGCTGCTGTACCTTTCCTGTGCACTGAGTCCCTGAGCATATTCGTGAGTCTTTAAAAGTATATTCTAGTCAACATAGAAAACAGTTAGTAAGAGACATGACTCTACCTAGATTAAGCTCAGTTTTGAAGCAGGGCCTAGAGGATTTAGAAGTGACAGAGTCCTGGATTAGGTGACATTTGACAAGAGCTCTGTCCCTAACTTCCTCTTAACTCTGATCAAGCCACTCCCTGCTCTGGCTGTAGTTTCCCCATCTTTAAAATGAAACAGTTGAATCAAACAACTACAAAAGGACTTGTCAGGCCTTCTGTCTCAGATCCTGTGTTGATGAAGGGATGTCTGAGGCCAGAGATGCAGTTTACTTCTGAGCAATTACAGTTGTATTTCTTGACAACTGTGTTCAGCCTAGCCCTTTACCAAGCTTTGTTGAAGAAATGGAGCAAGACGCTTGTCCTTTGCTTTGGTGGTTTTTAAAACTTGGATGCCTAAAGAAACCAGGAAGGTCATATCAGTGAGCAAAGTACAAAATGTATAAGCAAGACACAGTGCACCGTGAAGCTGAGAGTGGCAAAGTAACAGTCCATCCATGCATCAAGGAGTGGTGGGGACTGTGGTGTGCTGGCAAGCATAGCCTTGTGGGATTCTGCATTGGACAGCTCTTAGAATTTCTGGAGAGAAATCAGAAATTCAGGTCTACATGTTGAATCTTTTAATATTGAAATATTCACTTGGCAATGTGTAAACATCATTTGGGTCAAAGCCCATCTGTGAACGAAGTTAGCCAAAGACAACTTGGGCATTTGGACCTCAGCTTTATAGTCTATATAAGGGTTGGTAAACTATGGCCCACACGCTGATCTGACCCACCTCCTGTTTTTGTGAATAAAGTTTAAATGAAGATGCAGTCACACCTGTTTGTTTAGGTATTGCCTGTGGCTACTTTCACACTACAACAGCAGGGTTGAGTAGTTGTGACAGAGACAGTGTGGCCCTGTACTTATTCTCTGGACCTTTATGGAAAAAGGTTGCTGACCCTTGGTTCATGTCAATGACTCATATGGAGCAGCAGGAAACATTCTGAATTTGGAGCCAAATGACCAGGGTTTGAAGCCTGGTTCAGGGAACTCTAGTAACAGAGTAGAGAGTGTTTCTCTTTTCTCCTTTTGGAAATGATCCTGAAGCAACAAATGGAACAAATAGAAATGCAAATGCCATCTTTGATGAAACCATAGCGTCTGGAACCTCATATGTGGGGAAGTGCAGTAAAGGTCAAAAATGGGTGCAGGATGTCTCCAAAGGGAAATAAAATGCCCATGGCTGTAAAGCTCAGACAGAGCAAACAAAGCAGAATTTTCTGCACCTTCTGTGGTGGGCTCAGATGGCAAGACCTATAGTTCCTCTCATGGAGCAATAAGAACAAGGGCATTGGCTGGTGTCTTAGTCTGTTCATGCTGCTATAGCAGAATACCATAGATTGGGTGGCTTGTAAGCAGCATACTTTTATCTTTCACAGTTCTGGAGGCTGGGAAGTCTGATATCCAGGTGTAATAGATTTGGTGTCTGCTGAGGACCTGTTCTCTTGTTCATAGATGGTGCCTTCTTGCTGTGTGCTCGCATGGCAGAAGGGGCTAGGGAGCTCTCTGGGATCTCTTTTATAAGGGTACTAATTCCATTCATGAGCGCTTCACCCTCTAAGACCTAATCACTTCTGAAAGACTTTACTTCCTAAGACTATCACATTGGGGGCTAAGATTTCTATATATGAATTTTGGGGGGACACACATTCAGACCATAACAACTGGTGTGGGAGCCTTCCCAGATCTAGTTTTGCACAAAGTAAAATCAGGGAAGTCTGGGGTGAACAAGATCTCACATGGACAAGCTATATTTTCAAAAAGCAGTCTACTAGAGAGGCAAAGTGGAGAAAAGGGGCTGTGTTATGTGCCAGCCTGTGGCATCTGATCTTTAACAAGAAAGAAGTAAAGGCCACAAGAACTGACTCTCACTCACAAGCTTGTTTTCTAAGAACTAGATTACTCTTTTGGACACTCTTGTGCACGAATCTTGTATAAATAGATGGTTCAGGAAGAACTCATCACATTCAGAGATGGGTAATAATTAGTAAGGACCAGTGCAAGCTCTATCTCAAGATCCTCCAAAAATGAAGACAGTAACAAATGAAAAATATGTGCAAGAAAACATTTGCCATAAATCAGATGAAAATGTCAACTGTACATAATGTCTTGGACTAAGGAAAAAAATAATTGAGCAATCACACCTCTAAAACAAGAGTATAAAGTTGAGATACAAGAACTCAGGAGAAGTGGTAACATGACAGAAGAGAGTGAAACCTGATATGATGAGCTCCACAAAGCAGATAGATTAACAGATAAACCCATCTAAAAAGTGAAGTATGCAATGGAATGATCATGACAGGGAACACAGAAAACACAGTAAGAGATATGGAAGATGGGATTGGGAAAAGCAAGATAAATTAATGTAAAGAGAGAGAGAAAAATATTAGAAAGAACATGATACAGAAGACAGATAAGGGGATCTAACATACACATAATTGGTGTCCCTGGAGATGAGAATGAAAATAATTAAATAAAAAAATTTTAAGGCATAATTCCAGAACTTTCTAAAATAAGATTTGAATTTATGGACTGAAAGGAAATACAGTGAGTGGCTGAGAAAATATTGATATGGTGAGGTCAACAGAAAGGCATATAACAGAGAAGGATTAATTTCCTCATAAATCAAGAACCCCCCAAAAAATTCAATAGAAGAATGGATAAAGGATGTGATGAGGAGACGGTTTCCATAAAAGGAAATAGAAATATCTTTTAAACACATAAAAACTCAACCTCATTCATAATAAGAAAACTCCAAGTTAAGATACTGTTTTTTATCTATCATATAGGCAGGGATTAAATAGCTGATATTACCATGATGATGTAGATATAAGGGAAACAAGAACTCTCAGAAACTTGGCTATGGATTTCACTTCTAATCCTTGTCTGATGGAAATACACAAGTAAGGGGCCAGGTATGGTGGCTCATGCCTGTAATCCCAGCACTTTGGGAGGCCGAGATTGGCAGATCACTTGAGGTGAGGAGTTTGAGACCAGACTGGCCAACATCATGAAACCCCATCTCTACTAAAACTACAAAAATTAGCCAGGCCTGGTGGTGCATGCCTGTAATTTTAGCTACTTGGGAGGCTGAGGCACGAGAATCGCTTGAACCCAGGAAGTGGAAGTTGCAGTGAGCCGAGATCGCGCCACTGCACTCCAGCCTGGGTGACAGTGTGAGACTCTGTCTCAAAAAAAAAAAAAAAAAGAAAAGAAAAAAGAAATACACAGGTGAGAAATGACATTTGTCCACATTTGGCATAGCATTGTTGGTAATGGGAAAGAATGGAAATACCAGTAATGGCCATCACAGGGGACTGTTTACATAAATTATTCCAGAGTGTGATAGTGGATAGCAATGAAAAGAACGTGACAGCTCAGGGTGCACTGATGTAGAATGATGTCTAAGATTCCTTAGGTGAAATGAGCAAGGTGCAAAATAGTGGATGATCCATGACATCCTTTATGATTAAAACATGGTATCTTATGACTGCTTGTGCATAGACTCCTTCTGGTAGGATGATGCACCTGAAACTGCTCATAGTGGTTGCCACTAGACAGGAGAGCTGAGTGAGTGGGAGAAGGGCTTAAGGGAGACTTATTTTCACTGTTAGCTTTTTTGTGCCCTTTGCATTTTATAGTCATTTCTTAACCAAAGGCTGCGCAGCTTAGGTTATGACCGTAAGCTCTAGAGTCGGCTGTTCGAGTTCAAACCCTGACTGGGCTGCCTACTCGCTGTGTGACCTTGGACAAGTTACTTCACCTCTGTGGGTCTCAGAGGTGTCAGATGGATGTAACAATGGTGCCTATTTCATAAGTTGTTGAGGATGAACTGAGTCAATTCAAGGGAAAGAATGAGGACAGAACCTGGCACAAAAAAATACAGTCAAATTAGCTATTATAATGACTGCATGTATAGTTGAACCCAGGGTCTGGGTTTGGAACCCGTATGCTTCTTGGCCCAATGGGGGAGGATGACTTGGCCACAGAACAGCCACAGCCAGGCAGTAAAGGGCACAGGGAGGGGGCCTTACTTAGCCTGGGGCTTCAGGGAAGCTGCCCAGGGGAAGTGATGCTGCTGGGTCTTACAGAATGATGGGAAAACTTGGCGGCACTGTTTCAGGCGGTGCTCCTTAGATCTGCAAAACTCTTGATGTCTCACAATACCAAGTGTAGGGCGGGGCTGGAGAAATGGAAACTCACACCACCACTGGAAATGGATATGAGAGCAAACCATTTGCAAAGTCATTTGCCAATATCCAGATATGTCCAAGGCCTGCAGCCCCTCTGTTCCCCTTCTAGGTAAATAGCAGGAAAGCCTTCAGCTGTGCACAGAGAGCCATTCAGCAACAGAGCGGATCCTCGAACAACACGGGGTTGGGGGAGCCAACCCCCTGCACAGTCAAAAACCCACATATAGCTTTTTACTCCCCAAAAACTTAACTAATAGCCTCCTCTTGATTGGACTTCCAAAAACATGAACAGTTGATAAACACACATTTTGTATGTTATATGTATTATATACTGTATTCTAATAAAGTAAGCTAGAGGAAAGAAAACATCATTAAGAAAATCATAAGGAAGAGGAAATATATTTTCTGTTCATTAAGTGGAAGGGGATCACTATAATCTTTATCCTCATTGTCTTCATGTTGAGTAGGCTGAGGAGAAGGAAGAGGACGGGTTGGTCTTGCAGTCTCAAGGGTAGCAGAAGTGAAAGAAAATCATATATAAGTGACCCTCACAGCTCAGCTCGTGTTGTTTGAGGGTCAACTGTATTCTAAAATCCAAGAGGCTCTGAAAGCCTAAAGATTTTTTCCTAACTTATTTGGCAGTGAAACCCAACCTAAATTGATGTGAAACCATTTATAGCCCTTCTCTATCCCTGTAGTGTGAAGTTTCATATGTTATGTACAGAAATAGAAATGCGTATGCGTGTTGTCCCAGAAGCCCTTGGGGGTGACAGATGTCCTAGGTGACCTGTGCACTATATTACTGTACAGTCCAAATCCTCTATCCTGAAATACTGGGCCCAGCCTCTGGGATTTGGGTGATGACAGTGGAGCTGGTGTGTGTTCAGGGAATTCCAGGTTGTTGAAGGTGCTGGAGTAGAGGGGAGAGGGGGAAACGAGGCAGCAGGCGCTGGGTCCTGACGGTCCTTGGACACCTACTGAGGATGTGGGGCACAACATTTGTTTCATCCCTGGGGCTCAGAGATGTCTGCTGAATCAGTCGAGGGGCCTTCAGTCCACTGTGAGCCCCGGAAGGCAGAGCTGTGGCCTCCTCTGACTTGTTTCTCAGAAAGGTCACTTGGGCAGCAGGTGAACATGGCTCAGGAGAGGCAAGGGAGGGTGGGGACAGGTAGGAAGCAGAAGCCATTTACTGGGCAAAGACCATAGCTGTGGGGATGGCGGAGGGACTGAGTAGTCAGAGAGGTGGTCATTAAAGCCTACTGCTGTCGTCTGAAGGTCTGGGTTCTCCCAAATTCGTATATTGAAATTAAGCCTTAAGGTGATGTGTTAGGAGGTGGGGCCTTTGGGAGGTGGTCAGGTCATGAAGGTGGAGCCCTCATATATGGGATTAGTGGCTTTATAAAGGGACTCCACAGTGAGAAGATGGCCATCTATGAAATATGAAGAGGTCCTCCCCAGACACCGAAGCTTCCACACCTCGATCTTGGACTTCCCAGCCTCTAGAATGGTGAGATGTAAATGGCTGTTGTTATAAGCCCCCCGAGTCTGTAGTATTCTGTGGGCGCAACCCCAAATGACTAAGTCCACAGCCCATCCTCTACCCACTGAGGCCACACCACTGGGAAGGGTATCAGAGGCAGGGTTGGGGTCTTAGAGGTCCCCAACCTCTTGTCCAGGCTCCCCAGAGGCAGGCCCCGAGGTGTGGACTACAGTATAAGTGGTTTATCAAGGAAGTGTACCCAGGGGAGTTCCAGGTACAAGTAGGAGGGGGTTAAGCACAGAGGAGCCAGGGAGGGGGGGCTCTGTACCGAAACCATGTCCCCTCCACGGCTTTGGACTTAGCCCCTTGGGGACACAGACGTGGCTGGAGATGGGTCACAAAGTAACCAGGGTGACTGCCGGCCTGAACTCTGGGCTCTCCAGAGTTCTGGGGACTGTAGTCTCAGCCTGAGCAGCTTTCTCCAAGGAGGGTCCTGGAAGCCTGGGGCCTGCCCCTGATTTTGTCCTGGGAGCAGGGCCCCTCCATGGTGTTCTGGAGCCCCTCATACTAGCTTTTGAGGTTGATTGCTTAATTTTCAGTTTGGAGAGCCAGCAGACATCTTGTTGGTAGTTTGAAATTGGCCAGGGCAGGGGTATTTACACCACGGAAGCTGGCAGGGGCTGCCTTCCAGAACCTCTCTCCCTCCAGGTGCAGGGAAACACGGACCTGCACACCCTTGTGGCTTTTACACCTTTCCCTCCTCAGGCGGCTCCTCCCCTTGCTCAGTTATACTGGTCCTTGGGCTTGCAGACAGAACCATCTCTGTCACCCAAAATCTCCCCAGTAACCCCAACCCCAAAAGTGGGCTCCCAGAAGGGGCAGATGGCAGTGACCCAGGGCTGTGGAAGCCACTGATAAACATCTTGCAACAAACAGGATCAGGGATCTGCAAAGTTTTTTTTTGTTTTTTTTTTTGAGACAGAGTCTTGCTCTGTCGCCCAGGCGGGAGTGCAGTGGTGCGATCTTGGCTCACTGCAACCTCCACCTCCTGGGTTCAAGTGATTCTCCTGCCTCAGCCTCACAAGTAGCTGGGATTACAAGTGCCTACCACCACACCTGGCTAATTTTTGTGTTTTTAGTGGAGGCGGTGTTTCACCATGTTGGCCAGGCTGGTCTGGAACTCCCGACCTCAGGTGATCCGCCTGCCTTGGCCTCCCAAGGTGCTAGGATTACAGGTGTGAGCCACCGTGCCTGGCCAGATCTGCAAAGCTGTTGAAAGGAGGAATGGATAGGATTACAATGTTGGCCTGATTCTGCTAAATGAACATTTCAACATGTTCCCCCTCATGCACCGAGGAGGCATGCACTCTCCTCTGAGGGTCTGAGGCTTTCTTTACGGAGACTCTGTAAACCACTTCTCCCCAGCACTCTGGAGTGGCGGAGTCACATAGGGAAGTCATTTCTCTCCTCCTGGACCTCTTGGTCCCCTTTGGCTTCTCGCTGATACCAGGCAGTCAGGTGGATCAGAGAAGACATGGACTCTGGAGCTGGATGTCTGGTGCAGGCTGTGTGGCTTCAGGCAACTTGCTTTGCCTCTCTGGGCCTCAGCTTCCTCCCGGAAAATCATGATGCTCATACCTAGGGTTTTGTAGGGGTTGGGCAGGACGGTGCAGGTACAGGTGTGAGCACCATCCCATCAAGGACATAGTCCTGGCTGCTTTCATTGATCTTGGTGCTGGGGAAAATGGGGCTGATTCTCATGGAAGAGGAAATGGATTCATGTGCCCACTTCTTAAATGGGAATTCAAGACCTTGATCGTGGCCCACATAAGAGGTGGGGACTAGTGAGGTTTCAGGTGGTGTCCTAAGATTATAAAACTGGAGCATTCAGTTGGGAGTCAGACCTCTGCTGATGTGCTGTGTGACGTTGGGCAAGGTGTATGACTTCTCTGGGCCTTGTGTTCAGTAGAAGCAGGTCCATCTTCCAATAGACCTCCTTCCCAGACCCTCTCGGATGCTGTGGGCATCCAGCTGGCCCCCATTCCACACCTGCCTTCTGGGGGGCTGGCCTGCATTCTCACACACTTTCTTTTTGGCTCTGATAGGCATTTGTTTCTCCCCTGCCAGCAAACTCCTTTGGACCAAGAATTGATGACTGTTAGCATACAATAAAGCTTCAAGGAGCTGGTGAAACACTGTGAGACGGGTCATAAATTTGGCTTTTCATCCCTGTCGGAGCTTTCTTATTACGGACAACAAGAAGTGCTAGGGAGCAGCGAGGTAGATGCTGCTTAACCTAGCAGCAGGCGAGACTGAGGGGGTCTTGTGCTGTTTGTCACCACCGCCTCTCTGAGGTCATCCTCAACCCATACTGTTGACATTCATTGGGATACCTGACTACCTGTTTTGGGTTTCCTTACAATTTTTTGATTTCTTTAATGGTTTTTATTTTTCAAAGTCTTAAAAAACACAAGTGAATGAAGGTTTTGGTCTTTGTTACTGTCTTCCTACCAGGTACGAGGGCCTGAAAGTCACTGTTAATTGATTATTGATTATCTGATTAGAACCATACATTTACTTTTTAAGGAAATGTGAAAAATAAGCCTAGAAATGAAATCAAAAGTGTGGTGTTGAAGTTAGAAACGGCAGCATCACAGTCAGAATTAAGGCTCTTCTTCTCTGTCAGATGGTATACCACAGGGGGTGGTAGCTACAGCCCATGGGCAAAACTTGGCCCACTGCCTGTCTTTGTAAATAAAGTTTGATTGGAACACAGTCATGCCCATGTATCTACACATTGTCTGTGGATGCCTTTGTGCTAAAATGGCAGAGTTGCAGAGTTGCCAAAGAGGACACATGTCCCACGAAGCCTAAAATATTGGCTATCTGGCCCCTGGCAGAAAGAATTTGCTGACCCTTGGTATAGAGGAAAGTTTGTGGCACAAGTTTAGATCACCTATAGTGAAAGACCGTGCAGGACCGGGAGTCAGGCAGACCTGGGTTCGAAACCCGCTCTGCCACTTCCTGGTTGTGACTTCAAGCTGCTTGCCTTTTCCTCTCAGGGTTCTGTTTCTGTTTCTGTCAAATGCAGCCAAATACTGCCCAGTATGCACAGCTGTTTTTGGAGACTGAGACACTCAGCAAGGGGTCCAGCCCCTGGTGGGTGGTATCCCAGTGTCACTGTTGGCATTTGCAGTGTCAGTGATGTCTGGCTTATTCATCAGGCCCTCTTGAGTTTGCCCCAAACGAGTCAACCCTCCATGCCCGTGAAACTTCTGCTGCCCTGATATGATGTGATTTCCAACCCAGAAAAATGAAGGAGGCCCTGGCCCCGATGGTAAGGTCACAGGTGACTCTGTGCAATTGGTTTCTTCCCTGTCTCCTGCCCCTCTAAAAAGAACCACCTGAGCTCCCGGACTGTGCTATATCCAGGCCTAAAGGCTGGTGGACCAGGACACAGTCACCGGCAATCAGCTTCCATCGACTTGGCTGGACCTTGGAAACTTAAGGCTTGCCCTGCTCTGGCTTCTTGCGGTGAGCAGGTCTTGTGGAGTTGCTCTAACCACTGTCCATCCAGGCCGGGGTTAGAGGATCCAAACACACCCATGTTGATGGGAACCTGGAGGCAAATAGAGGGCATGAGACCCTCCTCTCCTGAAACCTTTCCAGCCTTCTTTTTGGATACCCACCAAACAGTCCTGATCTTAAAACTTTGTGCAAAGCAATAGGATGAACTTGTAGGACATGCATAAAGAGGAAGGTATGGATCATGACATGCGGCTCTTGGGGGTGCTCCTCCTACAGTGCTGAGTGGCCCTCCTCAGAGGCACAGGTGTGGGCACAACTTGTTCTTTCAAATCCTGGCACCCCAGCTGTTCTGCTGTCTAGCTCGTTCCCTCATTGGCAAAACAGGGATAACAGTGCCCACCTCCTTGGGCTGTTAGGGGATCAACTGAGATGGTAAGTGATCCAGGAGGGGGAGCCTCTTTCCCAGAGTCCTGCCTGTGCCCGGCGGCTGTGCAGACCTGATACCCGCAGCTATCCACCTCTAGACCTCATGTGTGTTAGAGAACGCCACTCTGATTTCAGCCTCTCAGACTGGGGGTTCAGTCACTGGCTGCTAAAAGCTTCCTAAAGCCAAGGCCTCTCCCTCCCTCCAGGGGCTCCGTGTCTGTTAGATGTGTAAACAGACCCATCACCGAGCATACTGATGAGTCCTGGCCTAGGGGCAAGCATGGCCACAAATGAGGTGTCTGGAAAGGGCTCACAGGGGAAGGAGCCACTGAGGATGGCAAGAAGAAGGCTTGGCCAGGAAAACGGAGTAGGGCTCATTCCTGGCAGGTCCAGCCTATGTGAAGCCCAGAGGCCCAGTGAGGAGCCTGCCCATCCTTTGACCTTGCTGGAGCCAAGGGTGTGAAATGGGAGCTGAGAGTGGGATGTTAGTAGCACTGGCCTTCTGGGAAGGGCCCTCACGTGGGAGCCTCTGGCCTGGTTGCAAATGGCAGGACCAAGGAGGTGGTTGTTGAGTTAGTTGGAAGGCACTGTCCTGCCAGGATTTCCCAGGTCCTTGTTTGAGCATTGAGATGCTGAACATTAAACTGTCCTTCATTCTCCAGCTCAGTTATTTTATTCATCCAAAAAACATAGAGTACCTACTGTGTGCCAGATACTATTCTAGGCACTGGGCATACAGTGGGGCCCCCAGCTTGTCCTGGCTTCCCAGCCCAGTGGGTGTGGAGCAGTGAGCAGGAGGACCTCGAGTGTCACCCTTGGTCCCCTTGGTACACATTGGCACATGGCGTTGCCAGGTCAGATATTCTCTTCTTGGGGTTCACCAGCATCTCCCTTGGATGCGCCCTCCGTGGTATGTGGCAGCTTCCATCTCAGTCTCAGGCCGATGGAAGATATTTTCAAAATTTACTTAGCTTTTGGAATTGGCTCCTCCCTATTTTGGTGCTCAAGGACTCCCCAGAGGGACAGCTGCCTCTTTGAGCTCTGTGTGTAAAACTTGGGGAGCAAGACTTCCTTGAGCCAGTGTTTGGCCTGGCCCAAGCTGTTGGGCCTGCAGAGCCTCACCTGCCCCTGTGGCTCAGGGCTTGGTGTCTGAAGTGGACGGAGGCAGCTGAACTTGGTTTCTCCAGGGCCTCATCCAGCCTGCGTTTCCCAGGCTGCCATCCCAGCTCTGCTCCACCCGAGTCTACTCTGCCGCCCCCTGATCCTGACACTGAGTGTGTTTCTGAACACTGCAGGGGGTGCAGAATAAGGTGGACATACTGTAGCTTCAGGAGGTGATGTTTGTGTCTGAAATACAAGGACCACAATTGCCATGCAGGTGTAAATATCTCCAGTGATTATACATTTCCCTGCACCGACGGAGTGGCTGCACCCAGTCTGGGGCTCTGTCTCTCCTGGTCAGTCTGTTCTTCCTGAAGCCAGGAACACAGGAGGGCAAGTTTCTCTCCATCCCTAGTCCTACCCTGGAGCCAGCACACAGTAGGCTGCAGGAAGTGCTCGTGGAACAAACACAGGCAGCAATGGAAGAATCCCCACCACTGGGATTTTCAGCAGCTGATCATAGAAGGGTCTATAGAAGGGAGCTGGACTGCAAGGCCGTCTCCGACCGCCTCTCTCTTACTGCCCAGCTGGCTAGGGTGATGAGTATGGATGAGGAGGGCGGCAGGCTGTGGCTGCTGTCTTATCCAACTAGCCTCTTCCTGACACCCCAAGGCTGGGCAGAGGGACTGAGTTGGTCCCAGGGCGGAGCCTGCTGGGAGGGAAGGCTGTTAGCCGCTGCCTTGCAGGTGCCATAGCAATGCCAGGCAGCCCACCTGCTCCTTGGATTAGATGGGGGATCAGAGCTGTGAGGGAAGCAGGCCTGTACCCGGGAACAGGCTCATCCCGCCCCTGCCCTGGCCCGGTACTGATGGACCTGGAGCCAGAGTGCCTCTCCCCACAACACACATGCACATGCATGCACGTGTGCATGCACACACATTCACACACACACCACACACACACCACACACACACCACACACACATACACACACACTACACACACCCCCCCCCACACACACACCACACACACACACCCACCCACACACACACACCACACACACATACACACACACACCACACACACACACACCCACACCCACACCACACACACACACACACACACACACACCACACACACATACACACACAACACACACCCCCCCACACACACACCACACCACACATACACACACACACACCACACACACACACACATACACACACACACAGACACACGGCCAAGCATCGATTCTGGGCCCTGTTCTGTATGCACACCGATTTGCCTGAACAGACTCTCCCTGTCTTCTAGTACTCGGGAGGATTCAGAAGTGCCCTGGCTGCCCTGCGGTGATGGGGATGGCAGGGATCTGCATTTTTGTGGGTTCCTGCATGTGATGAAGGGGAAATTGCAACTGTCTAGGCAGCCTGTGCAAAAAGGCAGTGGGTTTCAAGTGTGCTTATAAACCAAAAGCCTCAGGTTCACACGTCATGGGGGAGGCTGAGGGGAACACGCAGCCTCTGAGCTGTGCTCTCAGGCTGATTCTGAGCTCGTGCTGGTGGGGACACTCCTGGGCTTTCAGCAGCACTGGATGTCCCTGGATCCTCACATGACTCATGAGGAGGGGCTGGCATGTTCCTGAACTTCAGATGTTGACTCTGCAGTGAGGTAATTTGGATCAGAGAGGCTGTGCAGGTGCCCAGGACACACAGCAGGCGAGGTGCACAGCTAGGCTTGGCTAGCAGTTGGGCTCTTAATGATGCTCACACTGGACATGTCAGAGTGCCTGCCCCTGGGTGTGCACAGCCTTGTGGGAGGGGCCGACAGGTGGACAGGGAATTATAGGGTGGGGGGACAGGGAGCCATGCTGGCTGTTGTAGGGACACCACAGAGAAGGCCCCCTGACTCTCATGCTCCAGCATTGCCACTTCCTGTCATCCTCTCGGCAACCCTATATGAATGGGAATAGGAGTAAGTGCTCTGTAAAGACCCCTCTGGCTGCCAGGCACGTGCTAAGCTCTTTGCGCACACCACTCAGGCATTCTTCCTGATGGCCCTAAAAGTAGAGACTCTTGTGTCCCCATTTTACAGAGTAGGAAAGCGAGCCCTAAAGAGGCTGCCTGCTGTCCTGTGGCCACGCAGCTGGGCAGTGGCGGCATCCGGATTTGAACCCAGAAACTCTGGCTGTACAGTCTTAGCCTTGGCTCACTCTTACCTCCAAGAAATAGACTCTGAGCAGTGAGGTGACGTGTCCCAGGTCTCATGGGGGCTGAGGGATCTGGGAAGGGTGATCTGCCCCCACCCCTGCATCTCCCACACTGTCCCATCCCTGAACCCTTGGACACATGGCCCCTCTGCCTCGATGCCCTTCCCCTCACTTTGTCAAACCCCAGCAGCTGTTCAGCAGCCACATCAGAGCCCCCTCTGGAGGAGGCATTGGCTGGTGTCCTGTGTCAATGTCATTGACACTGCCTGGCAAGGTCTGGCTCTCCAGCCTCCCTGTGTATCCACAGGTCTCCCCAGCTCTGCAATCCCTTTACGGCAGGCTCAGGTCAGTTATGCTATGGTCACCCCTCAGTGTCCTGACATGGGTCAGCAGTGTCCGGTGACTTGAATGGAGGACCACAAAGGGTCCTCCCTCTGCAGAGGGGCCCCAGGTCATATCTGCTGACTTAGCACCGCCTATAAGATTTAAAGACCACTCTGTTTTCACCTGGAGGAACCGTCAGCTCACGCAGGATGGCAGGTGGTTTTCCAGGGCTCCACAGTGAGGTCTCCATTTCATCTTTTGATGAGGGTGATGATGGGACAGTGGCCCTGAAAGCACATGGCTCTAGAGTGCTTAGGAGCCTGGCGACCTGCTGCTGTGACTTCCTCTCCAGAGCTGGAGCTCCAGGGGCTGAGGTTCCCCTTCCCTGGACAGCCCCTTCCTCCTAATCCGGCTTTCCCTGTGAGGAAGAGCCTCCTGGCCTTAAGCCGCATCCTCAGCAGCTTCTGCCGTGGCCCTTCTCCAGCCCGGGGAGGGGGGACCCTGGCAGAATGCATGGGCAGGAGGAGGTGCCTTGGCCCCAGGACAGCCAGGTAGGCAGTGAATGGACAAAATCAGTCTGTGCAGGAGGGAAACACTAGCCCTAACCCTAACCCTAACCCTAACACACTCTCAAAACATTTGATTCTAACTTAAAACACACAAGGGCGCTCCTTTCCATGGCCCTACTACATGGTCTGGCCCGACCTGCCTTTCTGGCCTCTGCTCATACCGCTACCTCCCTGATCTTTCAGTTCCTCAAACACACCAAGCTGGTTCCTACCCTCCAGCTCCCTCCCACTGACTCCTCCTCACCCTGAGGTCCTCCTCAGCTTATCAAAAAAGATTCCCCCATTTTCTCTGTTTCAACCCTTTTTCATTTCCTCCATAATACTGTATTACAGTTAATGATTATTTTTTGGATCTGTTTACCTGTTTGGACTTTGCCTCCCCACTGGTATGGAAGATCTTTAAGGGCAGGGTGCATGTGTGTTTCTTGCTTTCCAAAATATCCCTAGTGGGGGCCGGGTGTGGTGGCTAATGCCTATAATCCCAGCACTTTGGGAGGCTGAGGTGGGTGGATCACTTGAGGTCAGGGGTTCGAGACCAGCCTGGCCAATGTGGTGAAACCTCATCTCTACTAAAAACACAAAAATTAACCGGGCGTGGTGGTGTGCACCTGTAGTCCCAGCTACTTGGGAGGCTGAGGCAGGAGAATTGCTTGAACCCAGGAGGCAGAGGTTGCAGTGAGCCAAGATTGTGCCACTGCACTCCAGCCTGGGTGACAGAGTGAGACTGTCTTGAAACAAACAAACAAAAAACGAAAACAAGAAAACCCCCAAAATATCTCCAGTGGGTAGCACAGGGCCTGACACACAGTAGGTCTGCATGAATATTTGTTGAAGGAATGAAACAGTGTCTGGATGAGTGTATTGTAGCCCCTTCCAGGTAGGGCACAGCCATCCGGGAGCCAGCCTGACAGATGTGAGTGCTGGGGCCCTGGGATGCGATGACAGCCCCTTCTCACTAGGGTGTACCCTGGATTAGGGGTGGTGCATGTAGAGTATATGGCATGCTGCTGGCACTTAGCAGGTGCGCTGTCAAGGTTAGTTGTTGTTACTTAAAAACTCTAGTCAAGTAAGCATGACATATACGGAGGTCCTACTGTGTTACTGTTATGGGCTGAATTATGTCCCCTCCAAAACACACATGTTGAAGTCCTAACCCCCAGCACCTCAGAATGTGACTGTATTTTGAGACAGGGTTTTCACAGAGGTACCTAAGGTTAAATTGGATCATTAAGGTGGGCCCTGATCCAATATGACTGTGTCCTTATAAGAAGAAGAGATTAGGACAGAGACACACAGAAGGACAACTGTGTGAAGACACAGGGAGAAGACAGCCATCTGCAAGCCAGGAGAGAGGCCTCAGAAGAAACCAACCTGCTGACACCTTGATCTTGGACTTCCAGCTCCGGAACTGTGAGGAAATAGATTTCTATTGTTTAAGTGGCACAGTCTGGGGCACTTTGTTTTGGTGGCCCTAGAAATGAATACAGTTACCAAATTTAATTCTTCAAGCTCTCTCTAGCAGCAAAGTATTTCCCCCATATAAAAAAATGAGGATGCCGAGGCTCAGAGAGGTGAACTCATTTGCCAGGGTCACAGGGCTTGCTGGCTGGCATTGGCACTGATATTTGAACCCTGGTCCACCAGTGTTCCTTTGGAGACAGTGCAGGCCATGCCCTCTGCCTTGGTCTCACGCAAGTGGCAACCAAGCCCAGAGGCACTTGTCTCCATTTCAGTGCCCTGCTATTGGCTGGTTAGAAAGTCAGTATTTTATGGAGCCTCATCAACCTCCCTTGGGTCTCATTTCCCCCTTTTGGTGTGTGCCTCTGAAGAGTGGTTGAGTATTTGTGAGAAATAAAGGTTTGACTACTTAAGACTCTAGTTTAAAAAAAAAAAATTGTACCAATGTGCCATCCGGCTGCAGCGTCTCAGAGGCATGATTCGGTTTTTGCAACAAGGAGTAGCTCTTTTTGAAACATTATAGAATTTCTTTCCAAAGTTGACTTCACTTACATTCTGCTCAGCACACGCAAAGCATTTGGTTATCGGGAGGTAGAGTAAGATGACAACCCTATTATTGAAGGTATGCAGACCTGGCCTGTTCACAAAGCCCTTTTTTACGTCCTGTTTGATTCTTACCAACAGGGTAACTGTGAAGTGGGTGGGCAGGAGCTGTGACTTCTTCTATTCAAGTTGCAGAAGGTGTCAGCCCCCCAGGGAGCCTGGCCTCCAAGTGCCAGTGCAGGTGGCTCCCCCTCGGCAGTCCTATGCCACACGTCCCCTCCTCGTCATTCTCAGCCCCCTCGCGTCTGCAGTCACCTCGCTGGTTTATCGTCTTGTGGTCCATCTGCCCGTGAGCATTCCAGCCAGGTCTGTAGGCTTCGTTTTCACGGCCGCCATTTTGGCTGCCAGCAGAGTGCCTGGTGCAAAGCGGATGACACTCAGTATCTAGAGCTGCACTTCCGGGTAATCCACAAACACTTATCAAACACTTAGGTGTCACTTGGGGTGCTCTGAATTGCAAACATGAGGACAAACCCTCACTCCATCTGGGGCTTGCAGATTCAGCAAGAGTGGAAAACCCAGCTTTTTAAAATGGCAGCCTGGGAATCCCAGAAGTAGGAAGCACAAGCTTGTCTTTGGCAGGCCAGGCCAGCTGCTGACCCGCACGGCCTTCAGGGCCCAGCCAGTGCGACCATGATTGAATTCACAGCCATGACCCCTTTGTGGCATTGGCTCTTGGGTCCCAGTGGGAGCATCTGATTGGCCCCCACTGGTCATGTGCTAACCAGGAAGTGGTGTGTGATGGGCTGAGTCTAGGTCTCATACCTGCATGTGTTTTGGGGGGAACAGAGAGAAAGGTGTCGCCCCTCCACTTCTGTGGTGCACACCTAGAGAGGGGACACCCCAAATAGGAAGAAGGGTGCACACAAAGCACCTCTTCCTCCACGAAGCCCTCCTCAGGCACATCGAGGAGAACCAGCTGCCCA
This sequence comes from Pongo abelii, assembly GCF_028885655.2. Taxonomy (NCBI): domain Eukaryota; kingdom Metazoa; phylum Chordata; class Mammalia; order Primates; family Hominidae; genus Pongo; species Pongo abelii. Next base: position 6,454,852 of record NC_071988.2, read on the forward strand.
AGCTCTTGGCCGCTGCCCTTCTGAGGCCTGCCTGGTAGGTGGCAAAGGAGGAGGCTCGGTAAGCAGATGATGGGACATCATGTACCACATCCCATCAGTAACATCCAACAAGTATTGAGTGAGCACCTATGTGTGCCAGCACAGACCTGGGTCCTGGCATGTCCCAGCCATCATTCCATGTCAAATACTTATCTGTGCCATTATTGTCGAGGTCTGGTTTCCAACTCTATGGCTCCATTGTCTCATGTTTAACCAGTCCTCTTATTGGGCATCAGCTTTTCCATTTTTGCTCTGTGAGTGGTTGTTGAGTTAGTTGGAGGACCAAACCCATAATTTCCTGGATGACAGTTCGTGTCCCCGCAGACAGAGCTTAACCAACAATGGTTCCCTTTCCAGACCGAAGCAGGTGGGAGCCAGAGGTGAGCATAGAGAAAGGGTGAAGGGGTGCCTCTGGGCTCCCAAGGCAGGGACATAGCTAGGGGAGCTGCCTCTGGACTCCCAAGGCAGGGGTGTGGCAGACACTTTGCAGAAAAAGTACATCTGTCTCTGGGTCGAGAGGCCACATATGCAGCACCAAGTCCCTGGACTTGTGAGATCCTGGCTGCCTGCTGTTGATAGAACAGGGCAGGTGGGGGGATGCTTTTGATTCATGTACGGTGAATGATCTTATTCTCACCTTTATCACTGGTGGCACATTCTGATGGAAGGAGACATTGGCAGTGGGACTGGGCAAGAAACAAGTCATTTGTCATGGCTGTGTGCCAGCCCCCTGTCATTGCACAGCCTGTCCTTGGGAAGTCTTGCTAACCTGTCATGTGGAGTAGTTGTATGTGTGTGAGTGTATGTGAGAGAGAGAGAGACATACACATATGCACATACACGCAGAAGTGTCTGTACCTCTGAGAATATAGTTCTCCAGGGGATGCCGAAAAATTGGGGATCGCAGACTGTCGTGGGTTTAAATGTGTCCTTCTCTCAAGAATAATGTCCACTCAGAACCTCAGAATGTGACCTTATTTGGAAATAGGGTTCTTGTGTATGTCACTAGTTAAGATGAGGTCATATTGGATTCGAGTGGGCCTCAAGTCCAATGGCTGGTGTCCTTCTAAAGAGAGGACACACAGAGGCACAGGGAGAGGAAGGCCATGTGATGACAGAGGCAGAGATTGGGGTGATTTATCTACACACCAGAAGCCAGGAGGGGGTCAGGGAGCGGCTCCTCCCTCAGAGCTTCCAGAGGGAGCCAGGCCTGCCCACGCCGTGATGTCACACTCCTGGCCTCCAGAACTAGGAGAGAATAAAGTTCGATTGTTTTCCAGCTGTCTGTGTGTAGTAATGTGTTATAGCAGCCACAGGACACTGATACACAGACACATCCCAGGCCCTAACATCCCAGAAGAGGAGTCCCTGATACTCCTCTTTTGCAAAATGAGGTGTGGGCTCAGAGCAAGTTCGATTTTCTGTGAAGGGCCTGATAGATATTTTAGACTTTGCAGGCTGTGTAAATCTCTGTTGCATATTTTTCTTTTCTGTTCTCTTCTTTTTTTTTTAGACAGAGTCTCACTCTGTCACCTAGGAGTGCAGTGGCAGTGGCACCATCTCAGCTCACTGCAACCACCGCCTCCCGGGTTCAAGCGATTCTCCTGCCTTAGCCTCCCGAGTAGCTGGGATTACAGGTACATGCCACCACGCTTGGCTAATTTTTGTGTGTGTGTTTTTAGTAGAGACGGGGTTTCACCATGTTGGCCAGGCTGGTCTCGAACTCCCTGCCTCAGGTGATCCGCCTGCCTCAGCCTCCCAAAGTACTGGGATCTGTTGCACATTTTCCTTGTTTGTTTTGTTGTCGTTTGTTGTTTGTTTCACAACCCTTTGGAAATGCAGAAAACATTCTTAGCTCTTTGGCTAGATGTCATTGATTTTGTCCTAGTGGAGCCCTCACCGCATGCGAAGCTGAGTGGGCACGGTTTCCTCCCCTGTCAACGGGAATATTGATGGTTTCCCTGAGTGAGGACCCAGGGGAAGCACTGGGCTGGTGCCTGCCCCCTGTCTCTGTGCCCAGGCCTACTGTCTGCTTCACACTTTACTCCCCACAACCAGGCATAGCACTTAGTACAGGGCAGGCTGAGCTTGGGGGAGATTTGCTTGAAGAATGAGGAAAGTTTCTGGAAGCCTCTCTGACCACCCAGCAGGCAGGCGCAGGTCTTCCTCTGAGACCCAAGTCCTCTATGCTTCCCTCCATCCTAGCAGTAACTTCCATGACACGCCTTTGGGAGCTCCCTTTGGGAGCACAGGACTCTGGCTGAGTCATCTCTGAAGTGAGGTAAACCCAGCACAGGGACTGATGGCTGGGGAAGAGCAGCTCGGCCTACGTGGGGGGTGTTGAGGGTGCCCAGGCCCAGGGGCAATTTGATCCCACCCTACCCTAGCGCAGCCAGAATGCTGGGGCTGAGGTTCGCCTGGAAGATGCAGGAGTTTAGAGAAGAGGAGAATGATGTTTAAGCGCGTGAGCTGGTGATAGGACGGTGGAGTTGGAGCTAGACCCAGACTTGAATTCCAGCTTTGCTGCGTGGCAGCAGCTGTGTGGCCCTTGATGAGTGTCTTAACCTTGCTGGGCTTTAGCTTCCTCTCCAGGAGGGCATAGCAAGTCTTGCCTGTCAGGGCCGTCCTGAGGATGGGGTGACCAGAGCATGAGCAGCCGGGAGCCCAAGGGCACCTGGGCAACAGCCCTGTGGGTAGGTGGCTCTGAATGGTTGAGCCCCACGTTTTTGTCAAGACCACTCTCCTTCCAGAGCAGTTCATGTCCACGTGCCCACATCCTTGCTGTCCCAGCACCGTCCGTAGGTTGCTATGATCACCCCATTTTACAGATAAGGAAGCAGATGCCCAGAGAAGCGAGTGACTTCCCAAGGCGGCAAGGCAAGGCAAAGGGCAGAATGAGGACCCTAACCCGGTTTTCCCCACTCCCTCCTTCCCTTCCAGAGCCCCTGCCTGCTGGAGGCATTGTCCCAGCGGCAGAGGGTCAGGCCACATCTGCCAGAGCTAAGGGGAGTCTCCGTCATCTCAGATCATTGGGTCAAGTGGCAGAAATCTGCTGGGATGCTGCCATTTGAGGCCTGGTAACTTCGCTGAGCCCTTCCCGATGGCTGCTCTGGTTGTCTGGAATGAGCTGTGGACGAGGGCCGTCCTCTGAGTCACCATGTCTCCCATGCAGCCGAGGTTCCCCTCTGCCTGGCTCAGTGCGGGTTCTGAGAAAGCCTGCCTGCCCTCACTGGAGGCACCTCTGACTCACTGCTGCAAGGCTGTGGCCATGGACTGGGGTCCCCGGGGGCCCCCGAAAGCCTCAGCAGGAGAACATGTTTATCCAGAAGCCTGGGCAACACCCAGAGGGACCTGGCATGGGTGTGCCAGGCAGGCTGGGCCTGGAAACATGCCCCGTGGTGTTGTCTTTGGGATCCTGGGAGCCTGAGGCTTGTTCTCAGCATGGAGGGCAGGGGCTGGGTACCACCCGGGGGGGCAAACTGAGGTCACAGAGAGGGAGGCAGGACCCCCAGAAAAGGTGATTCTTCTCATTGGAAGATTCCCAAGGCCCAAGGCCTGGGTCAGCAGGCAGTGGAACGGGGGTAATGGTCATGTCCTTAATTCATGTAACCCCGAGGTGGGTCCCTGTGAAAATCCCGTGGACGGGGCCTGGTGATGGCTATACTTATTTTCTCAGAAGCAGCATTAACACCTGGACCCTTCCCTTTTCTCTTACTCTCTCCCCCTCATGGAGTCTGCAAGGGAGTCTGGTAAATGGCATCCCCCTCCCCACCCAGGGGCTGGACCCATGGAGCATAAGCCAAAAGGGGCAGCAAACAGAGACACGGAACCTCACTGCCACTGCCCAGCTGCCAGTGCTGCAGGACCTGGCTTAGGTTCAGGGGCCCGGTGGGCTTCCCCAGTGCTGGACCTCAGCAGGCAGGCATGGAGGGAGCAGGCGGGAGTGGAGCAGAGTACAGTGGCCCCTGGCTGTTCTCCCCGAGGAAGAGAGGAGCGGCGGGGCTGGACTCTTTCCCATCTCCCTCCCCAATATTCCAGAGTCAGTCAGTCTCCCTCCCACAGTGGGTGGGGAGAGAGGCCAGAAGCCTTCCCCTGGGGCACACACAGGGAGCCCAGCAGGCTTGGAAGAAGTGTCTCCCTCCTCCTCCAGCCCTGCCAGATGGTCCCAGCCCTCCTGCAGGGTTCCCGAAGTGGAAGGATCTGGACTCAGAGCCCAGTGCTGCTGCTTGGCATCTGTGGTCCCGGGCCGGAGGGCGTGTTGGCAGCTCATGCCTGGCCAGCGCATCGGGGTGGCTGCAGCAGAGTATGGGGGAGGGGAGCAGGGACAAGAGGAGCCTGCAGGCTGCTGGGTGCAGCCAGGGTCACAGCTGCTTTCTGTTGGGAAAGCTCCCCCTGGAGGTATGGGGTAGGCAGTACTGGAGACCCTGGTGGCAAGTGCTGAGCTGGGGCACAGGTGAGGATCAGGAGGAGCTGGGAGGAACATCCGCAGATTGTGCTGATGGACTGCCTTTGAGCATTTTGGTGGGATGGTGGAAAGAAGCTTTGAGTCAGACCTGGGTTCGAATCCTGGCTCCTACTCTTGGTAGCAGTGTGACTTTATGTGACCTTTCTGAACCTCAGTTTTCTCTGTTGTAAAATGGGGAAAACCACACATCGTGGGGGTGGTTGTGTGCACCTAAGGAAGCCACTCCAGGGCTGGGCACATGGGTAGCCGATTGTCATATCCTTGTTACAGAAGGTGAGGGGGGGAGGGAGGAGCGTTGAGCTGACTCCAGCTTTCCGGTTAGGCTGGTGGGCAGAGGTGGTAGAGGAGTAGGTTGTTTTTGGAAAATGGCGGACTTAGTCTTAGACATGTTGTGTTTAAATTGCTCGTGAGAAATCCAAATAGAAAGACCCAGGGTGACAGCAGGGACTGCTTGGAACTTGAGATAAAAAATTGGTACTAGGGTGCTGGTCACTGATCCTGTGGATAAAGGAGTTGGGGTGCTCTGTTTGGGCCCAGCTGGCAGAGTTGGACCAGTTGAGAGAAACTCCTAGGAGGAAGGTTTAGAAGAAGAATGCTTTCACCATCAGAGCTATCTTAATAGCTGTGTAATGTGGTAGTGAGCTCCCCATTGTAGGAGGTTTGTGAGTCTTGGCGGGAGGACTACTTGGAGGTCTGTTGTAGAAGAATTCAGACACCAGAGAGGGTTGGACTGGATGACCTTCAGTTCCCCTCCTGGTTGTCCACAGCTCTTCAAAGCCCCTCACTGCTGCCCGCTTCTGCAGGATTCAGGGTTGAATGTGAGAAGTCTGCTGGAATGCTGTCGATTGAGGCACGGTGACTTGGCCAAGCCTTTCCTGGTGGCTGCTCCGGTATCTGGAATGAGCTGTGGGCCGTCCTCTGAGTGACTGTGCCCCCCTCGCAGCTGAGGTTCCCCTCGGCCTGGATCAGTGTGGGTTCTGAGAAAGCCTGCTTGCCCTGACTGGAGGCACCTGGAGGTGGTTTTCAAAGTGTCACTGTCACCGTGACCCAGACATGCTTGGGCCCCAGGCTGGGAGAGCTTTTTTTTCTTTGCTTTAAAAAAGGAGAAACAGTGAAGCAAGCATAAATTTGCCTTTGAAATAAGAGGCTGAATGTCTGCCAAATGCAAATGGATTGAAACGGCCGGCGGTCTGACCTTGGGATGTTCCATTGGTAGTTTCAGAGGGGCTCTGAGCCCCCAGGCCGGCTGTAACAGTGGACATGCTGGCGCTGGCCAGTTTGATCCCTTTGAAAGCTCCCCGATATTCACCTCCAAGAGAGAAGGCCCTGGCAGGTCCTCCAGCATGCAGACGAGGCGCATGCACTGTGAGGCAGCGGCTCTGTGGGAGGACGGGACCTTTGTCCACTGTCCTGGCATTCCATGGCCCTGTGCCCCCAGATATCCGCACCTGTTCGTGACACCGTCCCTTCCTGTCGTGTGAGCGAGATGCTCTTCTGTGGACCCTGGGTTCCTATGGTCACTAGGAGGGTGACCCTGAGTTCACAGAGAAAGGGGAGCAGGCTGTTCAGGAAAACTAAGCACATGTGGTGAGCATCCACAGGCGGCGGGGGATGGAAGGCTTTTCATCCGGGCTTTCGGATGAGGCCCCCGAAGCTCAGAGGGGTTAGGCAATTGGCCTGAGGTTGCACAGCCAGGATGGAGTGATGGTGTAGTGATTCCCATTGGGCTCTCCCACCCCCTGTTCCTCCCTCCATCCAGCCCAGGGCCTTGTGGATACATTAGGAGCCCAACAAGAGTTCCCCTCCCTTCCTCCTTGCTTCTCTGAGCCTCAGTTTCCCCATCCATATACCAGGAGGAACCCCCGGCCCATCTCGTAGGGCTCTTTGACGTGGTGAAATGAGATCCAGATACTGGCTCTCTATGTCAACTGTAAAGTGCTGTCCTGAGTGACCAGTTGATGTTGGTGCCTGTAGCCATCCTTGAGGCTAAAAGAGACTGCTGCTTGCCTGATGGCCTGATGCTCCTCCCGCCAGCCTCCTGCTTTCTGCGTGACTTCCCTCGCCCCAGCAATGAACCCTGGAGCCACCTGCAAATCGGAAAGCTCTTTTGTTAGTTTCCACAGAATGCCCACCGTGCACATGATCAGAGAGTTTGCGAGCCTAGCTCAGGTCAGTGGAACTGGTTCTTTTTGTACATGTAGGAAGTAATTCAGGGTGCTGCCGAATAAATCCACTGCCTGCCTGGCCTCTGATGAACTTACCAGCTCACCCCAGTTCTAGCTCCAGCCAGTTCTAGCTCCAGCCAGTTCTAGCTCCAGCCAGGAGGGAGGAAGAAGGCATACTAGGCCGTATTTTGTTTCTTTCAATGTTTATTTACTTGTTCACACACACACACACACACACACACTTGCACAGACACACACACACACACACAGGCAAAACTTTTATTACTGTCCCGTGCATAATTCTCTAGATTTGGGCCACATAGATCTGGTTTTGGCCATTGACTGGCAACATGGCAGTAGCCAACTGCAGATCCACCAGGGAGCAGCCTCATTCTGATTGAGTATAACAAAGACGCTGATGGGAAAGAGAGACATGGGTGATCAGGGGCTGTGGGGGATCATGAGAGTTGGGAGGGTCCCCGTCGTGGAGCTGGCCAGCCCTGAGTGGGAGCCCCAGCACAGTCCCCTGCTAGCTGTGGCCTCTGACCCCAGCTGCCACCACCAGGATTGTTGGGGTGTCCAAGAATGAAAAAAGGGGTCATCCCTGGCCTTCAGGGGATATGTGGGCTTTCCCCTCATCATGAATGGAACAGGTGCGTGCTGTGGTGCAGGCTGAGAGGCAGCAGGATGTTCTCTCTCGGCAGGGTCAGGTCTTGCTCTGATAACTGCAACAGGACAAACATCCCCAGCCTTTGGGATGCACACCCACCAGCATCTGCCCGGCAGATTTAATTACCGGCTGAGATGGGTTGTGTTGGGCTCACTAAGTGTGCTCCATAAGTGATGAAATTGGGCAAGTTCTCACCTCTGGAGGCTCTTAACCCGAGTAGCTTTGACCCTGAGTAGCTGAAGGAACAGGCAGTTCAGCCTCTGCTTATGGGCTATGTGTGCACACATGCATGAGTGTGAGAGTGTGTCAGTGTATATCGCGTGAATATGTGTGCAGGTAAGTGTCCATGCATGTGTGTAAGTACATGACAATGTGTGTGCGAGTACATGACTGTGTGTTAGTATGTACAACTGTGTGTGCACATGTATGTCCGAGCACATTGGCGTGTGTGTGAATGTGAGTGTGAGAGTGTGTGATTTCATGACTGTACATGTTCACTCTGTTTATTCGCGGGGGAAATAGCAGGCAATCTGTAAGAAAACGACTGTGTAAGTTTCATGGGTGGAGGCTTATGATACTGCTAGAGTCTGTCTTAGTCTGTTGGTGCTGCCATAACAAAGATACCATAGACTGGTGGTTCATAAACAACAGAAACTTATTTCTCACGGTTCTAGAGCTGAGAAGTCCAAGATGAAAGTGCCAGCAGTTTTGGTGTCTGTTGAAGGCCCTCTTCCTGGTTCACAGGTGGCGACTTCCTGTTGTGTCCTCACATGGGGGAAGGGGCAAGGGAGCTTTTGTAGGCCCTTCTTCTAAGGGCACTAATCCCATTCGTGGGGGCTCCACCCTCATGACCTCATCACCTCCCAAAGGCCCCACCTCCTAACACCATTATCTTGGGGTTAGGGTTTCAACATATGAATTTGAGGGGACACAGCCATTCCGTCTGTGACCATCCTCAATCAGCCTTCTCCCCACAGGGCTGCAAATGAGGGTGCTGCCAGATTCATAAAAGAAGATACATTGTAACATCCACAGCACACAGGCACTAGGTTGGGAGACTTTTCCAGCACTCAGATCAGGGTTCAAACCCCAACTGTGCCCTTCAGGAGCTGTGTGACTTGAGCATTCCTTCATTTTTTATTCAATCATCTACGTGCCTGCTGTGTGTTGGGGAGATAGAAATAGAAGGGTGAGCCCCTGTGATATTAGGCAGGCAGCTTTCCCTTCCAGGGCCTCATTTTTCTCACTGGTGAAATGAGGGCAGGGGCTTCTCCCCTGGGGCTACTTTGAGGGATCAGTAAGGTAAACAGTTACAGTCTCTTGCAGAGCCCCTGAACGTTGTTTAGAAGTCAATACTCTGTTCCATCCCTTCAGCTTCGTCTTCCCTTGTTTTGACTGGCGAATAGTTATCACCTTCTGAAGTCATTAAGAGAATGTCTTTTTAAACTATTATGATGCCATCAAAACTGACTTTTGATCCAAAGTATCTTTTAAACAAGCTGATTCAGTGAGGATTTGCCAGGCTCCTGTGTGATCCTTCCTTTTGGGGCCAGGGCCTGTGGGGCCCAGAGCTGGACATCATGGAACTAGCTCTGAGGAGCTCATGTTCAGGTGGGACACAGTCTCCTGGAATTACAGTTCTAAGCACTTTCCAACTATTAACTCATTTAATTGTTAATTACTGCCATTTCCCAGATGATGCACCAGGGATGTTAAGTAACCAAGGAACATGGCAGGGCCACTGGGATAGTGGGCTGTTAGAAAAGTCAGGGTGGAGGCCGGGCACGGTGGCTCACGCCTGTAATCCCAGCACTCTGGGAGGCCGAGGCAGGTGGATCACGAGGTCAGGAGATCGAGACCATCATGGCTAACACGGTGAAACCCCGTCTCTACTAAAAATACAAAAAATTAGCCGGGCGTGGTGGCGGGCGCCTGTAGTCCCAGCTACTCAGGAGGCTGAGGCAGGAGAATGGCATGAACCTGGGAAGCGGAGCTTGCAGTGAGCTGAGATCGCGCCACTGCACTCCAGTCTGGGCGACAGAGCAAGACTCTGTCTCAAAAAAAAAAAAAAAAAAAAAAAGAAAAAAGAAAAGAAAAGTCAGGGTGGAGTACAGACACAAATTAGAGAACTTAAGAGGCACCAACAAGAGTATGGGCAGTTTAGGGAGAAATGGAATTAGCATGGAACAGAGTCTTCCTAGGGAGGAATGATGGGAGGAGACACCTCCTTCCTGCTGCTCCTGCTGCGTGCCAGCCTGGGCTGGGAGCATCACGCCATCAGCTCCAGTATTCACTCCAGCCCTGTGAGGCTGGCAGCAGGGTCCTCCTAGTGGGGCTGAAAGGTGCAGTGGTGAGGAGGAGGATGTCGGGGGCTGGAGTCCTGGCCCCACCACTTCCTGGTTGTGTGACTGTGGGCACATTGCTTACTCTGTCTGGCCCTCCATTTATTCATCATTAGAATGGGATTAGGGGCCAGGTACTGGTGGCTTACACCTGTAATCCAAGCACTTTGGGAGGCTGAGGTGGGTAGATCACTTGAGCTTAGGAGTTCAAGACTAGCCTGGGCAACATGGCGAAACTCTGTCTCTACAAAAAATACAAAAATTAGCCAGGCGTGGTGGCATGCGCCTGTAGTCCCAGCTACTCGTGGGGGGCTGAGGTGGGAGGATTGCTTGAACCTGGGAAGGTTGAGGCTGCAGTGAGTGGAGATCGCACCACCGCACTCCATCCTGGGTGACAGAGTGAGACTCTGTCTCAAAAATAAATAAATAAATAAATAAATAAATAAAACTGGAGGAATAGTAGTCCCTATTCCATAGGGCTGTTATGAGGATCTAGTGAGCTCAATGTTCATGAAGGACTTTGGCGCTGTGCACCTGTTTCTGAGAAAGGGTGACCTGGCCAGGCTCACTGGGGTGGTAAGTGGCAGGGATGGGCTTCTCCACGTCTCCCCTGTGATATTAGGCAGGTGTATGTGGTTGCTTCACATCCAACCACACGCCCTCACACACCTGCAGACCGGCCAGCGTGGCACACCAGACACATTTCTGCTGCACCTTTCCCCACACAGTACCTACCACCTGGCGTGCCTCTCTGCCCATCCCAATCTTTTTGATATTTTACCTTCCACCTAAATCCGAACTGAAATCCCAGACCTCACTAGCTGGTGGGTGCATGGGGTCTCTGCTCTGCCACTCCTGGAGCTGCTTCTAGTGCATGCCCCAGTTACTCACTCATGGCCACCACCCCCCAGTCAGGGGTCGAGAGTCCCCTTTGTCTGTGATGGGTGACGAGGGCATACCCGGAACAGAGGGCTAATTAAATCACACGCTGAGGTTTGTAGAACACGGGACGCTTCATTAGGCTCTGTGTGAACGAGTGCGCCCAGCCTGCTCCCAGTACCCCAGCAGACTCGAGCCTGGTGTAATCACAGCTCACACTCAGCTTCATCAGCTCGCTGAGGCTGTGGAGAGGGCTCACATCTTTGGGCTCTAAAGAGAGTGGGCCTGAGGTGTGGGAGCCTGCTTCTGAGCAGGGGTGTCTGCCCTGAGCCAGCTTGCCTAGTGGTGTGGAGCTGGAGCCCCCTCTGCTTAAGTAAAGTCATCTGAGGGACACATGTCATGCAGATGGTGACACCAGACTGGCTCCTCGCTTTAAACTCTACTTCCTGAGAGCAGAAGTCAGGGAAGGTCTCAGTTGGAGGTGAAAATGGAAATTTCACCCACCAGATGTTAGATAAAAGACAGGAAGGGTGTTCCAGGCAGAGGGGAAAGTCTGGGCAAAGGCTTGGAGGATAAAAGGGTACCGCATGTTTGGGGAGCGGGGCATGTTCCCTGGGGCCAGAGACCTGAGTTCTCCTCTTGGCTCTATCCCCAGCTCCACCCATGACTTGGGGTGAGTCCTGAACCCCGACTGACCTCAGTGTCTCCAGGGCTGGGATATGGGGGGTGGCAGCCTCTGGTCTGTGGTCACAGGGAGTCTCGGCTGTGGTGCTCCTGTGCCCAGTGCCCGCCTCCTCCAGTCCTCTTCCTCATGGGCTGGCTGCTCTGGGCACATCTCAGGGCAGCCCCAGAAGGTGGGCTGAGCTGTTATTTGGGGCATGGGGTTCTCAGTTCCTCCACTCCATGCTGGTGGGCCTGGTGCCTGGCACCACTGGCCCGTCTTCCAGGAAGCTCACTGACACCATCCTGGATGGGCCTTGTTTTCTCTCTGGCCTGGAAGTCGGCTGTACTCTCGCAGGTCCTAGGCCAAGGTGACCTGCTTGTTTCATTCTTGTCTTTCTCCTTTGCTTTATGGTATATTTTTAAGCATAAGATATATTTATTTTTTAAATAAAAGTTCATTATAAAATGATGCCTTAATTACCTTCCTGCAATATAGCGATTATTTGGTTGTATAGTTCCTGTTCTCTGTATTTTGTGTAATAAAATGGACCCAATGGGTGCTGCACAATGCTGGGTGCCACAAGGAACACACACTGCTATTTTCTCCTGGATTTTTAAAATTTTAATTCCAGTATGGTCCTTTTATATGTGCTTTCACTCTAGCTGTTTACCTACATCTCCACAGTTTTAATTGTCCAGGGTGATGAATAAAATGCAACACTTGGCATCTTTTAATGTTTAAAAAAAATCAACAAGTGTTTTATTTAAAATAAAATGTGAATATCTGTAATCCTAAAAAAAAAAAAAAAGCCACAAGATCCTTGAGAGGCCCTCTGAGACAGTGACACCCCTGACCAGCTCCAGCCCCCTGTCCACTCCCCAGGCTCCATTCTCTCTACCCACTGCCTTTGCATCCTCCGCCCTTGGAGTTTCTCAGGGTGGCCCTCAGATCACCTATGGCCCAAGTGCTCAGGGACTTGTTTAAAATTCAGATTCCCAGGCCCCGCCCAGGCTTGCAGGTAGCCAGGGCCAAGGAATCCAAATACTAATCAAGCCCGCTGTAACTGCCCTGCAGCTGAGGTCTGAAACCACTTGCCTGCTCTGGATTATCTGTGCCCCGGGGTGGCCTCAGTTTACACCATCCTACCTCCCCGTAGAATCCTTACTGCTCACGATGGCCCAGGTTCCCACCCATCCTGGGAGAGAAAGATGATTGGCTGAGTTCTCTGGGAGGCCTGGTGATTGGCTGCCTCTAGGAGGGTGTGGCTACCCCTTGATCCAATCAGTGGAGGGCAGTATAGGGGTGTGATCATGCCGCGAAGAGCCTGTACTGGGGGGAGTTAGGCGCCAAGGAAGGGGAGGAGGAGAAACCAGTTCTACTGTTAGTATCAGCTCATCTAACATTTGGCCCCTGGTGGGGGTTTTTGCATCCTTTTGGGGGTCTAGGTCTCTTCTGCCATTTTGTTGGCACTTTAATTTCTTGTTCACCAACCCAAGAGCACATACAACTTAATTTTTAAATTCCCAATAATTTCCAGCATCCTCTAAGTTAGTGCTGAGTGATAGAAATGTAACGGAAGCTGTATGTGTAATTTTAAAACTTCTGATAGCCACGTTAGTCACATAAAAAGAAACAGGTGAAATTAATTGTAATAATTTGTATATCCAAAATAGTATAAACTGTAATCAATCTAAAGTAATTGAGACATTTTACGTTGTTTTTCATATTAAATCTTTAAAATTCGATGTGTATTTTATGCTTACCGTACATCCCAGCTCAGACTAGCCACATTTCAAGGGCTTATTAGCCACCCATGGCTGGTGGTCCCTGTACAGGATGGCGCAGCACTAAATGATGGCTTTACTTTGTATCCTTGGGGAAGTATGTATTTTTGAATCTATTTTCCCCACTTTTGAATAGTTTAAGAACTTCCCAGTCCATTTGTCTAAGGGTATTTGACTTCCAAATGTTGGGTTTCTTGGCCGAGCTCAGTGGCTCGCACCTGTAATCCCAGCACTTTGGGAGGCCGAGGCAGGCGGATCAGTTGAGGTCAGGAGTTTGAGACCAGCCTGGCCAACATGGTGAAACCCCATCTCTACTAAAAATACAAAAAAAAAAAAAAAAAAAAATTAGCCGGGTGTGGTGGCGGGTGCCTGTTGTCCCAGCTACTTGCGAGGCTGAGGCAGGAAAATTGCTTGAACCCGGCAGGCGAGGTCGCAGTGAGCTGAGATCAGGCCACTGCACTCCAGCCTGGGCAGCAGAGTGAGACTCCATCTGAAAAACAAACAAAAAAAAAAACAGTTGGGTTTCTAGCAATAAATGCTCATAAAATCTGCTGGAGTTTTGGAGGATTAGTCCATTCATCCTGACTTGTTGTGTCCTGTTTCTGCTGGGTCATTGTTGACTTCCCTCACTCGCCTCACACTTTTAAGGCCACACTAGCACACCGTCAACATTCATCTCTGATTAAGGAGCTTGTTTCTTGTAGTGGCTGCCATAACATATTATCACATGTTTGGTTGTTTAAAAAGCAGAAACTTACACTCTTCCTGTTCTGCAGTCCAGAAGTCCAAAATCGTGGTGTCCACGGGCCTACGTTCCCTCTGTAGCCTGTAGGGGTGGATCCTTCCTTCTCTAGAGGCTGCCAGCATCTCTTGGGTTTATGGTCACATCACTCTAAGTTCTGCTTCGGTTTTTACATCACCTCCTCCTCTTTCCCCTGTGTCTTCTCCTCTGTGTGTCTCTTATAAAGCCACTTGCCACTGCATTTAGGGCTTACTCAGATAATTCAGAATGATCTTCTCATCTCAGAATCCTTAATTATGTCTTCAAAGACTCTTTTTCCAAATAAGGTCACATTCACAAGTTCCAGGGATTAGAGTGTGGACATATCTTTTGTTATTTTATTTTATTTTAAAATTTTATTTATTTATTTATTTATTTATTTATTTATTTTTGAGACAGAGTCTTGCCCTGTTGCCCTGACTGGAGTGCAGTGGCGTGATCTCGGCTCACTGCAGCCTCCGCCTCCCAGGTTCAATTGGTTCTCCTGCCTCAGCCTCCCAAGTAGCTGAGATTACAGGCGCGTGCCACTATACCCAGCTAATTTTTTTTTTTGTCTTTTTCTTTAGTAGAGACAGGGTTTTCATCCAGCAGATGTTAGATAAAATGTTGCCCAGGCTGCTCTCGAACTCCTGGGCTCAAGCGATCCACGCGCATTGGCCTCCCAAAGTGCTGGGATTACAGGCGTGAGCCCTGCACCCGGCCAGGAGTGTGTACGTATCTTTTGTGGGGCACCATTCAACCCATCGCAGTGAGGTGTCAGTGTTTTGACAGGAAGAAGCAGCAAAGAAGACAAATCAGCACTTTATTTTTCTAAGCTTTGAAATGCATAAAATGATAGTGGGTTATGAAAGACCACCTTCCCCACAGAAGGTGCTGGTCCACACTGGCTGGGGTTTAGATCCCTTTGGCCAGGACTGGATGGGAGTCAATTTGAAGAAGAAACACATCAGACACATTCAGGAAGGCAAACCCTAAGACAGCAGAAAGGCAAGAATGTCTCAAATTGTTCAAAAATAAATACGTTAGTTCGTGTAACGTGCTCCGAATAGGGTGAGGCTCAGCACAAGCACTTAATAAATGCTCAGTTTAATTGTGGTAATTGTAATTCTCATTGGTATATATTTATGTCCCTATCCTATACCTCTGTTATTAATGAGACTGATAATAGGTAAGTGAAGGGAGAAAGAGACCCCCCTGCTGCCAGGAAACAAAACAAAGAATCGAGCCAAATGCCAAATCCATAAGTCACCAAAATGGGTTTTGATGACAAAACCTTTCTTTCTGGACTCCCCCTGCCCCTCCGCGAAGCCGTTCCCCGTAGCCACGCTTGTCCATGGCTGGCTTTATAGGCCCATCCTTCTTTTATATGATCATCAAGATGGCACTAATTTGGGTTTGCAAATGAGGTTTTCATGATGTTGTCATGTCAGCATCTGGATTCAAGAGGGGCTGCTTCCCAGACCCTGACCCTCCCCTGTGGCCCGGGAGCAGGCCCAGCCCCTCCCTCCATCTAATCACTCCCCAGGAAACTGGGGGATTTACTAATGGGCCCGGGAAGCCATAAAGAGTAATGAAAGTGCTGTGTGACTGCTCTGCATGGGGTTGCCCTTGGGGTCCCTTCCTCATAATTAAATTGGGAATCCTCCTTCTGCCTTTGAGCTGGAAGAGAGGGTTTTATCCTCCCCATGGTCTGTTCATCCCTTCTTCCCCCCATTCATTTGTTCAGCACTTATTATCCAGTTATTTGTTTATCAAGCCACAGTTGAATGCCTGCTGAGAGCCAGTTTAGGGCACTGAGCTTCCTGTTCTCAACAGGCAGAGGTGGGAGCAGCCAGGCTGCTGTGGGAAGAGCAGAGTGGCCGTAGAGCCGCCCTGAGCCAGCTCTGCTGTGCGGGAGTTCGGCGACCTGGGGAACCCGCTCGCTTGGCTTTCTCATCTGTAAAACGGGGAAACTAATATAATAGCAGCTACCTTCCAGGGGGGCTGTGAGAATTAAAGGGGATGATGGATATAAACTCCCACACACTGTTGGGCACAGGGCGGTAATAGCAGCCCTGTCTCATGTCCCACTTATTTTGTGCCCGACACACTTCTGAGCATCTTATGTCTATTCACTCATTTAATTTGCCCAGTAACTCTAGGAAGGAGGTCACGTCCATGATTCTTATTTTGCTGATGAGGCAGTTGAGGTAGGCAGAGGTGCGGTGCCTTGCTCAAGATGGCACAGTGAAAGGACACGGGGCCGGGCGGACCTGACCGCAGTTGGCCCTCCCTTGCCTGCCTCTTAGCACGCATGGAGCCCCCTTGCCTGCTCTGCCTGTTGTGTCTCAGAATCTCCACTGCCATTTGCGGGCGCCCTGAATCCACCTCGCTTTTCCATGCCTCTCTGCCTTTGTGCTTGGTGCAGACCCCTGCTTCCTCATGGGCACCTGCCTCCTTAGAACCCCCCTTGGAGTCTGTTAAATACAGATACCTGGGCCCCACGCCAGGGTCCCTCTGCAACTCAGAATTCCCAGGGCCCATAATTTCCTACAGGCCCCTCGGGTGATTGCTTTCTCAGTAGGCAACTTAAGGCAGTCCCTCCAAACCTTTAGAGTGACAAGCGTGCTACCTGGGTGCTTCATAACTGATGTTGCAAGTGTTCAACCAACTGTAGGAAGTGAACACACTTTGTATCTGCAAAGTGCTGTGCATACAAGTGAGGTCAGGAGCAGCTGGCACCCCTCCCCAATTGTTTCGATGCCTCTGGCGAGATAGGGTAGGAGTATCTGCAAGTAGCTGCCTTCTTGGCCATGGAAGAACAAGTTCAACAGGGCGCCACTGTGTGCCTGCCCCTTGCTGTGCACAAGGACCTTGCACTTCAGGTCTATCAAGGCACCTTCAGCCAGGCTTTGGGGAACTTGTGTATGGGGGGGGGGACCTCTAAGGACCTTTCCTGTCCAAAGAGCTCCCCAGAAGCCTGTTGCAGTGCCCAGCACCCCAGCCTCATGGTTAAGTTAGGCAGTCCCCAGGAGTCCCCTTCCTGGGACACCAACTCTCCTGGTGGGAACAAATGCTGAGCACCTCAGCATGAGATGGGTACAGTCAGGGACACCACAGGCAGGTCATGTCACAGACAAGGTCACATAGCTAGGTGGTGGTAGGTTGGAGAGAGAGGGCAGTCCCCTGACTCCCATCCCAGTGCTCTTTTTTCCCGTGACAGTGACGGGTGAAATGGCACAGTGTATCCCTGTCAGGCAGGAGGGGGTTTGTTGTACTTTTTTTTTTTTTTTGAGGTGGAGTTTCACTCTGTCACCCAGGCTGGAGTGCAGTGGCGTGATCTCTGCTCACTGCAACCTCCGCCTCCCGGGTTCAAGCGATTCTCCTGCCTCAACCTCCTGAGTAGCTGGGATTACAGGCACCCACCACCACGTCCAGCTAACTTTTGTATATTTACTAGAGGCGGGGTTTCACCGTGTTGGCCAGGCTGGTCTTGAACTCCTGACCTCAAATGATCCCCCTGCCTCGTCCTCCCAGGTTGTATTTTTAATCCTCCACAACTAAATACTCATGTCAGTGGAAAGGTTCCAAGCTCTTTAAAGACAGCCTCAGCCAGCGTGCTCCCGGGGGAAGCCAGGGAAGGCTTTGGGAAGCCTCCGTGGGAGTGGGGACCTCCTGCAGCCCCTGGTGCACAGCCCCACCCCGCTGTGAACAGAGCTGGGATTGAAGTGCGATTTCGGTTCCTTTTTCTTTTTTTCTAATCAAATAAAAACACCTGGGGGCGGGAAGTGAGGAGGAAGAGGCCAGGGAGTAATTCTTGTTGCCAGACCAGTTCCTAAGGGGCTCCGCTCCGCTCCCAGCATTTCCGTCTCTGAGGCTCCGACCTCTGAGATGATCAATCCTCCCATTTCAGCCAGATGAGAATTGCTGCGGGCCCTGCCTTTTCTTCATATTTTGCATGACAGCGACAGCCCAGCCAGCGGCGGTAATCTCCCACCCACGTGGGGAGGCACCCACTGTCCTGCCGTGTGCATAATTGAAGTCCTCAGACTGCTCGGTGGTTCTAATTAGCCCAAAGTGGCCCCTTCTGGCCTCAGTGGAAATTACGGCCCTTCTGCTGCCTGGTCTTACTAGCTGGTCTTTGAAGGTGTGAGTGAGCCAAGAGACGTGCAGAGCCTAGCACTCCCTCTGCTGCATCGCTCTTTCTTGGCAGGTCTTCATGGCTTTGCAGAGTGGGGGCAGTTGAGGCCTCTGTCTGCCGTTGAGGTCCTGCCTCCCTCCTCTCTGCCACCACTCTCCATGGGACAGGTGCTCCAGCTGGGCGCATGCATGCCCCTCTCACCTGAATGCCTCCCACTAGCAGCGTCTCTGCTCTTTCTGACCCTTCAGTTATGCAGTGCCTCCTCCTCCAGGAAGTCATCCCTGATCCCCAGGCTGGGCCCTCAGAATCCCCATGTCTCCGTCCATCGCGGCCCTGGCCATGCCGTGTGGTGCTTGTTTACATCCATGACTGCCCCATGAGACTGGGAACCCCTAGGGAGCAGAAGCCGCTCCATGTCCCACCTACTCCTGGCCTAGTGTGGTCTCACAGGACGTGTCTGCGGAAATGGAGGGTGTGAGGGTGGGAGGAAGGAAGGCAGGCAAGAAGGAAAGAAGGAAGGAGAAGGAAAAAGGAGAAGAGAGAAAAGAGGGAGGGTGGGCAGGTAGCACCATGCCCATTTTGCAGGTGAGAACACTGAGGAGACATAACCGGGAAGTGTCAGGGCCAAGCACACCCTTGCCAGCTCATTATACTTTCCCTTCAGCCTAGCAAAGCTGCTGTTCGATTTGGGGAAATGGGGCCGCTTGTATGAAGAGGCGCAGGCGAAGTGGAAAGTGCCGAGGGCTGGAAGTCAGATGAGTGTGGGTGCACAGCCTACCTGTGTACCTGTGGGTACCACTTACCTGCTCCGTGACCCTGGGCAGGGCACCTTTGCCTTCGAAACTTGGCTTTCCTGCCTGTAACATGAAGATCACAGTCGTCCAGGTGGATTCCAGGAGATGAACAGCAACAGCGTATGCTTGTCCCGAACAGTATTCCTCTTATCCTCACTGCAGCCCCAGAAGGTAGCTGATCCTTGCCACATCATTAACCTCAATGCACAGATGAGGATGCTAAAGCACAGAGAGGTTGAGTGACTGGCCCAAAGTCACACAGTGTGTGAGTGACAGAGCCAGGATTTGCGCCTGGGTTCTTAGCTCTGATATCAGTGCCATTGACTCCACTCTGTTATGTGAGGTATGAAGGCATCCAGTACAGTGTCTGGCATCAGCAGGTAGCTTCCATGGCAGATACCCCCCCTCTCCCACCAGGTTCTGCCCTTTGAGCAGCAGGAAGATAAACAGCACTGTTCTCCAGTGTCACTTGTGACTTTCCTCTGTGAGTTCATCGTCAGGGTGCTCCTGAGCTGAGCTGTGGCCACTACTCATTGGTGTGGTCCCTGGAGACACTTGGATAAAATTATGATGACAGAGGGCTCTCAGGCTCATGAGATCACACAGAGGAGGGTGGAGCTCAAAGGGGTATCTCAGACTGGGATGCTCCAGAGGTTAGGTCTTGGTGCTGTGTTTGGCCCCCAGCTGTTCTTTCAGGCCTCGGTCTTGCCCTTGCCCTTGGTCTCTGGAAGGCTGAATAGCTGCATCTTGTTCATCTGGAAACTCTCTGGGATGAGTGACTCTAGAATCTTGGATGTTGCCATCGTAGCCCATGTGCATAACAACTTACTGTGCAAGCATGTACAGTCATATTGAAAATAAATGTAGAAGTGAAGGAGGCAGTCCAAAGATGGTTCTTGACAATACTCGGAAACAGCTTCATTAGGTATTGGCCAGAGCTTCTATTTGTGGGTTGCTTTGGTGAAACTGCTTCCTTACCATTAGCCACATCCAGGAGGTGGAGGGGAAAGTCTTCACCTGGGTCGGTTTTTCTTAGAGGGGCAGGCAAGCTGAATAATGGGAGTACTAACATTTCCAAGAAGATTAATGATTAAAATGTTGAATACAATTTGAGACTTGTTTTCATGTTCATATTTTATAGTCCAGAAGTTCTTTCTATAATGTCCTCATAAATATTTTATTTGGCCTTAGGTTAAATGTCAGTTTCCATATCCTGCCATGTGCCACTTGACCGACATGTGTATGAGACACGTCTCTACTTTGGACACACTGTCTATATGAGTGGAGGCCCTTCTACCCCTTGAAATGTTCCTCAGCTCCCAGCTCAGTTTCCCTTCCGCATCCCCTTGCCTGCGTGAGTGGAAGCGAGGCATTATAGAGAGGTTTGAGGAGCCAGCCAGCCAGCTAGCAACGGCTTCAGTTCATTTCTGAGATGTTTGCATTCAGGGGCCCCATTGGCCAACCTTAACTTCTCCTTTGAGCTCTAGGCATCTTGTGATGAATGGCATAAGCCTTAGAACATGGGAGAGGCTTGGATGGGCCAGGAGCTCCAAACACTAAGGAATGTTGCTTACATCAATAGATGCCTTAGTTACTTAGGTCAATAGATACCTTAGTTGCTTAGATCAATAGATGCCTTAGTAGATCAAACACCCAAATCACCCAACGTACTTTTAGGGCAATGGTTGCCAAACTTTTTGGTCTTAGGACCCCTTTTTACACTCTTAAAAATTATTGTGGCTCCCAAAGAGGTATTGTGTATGTGGGCTATATCCTTCAATATTTGCCAACTTTGAAATTAAAACTCAGACAGTTAAAAAGATTTATATGAATTCATTGAAAAATAAAAAGAGTAAACCCATTATATGTTAACGTAAATAATATATTTTTTTGGAAAATAACTATGTTTTCTTTTAAAAAGTGAGAAGAGTGGCGTGTGTATCAATCTCTTTAATCTCTAGCTTAATAGATGATGGCTGGATTCTTACATCAGCTCCTGCATTCAGTCTGTTGTGATACATTGTTTGGTTGAAGTATTGTCGAACATCTGTCCTCAAACAGATATGTAGTTGGAAAAGGGAGAACCCCACGATCCCCTGAAAGGATCTTGGGGTCCCCTGGAAGTACTTAGACCATAGTCTTAGAACTGCTGATTTAGGTGGTGGGTGAAACTCAAGATGAAGACAAAAGAGAAAACATTTCAACCCCAAGAGACTTCAATGCATTGACGTGCATTGACTCAGGATCATTAAAGCCTTAACTGAACCCAACATGGAGACAGAGCAGGAAACACAGCCATGGCTGGCTTGACTTCAGGCTCCCATCAAAGACCCCCATCTTTGGCTCAACTGTCCCCAGTGGTTTCAATCAGCCACAGACTTCCCTTGTCCAGCTGGACTGGATGTTCTGCATCTGACTCTGTCAGCTGCCCACTGATTTTCAGGCTGCTGAATTACCCATTAGCTCACCTGAACCCCTAATGCCACATCTAAACGGTCCTCACTCTGCCTTTCTCAGCATCCGAGAATGTCCTATAAAAGGCTTCTTCCATGGAGGTGGGCAGCCTTGGGCCTCTCCCAGGGTCAGCTCAGGCTGCGCACACTGGCTATGGCTTCCTGCTGGTCCCTGGAAGCTGTGTGCACCTGGGAGAGTGAGGTGATTGTTAATTTCTTCAGCATGCAACTAATGAATCCTACTCTGTGCCTGGCACGACTCATTTCTCATGCCCAGGCTAGGGTGGATCAGACCACCTTGGACAAATCTGGATGAACTTGTGGATCGATCAATGATCTTAGTTGATGAAAAATGCACCAAATGACTGTTTCCTTTAATGTGATTGCTTGGGGTCGACTCGATTACTTTTAGGAGATTAAATTAGCAGCTTGCTGGGTTTCAGATGAGAGCAGGTGGCTGCTGGCGCTTCTCCCCTCTTTTCTTACTTTCCCTTTTACTGCAAACGAAGACTTTTCAAAGCTTTACTAAGTACAATAAATGCCATCCACTTAAAGTGTAGACTTCCATATTCTTAGAATTGGCAAGCTATGTATATGTTTGTGAAATCACCCCCATAATTAAGATTTGGAGCATGGCCTTCACCCGCAAAACGTTTCCTGTTCTCTGTGTGGTCCATTCCTGTCTCTGCCCTGCACCCTGGGTAGCCAGTGATTTGCCTTTGGTCACTGTAGGGTAGTCTGCACTTTCCAGAATTTCATATGAATAGAGTCATAGATGCATGCATTTTTTGGTCTGGCTTCTTTCAGTCAGTGTGGGTATTTTGAGCTTCCCCCTGGTTGCTGTGTGTGTCAATGATTTGTTCCTTTTTCTTTGAGGAGAGTTCTGTTCTGTGAATATGCCATGATTTATTTACTTCTTCCCCTACTGGTGAATATTTGAGTTTTTTCTAATTCTGAGCTACTGTGCAGAAAGCTGCTATGAACACATAAGTATGCGCCTTTGTGAGTTTGTGAGCTTTCATGACTCTTGATTACAAGGATGGTTGGTTCGCATGGTAGACATGTGCTTATTTTCACTCTTTAAGAAACTGCCCAGCTGTTTCCCACAGAGCTCTATCATTTTTCATTCCCCCAGCAGTGTGTGAGGGGCTGTTTGCTCCACCTCTTCACCAACTCGATATTATTAGTCTTTTTAATGTTCGCCACTCTGGTGGGCGTACACTGGTATCTCGTTGTGATTTGCATTTGCATCTTGTGATGACTGATGATGTTGAGCACCTTGCCGTGTGCTTCCTGACCATTCTTGTATTTTGGTTTAGGAAGTGTCTGCCCAAATATTTTGCCTATTTTAAATCAAGTTGCTTGTGTTTGTATTATTGAGCTGTAAGAGGTCTTTATACATCTGGGCTACAAGAGGTTTACTAGATACATGTACTATGAATATTTTCTCTCATTCCATGCCTTCCCATTTTCTTTTCATAACAGTTTATTTCACATAGCAAAGGTTTAAGCTTTGATAAAGTTCAATTTGTCAGTTTTTTGTTGTTTTTCATGCTTTTTGTGTCTTGTTTGAGAAATCAAAGTTGCAAGGAGTTTCTTCTATAATGTCTCCTAGAAGGCTCATAGTTTTAGCTATGATAGATATGCATTTCATATATCATATATCATAGCTATGATAGATATGGTAGACGATGCATTTCAATGTCAGTTTGTCAGATGGTGTAAGAGTTGATATTCATTTTTCCCCCAGTCATTTATTGGAAAGACTGTGCTTTCCTCATGGAATCACCTGAGTGCCTTTGATGACAATCTAAGTTCACCACAGACTTGTGGGTCTAGTTTTGGATACTCTGTTTAGTTGTATTGATCCATATGTCTGTCCCTTTACCAGGACCACACTGTCTGTATCACTGTATCTTTATATCAGCTGGGGTAAATCCTCCAACTGTGTTCCTTTATTTATTTATTTATTGCAAAGTCATTTTGGCTATTTTAGGTCTTGTTTTAACAGGAACACATTTTTGCTTATTTAATCCTTAGGACCCTCTGAAGCAGGTGTGAATATTAAGCCCATTTTATGGATAAAGAAACTGAGGTTCGGAGAGGATGAGTAACTTTCCCAGGTAACTGAGGAGGAAGCGAGCCTTGCCCTTGGTAGGTCTGGCAGCTGCACGGCCCTCTCTGTGGGTTCCAGCCATTCCTGGTAGACACCCCTAGCCAAGAACTTGTGAGGCTGAAATGAGTGTGTTGGTTTCCTTGTCTGTCTCCCTGTGGGCCACTGATACCACAAGGGAGAAACTGGACACTGACCTCCACGGCTCCCCACTGTGGACCTGGTGCAGAGTGGACACTGGTGAATGTTGGGGGAATGGCTGAGGTCCCCACCAGCCCAGGATCTCAGTTGGGTGCTGCCATGCCGGTGAGGAAGTGGAGGCAGGACCCTATGGCCTGAGCTGGCGGCGTGGCCACAGAAGGCTGTGGCTGTCCTGGACTGCACATGCACCACCAGGCGTAGGGCCCAGCCTCACCTCCAGACTGGCCCACACCTGCTGATGAGACAGAGACTTCTTACGCTTCTATGAGGGGAGGGGGGGAGCAAAGGAGGGGGAGGAGGACCAGGGCCTGCTCTTCCCTCCCCAGGCTGGCACAGAGCAGGCTGGGCAGGTGGGGTCCTCTGAAGCTGCGGGACCAGATGTCCCTCCCAGAGGGGCAGACTGGAGGGGAGGGGCTCTTGCATGAGGCCTCTTGTCCAACTTCTGTTTATCCCGTCCCAAAGAGGTCAGTGAGGGACCCCCAGGGCCACCTCTGTTCCCTCACCCTGCACCTTGGCTGGGAGACCCCCACAGTGCAGGGAGCATCCCTCCGGATGTTTCTTCCCAGGCAACAATATCCTGTTTGTCAAGACAGGCCCCGAGGCTGAGGCCTCCCACTGGCCTGGGGTGATTTTTGGTTCGTGGTGAGGAGCAGCAGGGGTGCCTGGCGGCCTGGCTGTCATCGGAGCCAGCTCCCTGTCCTGGTCTCTGCTGTGCCGGATGGCGTGGGTAGGGACTTTGTGCAGGATGAGGGTTGTGCCGACTGGGACGTGGGCTTTGGAGGGGCCACGCTGTCCTTACAGGGGCGCCCGTGTGGCTGTGTGAGGAGTCCAAGCTCTGAGGTCGAACACTGGGATTGAAGGATTCCTGCCAGTGTGCACTTAGGTGACTTACTTGGCCCAGAGTGAGCCAGAGCTGGCTCACACCAGTGCGCGGGAGTCAATAGTTACATTTTTAGGAATTTTTTGAGCCAGTTGTTAAACTGTGGGTAGCATGGAAATCAGCCCTGGCTTGAGTATTCATGCCACGGACTAGGCAAATGCCACAAATCCAGGCCTTCTCTCTACCCCCTCCCAGCCCCAACCCGAAGACCTGATTGTTAACTGCACTGGCAAACCCCTGGCTCTGCCTCCTGGAGCCTCAGGTTCCTTATGTGTAAGGGCGGAGAATAGTGCCCACCTCTTAAGGCATCATCAACACCCTTAAATGAGATCATGGGTATGAAGAGTTTGAGTGTGACACGCAAGTGTGAGGGGTGCCCACCACCCTGGCCATTGCCATTGTCCTCCTCATGGCAGCAGCTGGACAATGTGCCTGGGCTGGGAATTGGTGTCTCCAGGAAAAACTGGAGGAAAGGAGCCCGATAACCCATGGGCAGCAGCCAGGGTAGGGAGGGCTCCAGACCTGCCTATCTCCGTCAGCCCTGCTGAATGTGCCCCTGTTTGCTCATCTTTACGATGGGTGCGCTGATCCCAGCTGGGAGGGGTGTGGTGTGCTTAGGGGTACAGGCCACAAGGCGTGGCCTGACTGCAGCTCCGTCACTCTCACGGCTCAGGTGCATGGCTGTCCCACAGTGGAAGGACCAGGGGCTGGCCTGATCTGCACTTCATGGCATCAAGAGCACAGGCCCTGGAGTCCACAAGGCACAGAGAAGCAGCCTGCTCCTGGGTGGAGTACAAGTTCAACCCTCGGGAGCTGTGGTTTCCCCACGTGGAAGCTGGCAGCATGCCACTCACCTGCCAGGGCTGCCGCGAGGGTTCGCGCACACTGTGTGTGATGCTCCTGTGTGAGTTCCCCGGTGACCCAGGTCCCACTGGGGTGGCCGGCGTGTAACCAGGACAGGAACATCTCCAAAGCCACTTCCTTGTTTGCTGCCTGGTGGCTCAAGCAGAACATCTGTGCCTGCAGGGGGCCCATAAGCCTTAATGCCCTGCGGAGAGGGGTCCTGGGGGAGGCTGGGACTCACACCAGCCGGGGAACAAGGCCTGCAGCCGGGGGGCTACCAGGATGCTCCTTGCCAGTAAAGAGGGTCCTCAGGAGATCAGCCACAGCTCAATCAGGAGGGCCTGCCCATTTCACAGGGGAAGAAAGCGAGCCTCTGGAGGCTGAGCTGCCAGCAGTCACGAGGCCAGCACACAGCCAGAGCTGACCACTCTGTACGACTGGCGGGTCCGCGCCCTTGGCACACGACAGCAGCTCTCACAACAACAGAGGCTGGAACTGCTGATCATCCCCTGCTGTGGGGGGTCCCGCCTCTGCCCACACCCTACCTCACACCTTCACAGGGCTGGACTGTCACCCTCTAGCAGACTGTCCTCCAGAGACTGAGACACGGAGCCTGTCCACAAGGAGGGAGGAAAGGGAGGTGGAAACCAGCCTTACCCTGGACACCGGGTGGTCCTTGCTGCATACCCAACCCTCACCGTTCAGACTGGTCTGGGAGGGCCTGGACATGCCCGCGGGGTCCATTTCTGAATTCCCATTGCCTGGCATAAGCTCTGGCACTTAGTAAGTCCTCAGTTAATACTTGTCAGATAAATAAGTGGCCTCCTTTGGGGAAATGAACAATGTCCAGGCTGGCCACAGGGAAGGGGCAGTGTTAGGAGTGGGGAGCGAGAGGGTGAGCCAGGCAGATGGGGCCTTTATTCAAAGGGCAGTGGGGAGCCATGGAAGGTTTTAGGGAGGGCCATCGGATGAGGTTTTCATTTTAGAAAAGTCCTTCTGGCTGCTGGGTGGATGGGGTCAAGATGAAGACGAGAAACCCAGAGAGGAGGCAGCTGCAGGCTCGCGGGTGACAGGTGACTATGGCCAGGCCAGGGCTGAGGCAGGGAGGTGGGTGGAGGGGGGCTGCTGGCTCTGCCAACTGTGACCCCGGCACCCAGCTCAGGGAATTATGGCCAGAGACAAAGCAGCTTAGAGCCTGACCCCTGCCCTGGAGTAGATAGGCCTGGGAACGGGGCTGATGGACATGCTGATGTGATGGGACCTGAGAGGTGTTCTTGTCACCAGGCCAGTTTGGCCCCCATCGCCCGCCTGCCGGCTGGGGTCTAAAAAGCTGGCTCTAGCCCCAGCAGAGAGGATAGGGCCTGTGGGACCCCAGGTGCTGGGAGCACAGAAGCCAGCCCAGGCCATCTGGCCCGGCTCAGACTCAAGTGATCGGTCCGCATCAGTGTCAGGCCTCCACGCCCCCCATCCTGGGATGGGAACAGCACATCACAGTTTGCAGAGCCCTGCGGCAGGGGTGGCTCTTATTGCCATTTTGCAAATGGGAAAACTGAGACTTAGAGTCTCTCTGACTCACATAAGCAGGACCGGAGACAGTCGAACCAGGTCCCCCAGCTGCAATTTACCACATCTCAAACCCTTTCCCTTTCTCTGTCATTGATTAATCTTTCCTTCAATGTCCACATAGTTCTGTGATTTGCTTTGGGTACATAGTAGCAATAATTATAGCAACAATTTCTAGCAGTTTCTTGGTGCCAGACACTTCTGTCTTTGTTGCCTCATTGAATCTTCACCATCAACCTTGAATATGAAACCCATTTTAGAGATTAGGAAACTGAGGCTCAGAGACTGTTTGTAACTGGCTGAGAATCAGGCAGCCCCACTGAGGTGCTTTACCAGTCTCCCCTTTACCAGTGGTTCTCAAACCTTGGCATACCACAGGAGAATCTGTCAGAATGCAGATTCTAGGCCCCAGCAATTCTGGTCCTATCTGTCTGGGCAGAGCCTTGGGAATCTTCATCTTTAGGAGAGAAGCCCAGGTGACTGGGGGTGGGGCTTTCCGGAGCCTGTGTTGCAAGAAGGAAGGCAGGGAGCATGTGATCTTCTCTCGGTCTCCCTCACCTTGACCCTGTCCCAAGGTCAGCTGCTGGCCTCAGGCTGTCTGGTCGCCTTTGAAGGTCCATGGGGATCCGATGGAGGGTTGGTTGTGCTGAAGCCAGGCTGGATGTCATCCCGGCTCTGAGCACCGTCCAGCCTGGCTAGAGTCAAACTCAGCAGCCTGACCGGATCCTGCTGACCACAGACAAATCCACAGCTACCCCGTCCACCCTCCCCCAAGCCCATCTGCCTCTGTGCCAGCCAGGCTGGCAGACACTCCATCGGGCGGGCTCCGCCTGGCCTGGCCAGGGAGAAACTGGCAGCCACAGTCCCTGGCCTTCCCCGATCCCTGTCCCTTGTGCACTGCCCATGGGAGGGGCAGTGGCCTTCCACGCTGGCTCTGGCTCCTGCAGTAGCAGAGCTGGGTGCAGATACGGGTTGGAGGCCGGGGCCATGGGGGCATTCGTAGGCTCATGAGTCCCTTCTCACTCTCTTCTGGGGCCGGGTTTCTGCTGGAAGAGAAAGGGACCAGTCTTAAAAGACATCATGGTTAAAACGGAATTATTATTTCAGCCTGGAAAAGGAATGATGTACTGATCTGTGTCACAACATGGATGAACCTTGAAAACATTCTGCGAAGTGAAAGAAGCCAGGCAGACCCCAAAGGCCACGTGCTGTATGATTCTATTTATGCAAAATATCCAGAGTAGGCAAAATCCATAGAGACAGGAAGTAGATCAGTGATTTCCGGGGGCTGGGGAGAGGAGGGGATAGGGAATGGCTGCCGACGGATGTGGGGTTTCTTTTCGGGGTGGTGGGAATGTTCTGAGTTTCTTTTTGGGGTGGTGGGAATGTTCTGGCATTAGACTGTGGTTCTAGAACTCTGTGAATCTGTTAAAATCCAGTCAAGTGTACACTTTAAAGTGGTGAATTTCATGTTATGTATATTGTATCTCAACTTTAGAAATGCTAAAATAGAAACGACAAAATCATCATGATGCAACGCCTTTCCTCATAGACCTGGAGCGAGGCCCCGAGAGAGAAGCCATATAAGGCAGATGAGGGGTGGGATGAAGGAGAGGTTCCTGTCACCCCCTGCCTGCCCAGTGAGGGTCTGCTCCCTCTGGCACTTACTTAACAAGCCTGAGAGTCACCCATGTGTGAGGCGTGGGCTGGGCACAGAAGGGTCTATGCCCACCCCTGAAAGAGCTTGTCCGTGCTAGAAAGACAGAAAGATGGGGTGGTCATTGAACCTAAGTCAGACCGTGGCTTCCCAGCTTACGTAGAATAAAATCCCCAGGCCTCTCCCGGCCTGCTGGGTGCAGGGCCCCGGCCCAGCCCACCTCTCTGAGCTCATGTCCTGCCCCATCCCTCTCACATGCACACTGGCCTCCTTGCTGGCCTGCAACAGATCAAACTCACCCTACCTCAGGGCCTTTGCTCATGCTGGTCACCTGATATCTGTGAGGCTCCCTCTCTCACATCCTTCAGGTCTCTGCTCAAATGTGTTTCCTCCATGAAGTCTTCCTTGGCCTTCCCAGCTAAAACAGCCCCTCCCACCCCTCCCATCCCATTTACCATACTATAGTTTTCATCTTAGCCCTTATATCTCCCTCCAAGAGCTATTCATTGATATGAAAATTTGCTTATTGGCTGTCTCTCCTGTTAGAGAGTGGGCTTTCTCTGGGGTGTGTGCACTGCTGAATTTCCAGTGCATGCAACGGGGCTGAGGAGACAGTAGGTGCTCAGTTAATGCTTTTTAATTAAATTTTCTATTGTGGTAGAATATACAGACATAGAATTTACCATTGGAACCATTTTTAAATGTACATTTCAGTGTCATTAAGTATATTCATGTTGCTGTGCGTCTGTCACCACCATCCATTTCTGGGATTTTCTCATCATCCCAGACAGAGGCTCTGTGCCTGTTAAACAAGAACTCGCCATTCGTTAATATTCTTTTGAATGAATAATTGAAGGACTAAGTGTATTTCCTGTGTGTCAGTCACATGCTAGGTGATGTGCCAGTAAACCTGACCCCTCGGAGGGTGTGTGTTCCCGTATCTGTCTCGCAGAAGGGCAGATCGACTCAGAGAGGTGAAGGGCTTTGCCCAAGGTCACACAGCTGGTCAGGGTGGGATTCAAATGCAGGTCTTTCCCCCTTTCCACACAATGGCAGTTCCAGGTGATTACTGCATGTGAAGGGCATAGCCGTGGCAGCTCCAAGCCTCCAGCCCCACCCAGGGCTTCCCCTGCTGCCCCTCCCCGCAAGGGTCACTGTGTTGGCCACACGTTCCTGGCGTCCTCGGCTCTGGCAGGCTGACCACTGGTCACAGGCAGGTCTTGGGACCACGCTTGGAGGTTTCAGCATCCCATTTCACCTGGTGCTCTTGGGGTGGAGGCCAGGATCATGGAATCCTTTTTCCATGGCCTTTAAGACAAATCAATACTGTGCCCAGTTTAAATGTTTACGTAACTCATAATCTGCCGGCTCTGCTGTTACGGTGTGCTTTTCTTTTTATAAACCAAGCTCAGGGGAGGTGATATTAAGTCCAGGACTTGCCTGGCGAGGCCCAGTGGGTGTGCAGAGGATTCAGTGTGGCAATAAGGGCAAGTTCCCTGCACAGCACCTGCCATCGGGCTCGTCCCAGCCTCCTCCCTCATCTGCTTGTGTCCTCTACACAGCAGGGAGGAGGGGGAGGTCCAGAGAGGGAAGGCGGCTTTCCCAGGGTCACAGCCACAATGAGATGGAACAGGGACTGCCCCACGGTGTGTGTGGGGGTGGGACTCAGGCTCCTGCCAGATGCCAGGGCAGCAGAGCCCTGATGGGCAGATCCTGGGGTCCTGGGTGTCCAGGTTATGTGGGTGGGCAGGTGGCAGCTGGCACCCACCCCACGCAGACACTCCCCAACACCCCCCAAAAATACTCCCACCAGCCCCTTCACCTTTTCCTCCAGCCAAGTGACCAAAGCACAACTCAGAGCCCATCTGCCCTGGCCACACCGTCCCCACTCTCCCCACCCAACCTCTGACCACAGGCCTGGGAGCTGCCCAATCTCCACCAAATTCAGGCTGCAGGAGGAAACCTCTAACCAGGCCCGCTGGAAGGCGGGGTGGTGATGAAATGTGGGGGTTCTTCAGCGAGAGTGGAATTCAGTAATAAGGTGATCATCGCTGCCGGGCGGTGCCTGGACCCATGATGAGCCAGGAGGAGGTGAGTGCAGAGGGCTGGTGAGCAGGCCTGGTCTGTGACCTCAGTGGCCCTGCAGCTCTCAGACCCCTCTCATAAAATCCCATCAGGGATATTCCGTTCCCTGGCCCGGAATGAGGTCCTCGTCTTTCTGATCACCCTTGGAGAGCCCAATGGCCTTCCTTCACTCACTCAGTACTAATGTCCAGTCCCGGCAACAGTCTGACTCTGCCCAGACTTGGCGCTTCTCCTCCCGTGTGCCCGCCGCCCAGCATGCTCCCTGTTGGAGGGTGACATGGGGAGGGGCCTGGCTGCAGCCCCTTTCAGGCAGCTCTTGTTGGCTGGGAAGGGAGTCTGGGGACGGGCCGCCTTCTACCTGCCGGTGGCTGTGCCCACTCTGGGTGCTCTTGGTAGGTGATTACAGCTGCTCACAGCTGTCAGGGGTCCTTCACAGGGCAGTCTGGAAGTTTCCTGTAGAGCCGTCTCCTGCAGAGTCCTTACCTAGGGAGACCCCGCTGTATGTCCTGTGGCCAGTAGCATCCTGTGGCTTTGCTCAGTCCCCCAGGCGCAGTGTGTGCACCCCCAGCGTCCCTCTGCTGTGTTCTCCACGCCCCTCTGGGCAGCCAGCACTCAGGACCTAATGTGGTCCTAAGCTAGCTCTCCCCTGCCCCTGGAAGTACCTGTAGCTAGAAGCCCCATCCCTGGCAGAATCAGACCCCAAACTCCAGATCCTTTTGCTGTGAGTCTCAGGCTAGGGTCTCCCACCTGCAGGAATCATTTTGGGCCTTTTGAGGGTCTCTTTCACAGAGGTGGGTGGGGCCTCTGCTCAGCACGTGCTTTCTCCTTCACCAACTCCTCAGTCCCCCATCTCTGACCCCATAAATGCCACGAGGAGAACCAGGCCTGGGGGGCGAGTTCAAGGACTCAAGAGGCAGTGTGCTGGAATCCAGTCTTTCCCCTGCCCTTACTAGCTGAGCAGCTGTTGGCAAGTTGTCTTCTCTGTACCTCAGTTTCTTCATCTGTACAATGGGGATGATAACAGCAAAGAACAACTTCTTGGAGTTGTTAAAAAGATTCAGTAATAGGTGTAAAGTACTAAAGCTGGGGCCTGGCTCCCAGGAAGTGCCCAGAAGGTGTACTGTTATAACCACAGGCGCCACGCCACCCCGCTGGACCTGGACTCTGTGAGGAGGGGGCTCCCCATCTCCTTATCCCAGTGTCAGCCCGCTGCTGGGTAAATTCGCTCGCCAAGCCCATGCCAGGTGCTAGTGGCTGCAGGAGCCCCTTCCTCTCCCTGACATTTCCCTTCGGCAGCAGGCGGACCCCTCCTTCCTCGCCCACCTCCATCCTTAGCAGCCCTGATACCTCTGACAATGCTAATTAAATGCAACAACCTCATCAGAAGGCTCGAGCTGGGCTTGCCTAAGGCCCCCTCTCTGCCCTGAACCCTGATGGATCATTAATGGTGCCAGCAGCACTTCCGGTGATGGACGAGGGGAGCAAGTCCCCTGACGTGCTGGGGAGCAAGTCCCTGACGAGCATCTTCATCTCCTGTCTGCAGGCCTCGGCCAGAGTTTCCAGGGAACGTCCTAGTCCACAGAATCATTTGAATTTCACATTTACCCTGGGAGAACCATGGCCAGGCAGGGATGACAATTCCCATTGTATCCATGAGGCAGTCAGGGCTCAGAGAGGGCGAGAGATTTGGGTGAGGGCACACAGCTGGTAAGTAGTGGGGCTGGGACTGGATTACCACGGCCTTGAAGAAAGCTGCAGGGGGCATCTGTAAGATCCAAGGGTGAAGTCTCCCCCAGGTGGCACGTGGAGAAGAAAGCCAGCAAGTGCCACCGGCTTGGAGGTAGCCCAGTTCTTGGGGGCTGGAGCCTGCACACTCTCGTTTCAGCTCTGTGTCAGTTTCCTAGGGAAGCTGACAAAGTGCTACAAAGTGCTACAAACTGACAAAGTGCTACAAACTGCGTGGCTTAAAACAACCGAAATTTGTTCTCTCACAGTTCTGGAGGCCAGAAGTCTGCAATCACGATGCTGGCAGGGCTGGGCTCCCTCTGACGGCTCCAGGGAGGACTCTGTTCCAGGCCTCCCCACCGGCTTCTAGTGGTGGCCGGCAATCCTTGGCATTTCCAGGCATTTCCAGGCATTGGGAGGCCCAGCTAGGCCTCCCAAAGTGTTGGGATTATTACAGGTGTGAGCCACCGTGCCCGGCCTGCCCTTCATTCTTGATGCCTCCCTTCAGCCTCTGCCTCTGTGTCCCCATGGCCTCCTCCTTGTATCTGTGTGTGCTGTGTCTTCATATGGCCTTCTTATCAGGATACCAGTCCTTAGATCTGGGGCCCACCATAATCCAGTATGACTGCACCTTAACTTGATCATCTGCAAAGACTCTATTTCCAAATAAGTTCCCGTTCATAGGTACCAGATGTTAGGATTTTAACATCTTTTTGCGGGACGCAGTTCAACCCACGATACCATCTTTGCCCATCTCTGGCTGTGGCGTGCAGGGACATGTTACTGGGCGGGTCACTAGGGGTACCACCTCTCACCTCTCTGGGCACCCATTGGTAGGCCTGTGCTGTGCCCAGCACCAGGGGGCTGGCTGAGGCCTCCTTGTCCGGTGGCCCCTGTGTGCCTCTCCATTTGGGGGTTGCCCTAGAGCTGCCCAGGAAGGGAGGAGGCACCTCAGGGGGGAAGGACAGCATGAGTTTCCATGTCACCCACACAGAGCGACTTGGAATACTGCACCCAGTGGCTGATCTGGGGCCCTGAGCTCGAGGCTGCAGCCAGTGGCAGCTCCAGGCCCTGCAGTGTGGGGACAGGGATGGCTGAAAAGAGCACATGGCAAAGGCCCTGCCACTTAGGGGACTTTGGGAAAGTTTGACCAAGTTGCCTTGTCTCTAAGTAGAGAATGATAATTGGTCGATGGGATTGTTCTGAGATGAAAGTGCCAGTCCTTGGGAAAGCTTCAGCTGAAATGTCTTTTTATTTTGCCCTTCACACTTTTTTTTTTTTTTTTTTTTTTTTTTTTTTTTTTTTTTAAAGACAGAGTTTCATTCTTGTCGCCCAGGCTGGAGTGCAATGGTGCAATCTTGGCTCATTGCAACCTCCGCCACCTCTCAGGTTCAAGCAATTCTCCTGCCTCAGCCTCCCAGGTAGCTGGGATTGCAGGTGCCCACCACCATGCCCGGCTAATTTTTTTGTATTTTTAGTAGAGACAGGGTTTTATCATGTTGGCTAGGCTGGTCTCGAACTCCTGAGCTCAGGTGATCCGCCCGGCTCGGACTCCCGAAGTGCTGGGATTACAGGTGTGAGCCACCGTGCCCGGCCTGCCCTTCATTCTTGACGAATATTTCGACTAAATTCAGAATTCTGGGTTTCCAGGTTTTAAAATTTTATTTCGGCACATTAAAAGAGTCTTCTGGGTGCCATTATTTCTGCTGACAAGTCAGCAGTCTCTGAGTCCTGGTGTCTCTGAATGTAATATGTTGTTTTTATTCTAGCTGCTTTAACATTTTCTCATTATTTCAGTTTCCAGTAGTTTGCAGTTTGACCAGGATGTACCTGGGTGTAATTTTCCTTGTACTTATCCTGCTTGGAGTTAGCTAAGCTTCTTAAATTTGTAAATTGATGTCTTTTACCAAAATTGAGGAATTTTTCGGTCATTATTTCTTTATGTGTTCTTTTTAGTATATCTTCTCTCTCCCCTCCCTCTACAACTCCAGTCACATGTGTGTTGAACCTTTTGATATTATGCAACAGGTCTTTGAGGATCTTTTTCTTTTAAAAAAAATTGTTTTTCTCTTTATTCTTCAGATTGGGTAATTTCTATTGAAATCATCTTCAAGTTCACTAACTCTTCTATTTTCTCAGACTTTCTGTTAAGCAATTTCTGTTAAGCTGTGATTTTTTTCTGTCTCAAACATGGTATTTTTAAGTTATAGAATTTTCATTTAGTTCTTTTTTAAATTGTTTATATTTCTCTGCTGAGATTTATTTTTTCATTAAGTATGAGCCAATTTTCTTTATGTCTTTTAACACAGTTATCATAGCAACTTTAAAAATCTCTCTTTGCTAATTGCAGCGGCCAGCACATTTCAGGTGAGTTTCCACTGACTGTCTTTTATATTAAGTATGGCTGATTTTCCTATTTCTTTGTATATCTTCATATAATTTTGGATGATATCCTGGGTGTTGTGAATGATAGCATAAGAACGACTCTGGATTTTTGTTACTTCTCTCCAAAGAGCATTTTTGTTTTACTTGGTATTTGCAAGCAGTTAACTTGGCTGAAAGCAACTGTAAACCGTCTGCAGTGGTGAGTGGTGGGCAGTGGCAGGAGCCTCTGTTCACTTCTTCTAGCCCTGGCTGGGCTGCAGCTGCTGGAAGTCTGTCCTGTGTGTGTGTGGTTTGGGGTCAGCCCAAGACGTGGGCAGAGTTTATTTGCCCCCTTTGGGGATCCGTCTTGGTGGCTGTCTTCATTCCAGGATTTACTCCCACACTTTTCCAGCTGCTACGAGTGTCTCAACTCTGTTTTCTGCTCTATCAAGCCAGTGAGACTCTGGCTTTCTGTCTGAGTTCTGGCAGCCCTGTGACACAGGCTGGGACTTGTCCTCAGGCTGAAAGCCATGAAGCCTGGAAAGCCAACGCCGGCTGTTCCTCCCAATTGCTGGCCGCCTGCAGCGTCCGCTGCGGCCTCGCCCTCAGATGCTGTCAGAGTGTCATTTTGTTGTGGTTTTGTCAAGGGTTTATAGTCTATAGTTATTTGTGAGAGTTGCTGCACTGGGAGCTACTGGGCCATTACCAGAAGCATTTAGAGCAGGGCCTGGCGGACAGTAAGCACTTAAGAAATGTGAGTTAATGTGGTCAACCACAGTGTGGCGCTGTTTCCTCTGGTCAAGGCTAGAGACAACGTGGACACAGACAGCACCATGCAGGAAGTGTCAGTAGCCTGTGAAGGGCACACAGTGGCCTTAAGGCTGCAGTTGTAGGCCCGGCGCGGTGGCTCACACCCGTAATCCCAGCACTTTGGGAGGTCGAGGTGGGCAGATCACTTGAGGTCAGGAGTTTACCAGCCTGACCAATATGGTGAAACCCCATCTCTACTAAAAATACAAAAATTAGCCGGGTGTGGTGGCAGGTGCCTGTAATCCCAACTACTCAGGAGGCTGAGGCATGAGAATCACTTGAACCTAGGAGGTGGAGGTTGTAGTGGGCCAAGATCGCACTGCTGCACTCCAGCCTGGGTGACAAAGTGAGACTGTGTCTCAAAAAAATAAATTAATTAATTAAATAAAAGACTGCAGTTGTAGGAGAGACCACTTAACTGGGGGAGGGGGGAAAGGGGACTATCCAGGAAGGCTTCCTGGAGGAGGTGGTATTGGAGCTGGAAATGTCAGATAATCCAAGATGAGAAGATGGGCTTTCTTCACAGAGGTGGCTGCCAAAACAACCAATTTTATGGCCTTACTGATGAGAATTTCTGGCATTCCAGGCAGGCAACTTTTCCTAAGGCAAATCCTGAAGACATTTACCTATAAAAATGAGTAGATGTGAAACATCCACTAGCTCCTTCATGGGCCAGAGGAAGCAAGGCCCTGGCCTGGGCAAGAGGGGATCTGAGTTCTGGTGGTTCTGTAGATGTTTGCAGGGGGCGACTGGCGGGACTGGTAGGCGGGACCATCCACAGTGAGGTTCGGCCCCAGATCCATCGCCACATTGCGGAGCTTCTGGCTGTTAATTTGGTGGCAGCCAGGAGCACAGGTGACCGGGAGCTTTAGTTTCTGTCCAGTACATTTTGGTGATTCATTATTCCTGGAGTCCTCTTCTTCTCTTGTCCCTCTTACCTCCTTGTCTCACTTGAATCTCTAATCCTGGGAAGTCTCCACCATAAGCACACTACAGATAATGAAACCAAGGCTCAGAGAAGTTGTGTGGCTTACCCAAGACCACACAGCTGAGACACTGGAGCCAGGACTCCAACCAGCACTTCTGTCTGCAAAGAGCTCATGGCGTCGTCTCTCATGGAGGGAGCCTCCATCTCCTCTGCTGCCAAATGGAAATCACAGTAGTGTCTCCCGCAGGGGCTGGCGTGAGGTTAAAGGAGGTAGCAGATATGAAAATGACATATAAATTGTAAATTGCCCACAGACATTAGTGTGTGTTGCCTGGTAACCACCCAGCATTTGTGGACTGCATTTGCTTGGGATAGCAATAGTTATATTGGCATTTTAATTTAATAGCATTGTTATGTTCCCATCATAAAAATAATATACACTATGTGTTTGCCCACCCTCATCAAATTATATACATTAAGTATGTGCAGTTTTTTGTATATGGATTGTACCTCAATACGGCTATTAAAAAATGATGTAACTTCATTATAGAAAATCTAGAAAATATGGACAAGTTGAAAGAGGAAGAAATATTATTTCGTTCCAGCTACCCTAAAGCTACCTCCGTTCACATTTTGGAGAATTCTCTTCCAGCTTTTTTCCCCACTGCCAAGATTCTTTGCTTATTTCACATGGCTATGATCACTGATGTAGATCATTACAAGCATTTTATACCCAATTTTATATCCCACTCCTTCACCCTCAGGGGGTTTTAATATGAAATAGCAAGAACCAGCGCCCCATCGTGGACCCTAGCACAGCTGGGCTGTGGTTCTGGCTTCCGCCCAGACGTGACTGGGCATCCCTGGGCCAGGGCAGGCTGCCCCACGGAGGGACAATGTCAGGACAGCTGGGATCTGACCCTGTTCTGACTCCATGCCCGGTGGGTGTTTCCGTGTTCCCACAGAGCTGCTTTTCTTGTCTTGTCTTTTTAAGTTTAATGACATGTGCATCTGTCTTGATGGATGGATGGATACGTCCAGCCCGTCATCCCACTTCTAACCACCCTCTCTCACTCTTTTCTTTTGCCTCAAAGCTGGCATTGACTCATGGCTCAGAAGGCCAGTGCAGGCCAGGAACTGTCCTAAAAGGCCCGGACTAGAAAAAGAAAAGGCATTTCTTGGATAGTTATCTCTGGTGTGGCTACTGCGTACAGGCACCATTTGAAGCTGTGAATTAAGCCTGAGACTCCTGCCCTCGTGGAGTTTACGTTCTGGCCAGGAAGACAGCCAACAGATGATAAAAACCTTTAGAGAAAGAAAAACATCAGATTAGGTTGGGGCAGGGATGGTCAGGGTGTCCTGGGTGAGGGCGCTGGGGTGCAGACAGCAATTTCAGCAAGTCGGTCCAAGTTGTGCTCATGGGGAAGGCAGCAGTCTGGCGGAATTGGAAGAATAGGAAGGAGCTGTGCTGGTGCCCAGGGAAAGCCACTGCAGGCTGAGAGAGCAGGTCTTGGGACAGAAGGTGGCCAGGACTTTTGGGAAAGGGCAAGGAGCCTGGTGTTTGCAGGGGAATAAGCAGGTGGAGAGCAGTAGATGAGGCTGGGCAAGGGGAGGAGGTACCTTTTGCTGAGTTAAAAACACAAGACCCCCTGCATACAACAGTAAACGTTTTCATCATCTTGCATCTGCGATTCTGTGGTCTGGGCTTGGCTGGGCTTGCCCTGCTCTGTGGGTCAGCGGGGCCCTGGTGGAGGCTGGGCTTGGCCGGGGGTGGGGGAGTTCTTCTGCACCCACTCTTCCTCCTCTCCCTCAGGGACCGGTGGGCCAGCCTGCGCAGGTCCTGCTCCTGGCACCGCCAGAGGCGTGGATGGCAACCCCCAGTATGCAAGCCCCTTTGCATCTCTGCTTGCAGCTTGTTGAATTGCCGTTCTGCAGGCCAAAGCAAAACACAGGGACAAGCCCAGAATCAAGGTGGGGGGCAGAGAACAGGTTACCTGGCCCACGGTGGGAGGGGTGGAGGTTTGGCTCCGGATGCGGCCCACCTGGGCCGCGGCGGGTGGGGGCTGATTTTAGAACATTCTGTGCTTTTCTCTGAGTATACAATGGGAGCCGCTGGAGGGTTTTGAGCAGGGGAGTGCCAGGATTAGTCCTGGGTGTTACCAGCCTCTCTCCTGCCAGTCTGTTGAGGCTACGTCATAGCCAGGGAGAAAGAGCTGTGGCAGTCATCCAGTGAGAGGTGGGAGAGTGGCTGGCATCCCGATATGCTGTGAAGGCTGAGCAGGCAGGATTGGATGTGGGGTGTGTGTGTGTGTGTGTGTGTGTGTGTGTGTGTGAGAGAGAGAGAGAAAACGAGCAACTCCAAGGCTTGGGCCTGAGCAAGTGAACGATAGAGCTGTCATCACCTGAGACTGGGGAAGCTGCAGAGAATGAAGTTGAGGAGGGATTGGAATTCAGTTATGGCAACCAGTGAAGGGTTTTGAATAGAGGGACACAGGGATGCACTGGCTCAGGAGTTCGGCCATCACATTGCCGCCAGAGGGAGAACAGAGGCTGGGACAGGGAACCCTGTGGAGCATCCTCTCTGTGGCTACAGGGAGCAATGGTCAGATCTGTGGCTTGTTTGAAAGTAGATCCATTTTGCTAAAGGTGGTATCAGAGATTTTGGAGCCTACAGAATCCAGGCCAGGAGAGCAAAGAACGACAGAGGTCCCATTCACAGCAGCGGGCCATCCCGGGCTCCTACTAGCTGTTGCTGCTTGGGCCTATGGGGATGGTATTCTAGAACTTTCCATCTTCCAAGACATACTGGAAATGTGGGTTTTTATAGGAAATCTTCTACTTTTCAAATATTAAGAATGACTTCAAATTAAAAGTAATAATCATTTTGGGGCTGCAGTAAAACTTGTTGGTGGAGCAGGCCTCAGGCTTCAGGCTGGTGAGCTGTCCTCCAGCGGGGGTTCCTCTTCCAGGCCAGGGCCCCGTCCTCCCCTGCTCTCCCACTCCCAGGGCTGGCCACCCAGAATGTGCAGGCCACTCGTCTCTGTGACTCGTAGAATCTGAGAATGTTGGTGACGGAAGGGGTGTTCCCCTAGTTCCCACATGCAAAAAGTGGGGCCTGGAGATGGGGCTGTCTTTTTTTTCCAAACACTTGCCCATCCAAGAAGGCCAGCCCTGGGCATTGAAGACTCCAGGTATGGGGGTGACTCCATAAGGAAAGGTTCCTGAGTACCTGAAGAAATGTGGTTGGGATGAAGTGCAGGGAGGGTCAGGGCAGGCAGGGCTGAGCTCTGCTTCTGCGAGCAGAGATTAGAGAGCGATCCCAGAGGCCTGCCTGGAGGTGGGGCCACAGAGCAGGAGTCTGAAGGAGAGGGGGTAATTCACCTCTATCCTACTGTGTGGGAAGCCCTGAGTAGGCCCCTAGCAGAGGGTTGCCTTGCTTATCTACGGAGATATTGGGAAGGGCTTCCCTGACCCAGGTTGCTGGAGCATGGGGGCCTGGGTATCAGGGGTGGGGGTGGGAGATTCCAGACAGGAGGACGAGGCCACATCCAGGTGGCTTCAGATACCACCGTGAGTCCCATAGAGTGTCTAGTTACTATAAAGTCTGCCAGCCACTGCAGTCACCCCAGGCCTGTGCCAAGTCCCGAGATCTCTGCCCTGCAGCCAGTGCAGAGGGAAGAGGAGGGCAGGAGGGGACAGGTTAGTGGCCCCTTGCCGATGCTCCTGACTCCTCAGGCTCCCTGCTGCCTCCTGCCCAGGGCTGTGGGGCCTCTGGGAGCGGGGAGCTCACCATTGCTGTGGCACTGTTGAGCACCGGGGAGAGGCGGGTTCTGACAGCCACCCCTTCCCGTCTTGCTGTTCCCCTCCCAGCTGACATCATCTCTACCGTTGAGTTCAACCACACGGGAGAGCTGCTGGCCACAGGTGACAAGGGCGGCCGGGTCGTCATCTTCCAGCGGGAACCAGAGGTGCGAAGCCCTGGGTCTGGTGGGAGGTGGGAGGGGTGGGGAGCAGTCAGGTGGGAGGCGGGCATGGTTGGAGGGGATAAGGATGAGGGGGATAAGGGGTGACGTGGTGAGAGGTGGTAGGGGACTATACTCCAACCCACAAGAGGGCTTTTAACTGACAGGAGGTGTGGGGCGGCCTGTCTGGATCGCATCTCCCAGGGGCACGGATTCCAGGGGTGGGAATGGGATGCTCTGGAATGCCAAGGTGGGAGTGGCGGGCGGTGGTTCGGGGAGTGCACTGGGTGGGCTGGCAAAGCCACGTTCTGAGCCCCCTACCCTCAGCCGATGTTTGCAGAGCTCCCTGCATCCCATGCTCTGTCCTAGACCCTGGATGAATGGTCAGGACGCGGCACAGGCAGCTGCTGCCCCAGCTTGTGCCTTCGGTGAAACCTTCCTCTGCCTGGGTGACCTGCGTTGTCCTGGCCAGACTGGGGAGCGGGAGGACTCCACTCTTGCCCAGCTGTCACAGCCCTCAGACTGAGCTAGGTGGTTTTTGCTCAGGCCTGGGCCCTTGTCCTCACCCCTGTCCTCACCCCCACCCCCGGGGGCTTGTTGTCCAGCAGAACTCTGGGTAAGACAGCAGTGGCCTGGACAACCTGCCCAGGACCACGTTTCTGGAACACTGAAAGAGCCTCGGGACAAAAGCCCATTTACTGAGAACACTTGCTAAGTATTCTGGAGTTGCTTCTCGTTTACTCTGCACTGCTCACCTCCGAGGGTCAGATCCACACCCCTGTGACAGATGCGGAAACTCAGAGAAGCCACCCAGCTAGTGAACAGCAGACCAGGGATGGAAGCCCGGCTGCCCGACGCCAGGACAGTGGCCAGCAACGTCACACACCACCCGGCCTCAGAGAGGGGCATCTCCCCCAGCAAACATGGACTGTGCCTGGAATTAGATGCAGAAGACATCCAGGAAACCAAAGAGGAGGGAGGAGGGGATGGAGCAGGAGAGGCACGGGAGGGGAGGGGAGGAGGAGAAGAGAAGGTGGAGAAGGGGAGGTAGGAGGGAGGGGAGGAAGCGGGGGCGAAAAGAGGACCTGCGGAATCATCTTTCCCCCGATTCACTCCTGAGCATGGCCCACGAGCTGAGGCTCCTTGAGTCTGACTTTATCTTGACGTAACCCTTTATCATGACGTAACCCTCCTCATGGTGACCCTAGGGGTGTAGTGCAGTGCGGCTACTCCCCTCATTTTACAGATGAGGCGCCCAGAGTGCAGAGGGTTAAAATAGTTTACAAGGGGCACATCCTAGCTGCAAATCAATTCCTCAAACACAGCACTCAGCCAGCACCTGTGGGCTTCACCAGATGCACCTGTGGGCTTCACCAGATGCACCAGGTGTCCCACCAGGCACTGCGAAGCTCAGCCTTCTTTTTGCCAAGCTGCAGAAAGAGATTAGATTGGTTGATGCAATTTTCTTCATTTTGAATTTTTCTCCTTTAGTGTTTTCTTCCTTCTGGTCCCACTGACCTTTGTCGTAGCGAGTGCTCGTGGGAAGTGAAGTGAATTAGAGGCAAAAATATTGGAGAACTTTTAAGCTTTTCAAAAGCAAGACAGGGATAGAAAAATAAAAATCGATACTTAAAAAAATTACCAGGAAATCTTGAAATTGTTCTGGGTTGAATGTCTCCATTTCTCCCTGGTTGGGGTTTCATGTTGTCGTGTGAAGTCGAACTCTCTCCTGGGAACGTGGTCCCTGGTGCACACAGTGGACTCACCACCTGACTATTTTGGGAGCTCCACGGTGAAGGGGTCTTTATTAGAAGGAGCTCTGCTGCCTAAACCAGGCCGAGCACTGCTGAGGAAAGCCGGGGACAGATTCTAATCCAGGTCTGACATTGCCAGACATTCTGTCCCAATGTTAAAGTCTGCTCCTAAATTCATTTATTCCTCAAATCAGGACTGAGTTGGACACGTGGAATTCAGGAGCAGGTCAGGGCCCGAGACACGAGGGTGGCCAGAGCCTCAGCCTTGGTGTCAGGCAGGCCTCAGCAGAGGGGTGCTGGCCAGAGAATGGCCTCATGGCTCTGGGAAGTCACTTCCCCTCTGAGTCTCTGTTTGCTGGTCTGTGAAATGGGGAGAGTCGTGGTGCTCAAGCAGAGGAGGCCTGGAGGGTAGAATGCAGTGGTGGGGGAAGGACTTAATGGGGTGTCCAGCATGTAGCACGCGCTGGGGAACATTCGCATTAGCAAGTTAGCTGGCTCGGGTGTGCGTGTTTCATGGGACCGCACAGGAGTGGGGCTTATCCCTGGCACACTGCAAGTCACGGGCCGGTTAAGCTGCAGAGAGTTTCATTTGACCCTCGAATTGGATCCCTGGCACGGCTCGGCACTTGGTCCCACGGCCGGCCCTGCTGGGTCCCCGGA
This sequence comes from Pongo abelii, assembly GCF_028885655.2. Classification (NCBI taxonomy): domain Eukaryota; kingdom Metazoa; phylum Chordata; class Mammalia; order Primates; family Hominidae; genus Pongo; species Pongo abelii. Next base: position 6,497,553 of record NC_071988.2, read on the forward strand.
GGTCCTAGCCGTCGCCCTGCAGGTCACGGTGCTCAGGCCCCTTCTCCGGGTTTCCCTGCAGAGTAAAAATGCGCCCCACAGCCAGGGCGAATACGACGTCTACAGCACTTTCCAGAGCCACGAGCCGGAGTTTGACTATCTCAAGAGCCTGGAGATAGAGGAGAAGATCAACAAGATCAAGTGGCTCCCACAGCAGAACGCCGCCCACTCGCTCCTGTCCACCAACGGTGAGGCGCCGCTCGGCCTCGCTTGCATGGGCACGGGCCGTAGATGTTTCTACCAAATGCTGGTTTGTATTTCACTTATATTGTGAGCATTTTTCTATGTCTTCAGAATGCCTAGAAAATAATATCCTTTTTGAGCAGCATGTAAATCCCATGAGTGAGTATGCCAGACCCCCTCAGATGCTCCCCGTGGCTGGACACGGGGCTGCCCCTTGCTGTGAATAGAGCCGTCCAAGCCATCTTTGTAGGCCTTTGCTTTGGGGTGAGGGAGTGTGATGGACAAGGATGCAGGTCGCAGACACAGAGGACACTTGACACAAAGTGAACTCCTCCTCCCCACGCCGAATCCAGACCCCCAGACTGGGGCTGTCACCGTGGCCTTGTGGGGCAGTGGGAGGAGCCTTGGTTTAGGACCCTGGCCGGCCTCTTAATCCTCCTGCCTCAGGGAGGAGCATGTACCCCTCAGGCACCGGAGGCTCTCGGCCTGACGCCTGCTTCCCAGGCTCCACTCTGAGGGAGTGGCTGGGGCTGTCCTGCTTGGCTCACCATGGGCCTGGGTCCCCTACTCACGCACCTGGCCCATCCTCCTTCACCTGGGCCTCCTGCTGACCCAGGCAGCCTGGGGTCGGGTAGGACACACCTGAATTCTTTTTTTTTTTCTTTTTTTGAGAGACAAGAGTCTTGCTCTGTCACCCAGGCTGGGGTAGAGTGGCGCGATCTCTGCTCACGGCAACCTCCGCCTCCCGGGTTCAAGCAATTTTTCTGCCTCAGCCTCCGGAGTAGCTGGAATTACAGGCGTCTACCACCATGCCCAGCTAATTTTTGTATTTTTTAGTAGAGACGGGGTTTCACTACATGTTGGCCAGGTGGATCTCAAACTCCTGACCTCAGGTGATCTGCCTGCCTCAGCCTCCCAAAGTTCTGGGATTATAGGCATGAGCCACTGTGCCCAGCCAGGACCCACCTGGATTCTGTCCCTGCCCTGCCTCCCTTGGGCAGTGGCCTTGCTTTCCTGAGCCCCAGCAGGGTGGACACAGCTCCCTTCTGGGGTCCGTGAAATGGTGCCCACTCAATCCCCTGAGAACAGTAACCGCTGCACAAGCACCAGCCAGGCTTCGAGGCGCTGTCCCCATGCCTTCCCCGAGGATGCCCACACTCCTCAGCCGGGCCTCCAAGGCTCTCCTGAACATGGCTAGGCTCAGCTCCTGCCAGCCCGCCTGTGCCTGAAGGCTGTCCTCGCCCTGTACCTGGCCAACTCCCTCCTCATCCCATAAGCCTTGCTGGGTGCCAGCCTTTTCTGACCTCTCCACTGAGCCAGGCATCCCTCCTGTGACACCTTGGCTCCTCTTAACTCCAGTTCACCCCCTCTCTGGGCACCTGCTATTCTGATGGTGTTCTCCCGCCAGGCACCTCAAAGGCAGGGTCTGTGTCCCCTAAGGGGCCCTGCCCAGCAAATCTGTCACCTGAGCCAGCAGGGCATGAGAGAGGTCCTCCCGAAGGGCAGGCCCTGGGGGACGGGAGCCTCGGGTGAGTGCTAAGCCCCACACACCTGCTCCTTTTAAAAATATTTCAGAAGGATGTGTCAGCCACATGCGGTGGCTCATGCCTGTAATTTCAGCACTTTGGGAGGCCGAGATAGATGGATTACTTGAGCCCAGGAGTTTGAGACCAGCCTGGGCAATGTGGCGAGACTCTATCTCTACAAAAATATAAAATATTAGCCAGGTGTGGTGGTTAGAGCCTGTAGTCCCAGTACTCAGGAGGCTGAGATTGAAGGATCATCTGAGACTGGTAAAGTCAAGGCTGTAGTGAGCTGAGATGGTGCCACTGCACTCCAGCCTGGCTAATGTGAGTGAGACCTTGTCTCAAAAGAAAAAAAAAAAAAAGACATGTCACTTTCTTCCTGCCTCTCTGGAGAAAAGGTCATCTTTCAGCAATCCCTACACTCTGCTCCCCTCAAATCTTCCCACCTGGGTTTGAATCCTGGCTTCACTCTTTCCTAATGGCAGGGCCTTGCATACCTTTCAAATGCTCCACTGACACCAATTCTCTTCCCAGTTCGTTCTCATCAACATGGTGCTATTTGTTTTGACTCCTGTAGTAGTCAGGGTTCTCCAGAGAGAAAGAATCAGTAGGGTATGAGAGTGAGAAAGAGAAAGGGGGATTTATTTTAAGGAAGTGGCTCACGTGACTGCGGAGGCTGGCCGGTCCGAAATCTTCAGGGAGGCCGAAGGCTGGAGGCCTTGAGACAGAGCTGCAGTTCTGGTCCGAAGCCGTCTGTTGGCAGAACCCCCTCCTTCCCCAGGAGGTGCCTCATGATCTCACCTTCTAAAGTGGATCTTCTGTTCCATCCGGCTGGTTAATTATGTGACTCACTTTATTTTGTTCTGTTTTTAAAGATAAAACTATCAAATTATGGAAGATTACTGAACGAGATAAAAGGCCCGAAGGATACAACCTGAAGGATGAAGAGGGGAAACTTAAGGACCTGTCCACGGTGACGTCACTGCAGGTGAGCTCCGGCGAGGGGGAAGCAGGCACATGCCTCTTTATTACACCTGAGGATATTAGGGCTGGAAAAACCTTTGAGATTTGAGCCAGAGTCACGTGCAGTCCCTGCCTGGGCTGCTGGCTGCTGGGTGGCCACGGGCATCTCCCTGCCCCTTGCCTCAGTTTCCTCACCAGCAGCACAGAGATGACCACGTTTCTTCTAGGCGTCTTGTGAGCATGCAGGGGTGGTGTATGGCTATAAAGTGCTTTTCACCTATAGCTGAGGGTGGAGAGCAAGGCAGATAATCCATTGTTATAAGAAGAGGGAAACTGAGGCCCAGAGAGCGACAGCAACTCACCTAAAACTGCTCAGCTGAGTGAGTAGGCAGAAGGAGAATGGGTCAGCAGAGCTTTGTGGCTCCTGAGTCCTTTACTGAGGGCAGAAGGAAGCCTGGACCGTGTGAGGCCTTCAGCATCTACAAAGGCCTGAAACAGACATACCCTGAAACAGACACACACGTGCCCAGCATCCAGTGAACCGCCATAAATATAAAGCGGTAGTCAGTGCTCTTCCTGAGAAGAAGAAGTAAATGTTTAAATACATTGGCCTAAATGACTGGCAAATTGCACAAATAAATTCTGAGGAAGTGGGCAGCCGATTAGCTTCAATGTTGAGTAATGAGGGTGCTGGTGCCCCCCGTCCCACCCCCAGTCCCAAGAAAGTTTATGAGGGTTTCATCTAGAGGGAGGGATACAGCGATCACATCTTGATCACTCTGGTGTTTGGGGCAGAGCCAGTGGCCTTCATAAAAATCCTGTTTGTGTCCCTCCCAGTGTTGGAGGTTTTTCTCTGTAAGTCACACACATCCCAAGACACTTAACTGTCACTGAGAACATGGGTGCCCTGGTCTGTCCTCATCGTGCCTCTCACCTTGTTTGCTTCCGATTTCACCCACACCATGCCAACCCTGCACAGCATTTCTACCCACCTTGCACAGTTCGCACTGGAGGCAGCTGTTTACTGAGGAGCTGCTCCATGCTAGGCCCTAGGCTAGTCCTTGGGGCCCTAGAGGTGAGCAAGGTTCAACTCAGTACCTGTCCCCAAAGTGTCCCCAGCCCCCAAGGAAACAGACATGGAATTGCCATCACACTGGCGGTCAGTGCGGTGACAGAGGAACACAGAGAGGCCGTGGGCACCCCGGGAGGCCCTTCTCTGTGTTGTCAATTTGGTGAACTCCCATACATCCCATAAAACCCTACTGGCCTTCACCTCTGTAAAGGCTTTCTGCACAGGCCAGATGAAAATTGTGATCTTTCCTGGGTCCCCTCTTGCCTTTTGGATCCGACACTGTCTGTCCTTAGTGTCTGTATCTTCCTTACCCCTCACCTTGACTAGACTGTGACTTCTGCGGAGGCAGCATGTTTTACTCATGAAACCCCCAAACCTTCAGGGAAGGTTTCCTTTCTCTCTTCTTCTCTTTACTGAAAAAACTGGCTTTGAGCCTTGGTTTGGTGAATGGCAGCCGACGGCTGGAGCACTGGATGAATTGGGTCCCAAGGCTGCCTGGAGAAAACAGAAAGCAATGTCGCCAGAAGGAAGGGGGAGGCGGACTGAGATGCCAAGACTTTGCTGGGCCAGTGATGCTCTGCCCTTCTCCAGAGCAGCTGGATCTCTCTCTCTCCTGAGAGTCCAGGGATCCCCAGGGTGGGCAGTGGCTGCACCCCGAAGGAAGGGAAGGTTAGCAGCTTACCTAAAATATCCGACACAGGAATACATGCAGAGAGGACGCCTTGGAGGAGTCCAGACACACTAACACCAACTCCCAGGCACACAGCCTAGAAGCAAAGATGCAGAGGCAACAACGCAAGAACCACCCAGAGCCAGGCTGTCACTCACACCAGTGCTGCGTGCACACACACACACACACATGCATGCACATACACATATACTCAGTCATGCATGCACACTCACATGCACACTCATATGCACACACTCATACATGCACTCTCAGCCATGTACACTCCCACACACACATGCTGGGTGCCTTGGTGTGTGGGAAAATTTAATGTGGGCTGCAGAGCTGCCTGTGCTCCAAAGGAGCTCAGTGCTTGTCATTCCGACTGCAGCACCGAGGCTGTCACCTCCCATCTCAGCTGTTCCCTGAGAGCTCAGGGACACAGCCCATTCATTCATTCACTCACACATTCACTCATTCACTGGAGAGTCTCTCTGCTAGGCCTTGGACTGAGCACTAGACAGACGGAGAGATAAACAAGAGGTGACGCCTCGCTCCCATAGCTGGTCCCTAGTCCACTGGGAAAGCTGATGGGACCAGATGACAGCCTCGGGGTCGGTCAGGGCTGTGCAAGGGACCTTCAGGGCTGTGAAAGCTCAATGTCTGATGCCATGGCAAGGACCCCTCACACCAGCCGTCCGAGATGAAAGTTTGTATGAGTCAGGCTAACTCCACCCCTGTAACAAAACAACACCAGCAGTCCAGGGCCGAGCACGGAAATGCATTTCTCACTATGGGAAGGTTCAGTGTGGATGTGCTGGTTGGGACACAGCTCTCCTGCAGGATCCTTCCATCCCCATCCCATGAGTCTCAGTCCCTAAGGCTTGGGTCCTCACCTTCCAGGTGGGGAAGGTGCTCCCGCTGCTTAGCAGCATCAGGGCCAGGTATCACTTTGCTTACATCCCATTGGTCAGAACTAGTCATGTGGCCATATCTGGGCACAAAGGCTGCTGGGAAATGTAGTCCACTTGTAGACAGCTGTTTCCCAGTGACAGCACTGCTTTGCAGGAGGGAGGCGAGGAGGCTTGGCAGACAATTGGCTGGCTCTGCCACAGTATCTTTTCATTTCATTTTAGAGTTGAGGAAATTGGGGTATAGGAGGGTTCAGCCACTTATTTACAGACCCACAGCAGGTAAGCATCCATGCCTCTCTTGCAGGGCTGGTGGGCGGTGGGCATTTGCCATCTGTCACTGCCTATTTCAGACCACGGAGGATCAGGATGGACGCCCACCCCTGTGTTCTGGCCTCCGGTTGGGATCACATGCTCACGGCATGCTATGTCCTGATGCCACCACCTGGCCTTCACCTCCTCCCTGCCTCCTCATCCTCTGCAGGTGCCGGTGCTGAAGCCCATGGATCTGATGGTGGAGGTGAGCCCTCGGAGGATCTTTGCCAATGGCCACACCTACCACATCAACTCCATCTCCGTCAACAGTGACTGCGAGACCTACATGTCGGCAGATGACCTGCGCATCAACCTCTGGCACCTGGCCATCACCGACAGGAGCTTCAGTATCCTTCACTGTGGCTCGGCCGGTGCCTCTCATGGGCAGAGTAGCTTCCGGTGGGTGGCGGGTTTGGTTTGATTGGCAGCCAGCTGGTTTGGGGGTGGCTGCATTGTTTAACTTCTTCAGTGAGGCACCTCTGGCTCCTAGTATGCGTGTGAGGCCCAGATACAGAATCATATGTCATGTCTGTTTCTGAAAACCGCAAAGTCACGGTTGCTGAGCATTGCACACATCGCCTCCTCCAGCGTGGCCATGATCCCCCTCATCCTAGGGCCTCACCAGGGTCCAGGAAGGAGACAGAGTTCAGGGTTCAGCTGCTCTGGACGAGGGACTGCTGGCCTTGCTCAGCGTCCACTGAAGGCCCCTCAGAGCCCTCCCTACTGGGGCCCAAGGCAGGCTGTGTTAGCATAGGAGGACCAGCACTGGGGCCCCAACCAGGGCTTCGGGTGACAACCAGGGTGTCAGAAGCCCAGCTGGGTTGGGGTCCTGAGGGCCCCCTGCTCAGTGTTCTCCTGTGTCAGGGCAAGCTAGGGGGCAGCAGCACTGACGATTCCCACCGACTGCTGGGAAGAGAGCTGGTGATGACATGAGCACCGGCCTGCAGGCAGGGCGAGGCTTGGCCTGCCGGGGGGCTGGTGGGTGGGCAGGCAGGTTGCAGTGATGTCACTATTCTGCATACAACCAATGATAATAATAATTATAATAACACACAGTGAGGCTCTGTGTGCCAGGCTCTGTGATTCACATCAACAAGCATTCATTTTAACTCATTTCATCTTCACAACAACCCTATGAGGTAGGTACTATTATAAGTCTCCTTTACACATGAGGAAACTGAGTCACAGAGCACTCAAGTTAACTTGCTCAAAGCTCACAGCCAGCAAGTGTCAAAGCTGGGCCTGAAACCCAGGCCCTCAGGCCCCAGACTTCCCGCTTCTAACCTCCATACCACACTGCCCTTTGTGGAGGATGCTGCCCAGGTGTGTCTTTGGAAGGGGTGGGAAGACCCTCCTGAGAGCCTCCATGCAACCGGATGGCCTCCCGACTCCAGGCAGCCTGGGCACCCAGCAGTGGTCAGGAGTGGGCTGTGTCCCTCGAAGCAGTAGAAGCCGGGATAGCTGTGGGGAGCAGGGGAGGCAGGGAGCAGTCCGGGAAGGGTGAAAGAGAGTAACAAATGCCTTTTGTGAATTGGGAGCCAGACACAGCCAGAGACCCCCGGGCAGGGAGACCCTTGGAAAACAGCAGGAAGAGAACAGAGCAAAGCGTCGGATGTCCCCTGAGCCAGCCAGAGGGTGCGGGGCACATGTGTGGGCTTTGGAGGCAGAAAGTCTGTTTGGGTCTGACTGCCACCTTCAAGCTCTGTGACCCTGGGTGAGTACACTCACCTCCCTCTCTGAGCCTCTGTCCTTTCAATCATGCCTCCTTATAGAGCTGTGGGGTGCCGTCAGTGAGCCCCTCTGTGTGATGTGCCCAACCCTAAGTCAGCACTTGGTGGGTATCAGGAAGCATCAGCATCTCTCTCCCTTCTGCTCTCCCAAAGGCATGGAGTGCCCAGAGCTGGGAGGCTGGATTGGGCTGGCCAGGAAAGTTCCAGGAAGGATTGGGACCCGAGCCGCTTTGAAGGCTTGAAGCTCAGATTTCTCTGGACATAGAGGGCTGGGCTGGACATCTGTCTGACCCTCCATTGAAGCTGAAAGGCCATTGGGCCCCACCAGTCCACAGTGCTTATAGCAGCAGTTGGTTAGACTCTTTCTGCTGTACAAGCATGTTTGATGTGGATAACTGTAAGAGAGCTGCGGGCCATGTGGCTTCAGGGGCTGGAGCAGCGTGGGCGATGGCTCTCTGGGCTGATTGCCTCTGCTGTCTTCTGTGCTTCAATCTCAGGTGCCAGTAGTTCGGGCCCCACCCTCCCAGAATAAAGTCCAGGAGAAACGAGACCAGTTCTCTCTGAACTGTCCCACCAGGACCCTAGATGGCACCTTGTGGGCTTTAATTGGGGGTGAATGCCTTGTGATTGGCCAGGCCGGACTCCTGTACCTCTCCCTGGTGCTGGAGGGAGTCAGCTCCGCCCCCAACCCCTGGATGTGGGGGAGGGGCGGTCTCCTAGCAGGAGCTCCAGGTCTGCAAATGGGGAGGGTGTGGGGCTCACTGAGCGGCCTGGACAGTACCGTACCGTTTACAAATCAGCCTGCTGTTCGCTGTCTCACTTGGTGCTCAGAGACAGTGGTGATTTGATGATCAACCCATCTCACAGATGAGGAAATGGAGGCTGGGGGACATGAGGGACTGGCCCAGAGTCCCCAGTCGGCAGGGGCAGAGCCAGAGCTCATGCTCGGGCCTCCATGCCTGGTCCAGGGCTTTTGCCCTGGCCTCAGCCTGCCCCCTGCAGCCCTGGGACAGTGGCAGCCACCCTTCTCGAGGCCCCGCCTCCTTCCTGCTGGAATTGGGTGGGAATGGTAATTGCTGATCGGTTTTCCTGTCTGGGCTGCTGTGAGGATTCCGTGACATTATGGATGCTGAAGCCCTTTCTAAAGAACCATAAAGCCCTGGAGTGTGGAAGGGATGCTGCTTCATTTCATTTATTCAACCATTCATTCCCCACGCCTTTCGACTCCCAGGCCCACACTGAGCCCTGGGGACATGGGGATGAATGGGAGAAACTCAACCCTTCCCTGGAGGGCTCAGGGGCTGTTGGGGGACACAGCCCCGCCATGGCAGTGGAATTGAGGGAGTCATCCTTGCTGTAGCCCAGGGTCTGGACAAGCTGCTGTGGGAGACGCCAAGGAGGCCAGAGAAGGAATTTGGGTAGGAAGCTCCCTGGGCTCGAGGAGGCTGCCTGAGGGCATAGGTGTGCGGGAGGCCGATGCATGAGGAGGCGGAAGGTGCCGGAGATGTGGCGCTGCGGATGGTGCAGGCAGGGGGCTTTCTCCTGGGGCGGGGGCCCCGAACGCGTCATTCACAAAACCCCCCACAGCTGTGACTGCCTCCGCATGCCACATGTGGTTCCCTTTACTTTTCCCACTTAAAAAAAATTGTTTTCTTTAAGTCAAGTTGCTTTATTTTTGCCGAAGTAATTTTCTTTTGAAAGGGAATTGAATTTCACCATCATGTTAAAGTATCACATACCATAAATAGGAGGTAGCCGCAACCATATGTCTATGCACACAAAACGGTGGGAATAAGATACAGCCTCAGCCCTGTCTGTTGGAACTTTCTGTGATAATAGACTGCTCTGTCTGCACTCATGGGGCGGCAGCCACCAGCCCCATGTGCCTGCTGAGTGCCTAAAACATGGCTTGGTGACTGAGGAGCGACATCGTTAATTTGATTTAGTTCCAGTTAATCATACTTCAAACAAAATAGCCACATGTGGCCAGTGACTACTGAACAGGACGCTGCAACCTCTCTCCAGGTTGCCCTTAGACCCTGAAGCTGGTTCTCTCTGAAAAGATGAAGGTAAACATGTGCTTCAGTGTTAAGGGGGAGAGTGCAAAACAGAGACATCCCCCTTCATTCATCAGAAGGGTTGAATCCTGTCTCCATGTCTGCATCTATATTACATTACTGGAGGCTGTGCCGACTTCCCACCTGCCTGCTTCCAGAGGACGGGAAGCTATCAAGCTATTGATATACCGTAAACAGGGGTGTGTCACTAGCCAGCTTTGGAGGTATGTGTGTCGTGGGTGTGTGTCATGGGTGGATTGGATTCCAGCAGACAAGGCTGGTGGCTTGGGAACCAGCAAGGAGACCTGGGGAGAGAGAGTGAGAGGCAGGGCCAGAGCGTGGCCATGGGTGGGAGGTGGTGGAGGAGTGAGATTTTAAGGATGGAGATGTCATAGATTTGGGTTGTATCATAACTATTTTTGGATTGGGGTGGCCACAGGACATTCGAACAAGTTGGTTGTGAATAAGAAAAGGGGGTTGGTTCATCCCAGGACTGCAAAGTCCTCCCTGGCCATTACCATGAGCCTTGCCTCCTGCCACATCCCGAACACACGGATTGTGCCCTGTCCACATGTTAAAGAGCCCACCATTTACCAGCAGTTATTTATTAAGCACCTACTCTGTGCCAGCCCTCATGGGTGATGCTGGAACTAGATAAAGATTCTCCCTCCAGGAGTGGACACGTGATAAACCATTGGTAAAATACCCGGCATTGGAGCAGGTGGTCCATGGGTGCTACAGGGAGTCGGTGGCCCAGCCAGCACAGCCGTGTACATTTCTCTCCAGCCACGCCTGCTGCTGGCTGCAGGCCTCAGGTCTGTGGAGGGTAAGCCAGGGGTGTGGTTTTTGCCAAGTGAAGATGTAGACGTGGAGCTGATGGTGTGTGCAAGAGAGTGAAAATAATGGTTATTGACCAAAGAATCGGAGCCAGGTGGGGGGACAGTGATAAGGGAGGAGTGTCAGCAGATCGGGGGCCCCTGTGGTTCCTGGGAACGTCCCTGGCCGCACACCCTGCCATGTAACTGAGTGTCAGATCTCTGTGTAACTTCCCCTTCTGTGAGAATGATTATTAATTCATAAAAATATAAAGCACGCTGGCCTTAGCGATAGAGGAATGTGTGTCTATAGCATGCACAAGATTCTGAGCTGGGCTTGAGGCAGCCCTGACAGGGCAACTTAGGCATTTGGCAGGAGTTGAGTGGAGTCTCCAGGGGCACGTGGTGGCCATGGAAACCTCCCCGATAGGATCTATTCATTGGGGAACCTCAGTGCACCTCGTGCTCCCCGTGGCCTGCTGCTGCAGTGACAAGACACAGACCCAGGGCTCACACCACAGAGAGAAGCCTCACTTGGCAGGGAAGGTGTGAGGACTGTGGGCTGCAGGTGCCACGATGGGGCTGATAGCAGCCAAGTAATGAGAGGAGGCGTTTCATTTCTGACATGGGAGGAGGCCAGAAAGGCAGCTGAGACCCCATGCGGAGCTGGGAATTGCTCTGAATGTTTGAGATACCTTCTGAGCAAGTCTCAGTGGGGTGGATTCTGGCTGTCAGAGGGTGACAGTTCTGATTAGTCCTGACAAGAAAAACCCAGGGTTGGGAGGCCTGCGTCCGCGCAGAGCCAGGGGAAGGCGTGGGCTGGACTTGGGGTTTGCGTCCTTTTGACCCTTGCTCTCTGGGGTCCTCACTCGGCCTGGGGACGCTGTTCAGTCCTCCGTGCCCGCTGGAGGTTTTCCACTGCGTCGCATCTCCTAAGTCCAATCACTAATACTTCCCGTCTCAGCAAAATTGACTTTTAGTAACCATATCAAGAGAAAGGAAAATGTTTTTTAGTAAAGGAGAAAAAGAGGGCATTGCTTTGACTATCGGACAATGAGAAAGGTGACTCAGAGGATGTCTCTGCTGGAATGCCATCATTGGCTCTCAGATGGAGGGAGGGAGCCTGGTGATACTGAGGCTCTGTGACCTGTCTTGGTGTAGTCACCAAGGCTCAAGCAAGAGAAGCCCTCCAAGCCTCCTCCCTCTCCCTCACCCTCAGAATGGAAAGAGGTGCCCAGCCCTCTCTACTCTCCCCCGACACTTGCCCGAATCCCACCCTGCCCTGCCCAGAGCCTTCTGCACAGCTGTGAAATTGGCTCATTGGAACCTCTGGTCTGACCATGTCAGCCCCCCTTAAAACTCTCGCGGGTTCCCCCCTGGCTTCTGGAGAAAGCCTGAGCCCCTCCACAGTGCCCTGTGCCTTTGGTGACCAGCCCCTGCCCACCTCTCGGGTCACACTGGCTCACTCATTCAGCCACTGGGTCCCTGGCATGGGGCAGGGTGGGGTGGAGCACTGCCATCCGCCATCCCTTCTCCTGACCGTGCCATTTGCCTCTTTGGCCTGGCTGACTCCTGTTTGCCCACATGCAGCATTTCACAGCCCATTATCTGGGACAGCCTCTGACCTGTCCCTGCTACACCCCTCCCAGGCTGGTCAGAGCCCCTCTAAGCCTGCAGCTCCTTGGCTGCCCCCGGTCACATTGAGTTTTTTGTTACTGTGACAGCCTCCTCTATTTTGTGGTGGAAGCCCTGAAATTAGGAACCCAGGGTGAGGCCTCTCTGCATCCCCTGCTCCACACAGGACCTGGCGATAGGAGGTACTTATGAACGGTTGTAGGTGGAGTGGGCTGGAAGTTCACCATTTCCATGTGGTCTTAGGATACAGACACCTCCTTGTTGATCTGGGCGCCTGGGAAATCAGAGACCCCAGACCCTAAAGTGCAGGAGAAGGAGCCCTGGCTTTGGGCTCTGGCGGGCCTGGGCTCAGACCCATTGCTCAGCCTTCTGGGCTATCAGCTTCCCTAAATATAAAATGAGAAAATTCTCTTTTATAAGGATATTTGTAAGGAATAAAGAAATCTTTCACATAAAGAGCCTGGTGCCTAATTGGAGCCCAGCAAGAGGATGGTTTATTTTGTCTCTTAAACAACAGCCCTTCAAATATTTAAGGTTGGTTTTCATAAAATCCAACCTTTAAACTCCAACCAACCAGTTTTAAATCAACCAGTTAAAACTCCGTTTTCCATGGTGCAGTTTCAACATCTATTTAAGCAACCTCTCGCGTCCTTTAATACCAATATATTTTGAGACTCTTAATGCAGCACTGGGTGATTTTTCTTGAGTCTGATGCATCTTAAAGGTAACAAATTGCACAGGAGGTCTCAGTGGACGGACCTCTGCTTTATTTTTAGCACCCAGAGAATTTAAAAGATGGTTCGATTGATTTTTCTCTCCCTTAGTGATTTCTCATGGTGGGAACTGGCATCACACCAAGCCTCGGCCTGGAGCATTTCTAATTCCCATTTACAGAGCAGGTCTGCGCTGCCAGGTGGGCTGGAGGGGGGTGCAGCGATTCACCGCAGGAGGCTCAGAACCTTCATCAGCCCATGCCTGCCTGAAGACTCAGCTTGTCCTCTGTGCAGGGAACAAAGGAGGGAGCAGACACGGTCCCTCTGCATGCAGGCTCTGTGCTGGGCCAAAGGACCCTGAGCCTGGGCTCTATCCCTGCCTCTGCCACTGACCCTCATCAGTCACTCAGTCTTTCTGCACCCCCTTTATCTCATCCACCCCATGGGAGTGTGTCTCCTGTACCAGGAGCTGTAAAGGTGGAATGGCTGATGAGTATGGGGCCTGATGTGGTGTAGACACGCAACCTTCACCAGCCCATGACCCACTGTCGGGCACCTTACAGGAGTGTGGACCCCGGGGTTCTGAATCCAGCTCTGCCGCTACCTATCTGCGGTTCTGTGCATTCATTGGTTCATTCAGCAGCATTGGCCGAGAGTCTACTCTGTGTTGAGCATTGGATTTTGTGCTAGGGAAGCAGACAGGGTCTCTGCCAGGGCCTACGAGTACAGTTGTATGGGTTATCTGCTGCCCAAAAGAGGTGATGATCTTGGGAAGAAGGGACTTTTTTTGTTTTTCAGTTCTGCAAGGAAGAGCTGTATTTTCATGATTGGCACAAAGGCACTTTTTGAGTGAATGGAGATCCTGATGCTGCCTGGGTGAACTTTCTGGGTGAGCAAGAAGATCTCACCCATGATCCCATTGTCCGAATGCACCCAGAGCCCACCTGCCTCTCTGCCCCCAGCACGTGTCCAGGCCACTGCATGATGGTGACCTGATGGGCCTCCCTTCTTAGGTCTAGGAGCCAGACTGCCAAGGCTCAGACCTTGGCCCCAAGACATAGGGACTCTGCGGCCTCGGTCAGCTCACTTGGGCTCTCTGTGCCTCAGCTCCTCACCTGTAAAGTGAGGAGAAGCCCCTGCTGACACCTTATGGCTGCTTGAGGACTGGGTGCTACGGTGACATCTGGGAAGCCTTTAGGGCAGTGCCTGGCAAATCACTGAGCTGCAGCATCATTGCTTCATTAGCTGTGTTTCCCCAGGTGTCTCCTTACAGTCTCTTCTCCTACATGAGAGAAAAAAATGACAAGATCATGTCACTCCTTGCTCAGAACCCTTCAGCAACTTCTCCCAACTTGGGGTAACTCCGCCCCTTTCTCTGGCCTCCAAGGCCCTGCAGGAGCTGGCCCTGGCCCCTCCCTGGCTCACTTCTTGCTCTCTCCCTTTGCTCCCTGGGCTCAGCCTTCCCGGCCCCCTGCTCTTCACCATATTTCCAGCCATCTCCTGCAGCAGAGCCATTTTGCACTGCTGTGCATTTCCCTCCGCCTGTGAAGTTTCTCCACCCTCATCCACTCAGTGGACACCTTCTCAGAGACGCCTTCCTTGACCAGTCTGTCGGAACTAGTCCCTCCCTTCCATGACTCCCTCGAGCCCCTTCCCTTGAGGCTTGGCCTCCACCTCGTTCCCTGTTCATTTCCCGCCTCTCCCTCCTGGGCTGGCAGCTTCATGAGAGCAGGGACCTTGTTTGATCTACCTGGAATAATGCCTGGTCCAGAGTAGATGCTCAAATAATGGAACCAGCATAATAAAGTGAGATGGATGTTAGGATAAGGTGGGGAGGACCCCAGCCTCCTTAGAAAGTCGTTGATGGAAAGGCATTGACACTGAGGCTTCTGTCCTGGGCCTGCCACGTGGTCCCCTGGCAAGTTGCTTCACCCTCCTGGACACCAGTTTCCCCTTCTCTTGGCTGGACTGGTGTTCTGAAACTGGCTTTCATTTAGACAGTTGGGCTATCCTTGCCAGGTCTCTCTTGATCTGGCTATGTGCGACCTTGTGTCTTGCCAGCTGCTAGCATGACACAAGGTCACACACAGCTTGTAACAGCCAGGTGTGCACATCTCTTCCCAAATCCATGTTCATGGGCATCTCTTTGGCAGCTTGAATTTGGCCATGGTGATAGTATTTCTTTCTTTCTTTTTCTTTTCTTTTTTTTTTTGAGATAGAGACTCGCTGTGTTGCCCAGGCCAGAGTGCAGTGGCGCGATCTCGGCTCACTGCAATCTCTGCATCCCAGGTTCACGCCATTCTCCTACCTCAGCCTCCTGAGTAGCTGGGGCTACAGGTGCCCGCCACCACGCCTGGCTAATTTTTTGTATTTTTTAGTAGAGACGGGGTTTCACCGTGTTAGCCAGAATGGTCTGGATCTCCTGACCTCATGATCCACCTACCTCGACCTCCCAAAGTGCTGGGTTTACAGGCATTAGCCACTGTGCCCAGCCTGGTGGTAGTATTTCTACAGATATCTACAAACACTACAAAATCAATCTCTCCCCTCCCCAGAAGAGAGGGTATTGTTCAAGTTACCAGCACACAACTGCTCTGGGGCCTTCACAAGGCCAGGCAGTTGGTCAGTCAGCCTCAACCATGACTGAGGGCTTCCTGCGTGCAATGGCGCTGTCCATGGTGCTGACCCCGTTGTGAGCCATTGCGTCGAGGTCAGCATCTCCACCTCCCACCCCCCACCCCGCTGTCACTACTTGCTGTGTCACACGGTGTTCTGAGCACGCTGCCGATGTTAACTGGTTGAATCCTCCCAACAACACTATGTGGTAGGCATTATTAATATCCCCCTTTTACAGATGAAGAAACAAAGCCACAATAAGTTTCAGTAATCTACCCAAAGTCAAATGGGGAAAGGGGGTGCCAGGCCTGGGATTCAGACTTAAGCTGCCTGGATGCAGAACCATGCACTTAACTATCACGCTACACTGCCTTTCAGTCATGATGGTAACAACCCCAGTTGCAGCCTGCCTGGCACTGGGGTGAACAAATGCAAGATGCCGCTGGTTGCATTTCCGTCTCATGACCACTCGCCAGGTGGGGGCTGTCACTCTCCCAACTCTGCAGAAGTGGAGATGGGCTCTGAGAGGTAGGCTGTCTTGCCCAAGGCCCCTCTGAGCCCAGTGTCCTTCTGATGGCCTGCCCAGCTCTGTTGAGACAGCCATATTTCTTGGTTCCTGCTTTAGGTCCTGTGGAAAGACAGGCCCAATTGCAGGACAGATTGGAGGTTGTTTTGTGATGAGCATGGCTGTCAGTAGCTGTATGGCAGTCCTCACGTTTGCCCTGCAGGTGGCATGGTAGAGGTGTGCGACCCTGGCTTGCCTCTTGTCCGTTCTCGACAGACCTCCCTGGCACTTCTAGAACACACTCCCTGTTAAAATCCTCTTGATCCCAGGCCTGAGCCCCAGACCCTTGGCCTGCTTCCCTCTTCAGGATGGGTCCTGCCACTCCCAGCCTTATGTCAGGACCCCTCCACCCTCATAGCTCACACTCCATCACCCTGGAGCCTCTCCCTCCCTCTTAGAACTCTTAGAATCCTCTCCTTTTGGACAGAGCCTATGCTCCCTCTGAGTTCTGCTGGCGCCGCATCCTCTCCAGCCTGGCTCTCGCCCTCTCTGCCTCCCTCCCTCATGCTCAGCCACCCAGCCTCATGCTCAGCCACCCAGCCTCTCACACCTCTGAGCCTTGCACTCCCCCTCTTCAACCCCCTCACCCCCTCCAACACACACACACACCAAACACTTTCCCACCTGCTGACTCTGCTGGGATAACTCCTACTCACCATGGGCTTCAGAGGGCCCTTCCCGACCCTATACCATCTCAGGGCCTTGTTATAAATCTCTGACATGAGCACCTGTGTCTCTCTTGGGCCATCGATTGATCGTAGAGCTAAATCTGCTTCCCTGCCAGGCTGGGAGCCCTGGCAGTCAGGGCAGGGTCTGGTCTGCTCCTTCTCAGTGCTGTGGGAGTACAGCTGCCTGGGTGCAAATCCCAGCTCTGTCCAACCTTGGATTCCCCCTCTCGGTTCTTGGAAACCAAGGCATGCCATTCCCCCACAGACCCTCCTAGTCCTCCCAGGGGGTGACAAGCACTGTACCTTTTTGCATCCTGCTTAGTTGTATGCTTTTTTCCCAGAGGGAGAGAAAGACTCTGGGAATTCTAATTTAACTAACTCAATTTAACTGTAGCCATGTGCTGGGTCTTTTGACATATGTCATCTGGTGAAATCCTCATTACAGCCCTGCAAAGCAGAAGTTATCAACCCATTCTACAGATAAGAAAAGCAGAGCACAGAAAGGCTGAGTTTTCAAGAGGTCACACAGATGTTAGGCAGTGGGGCTGGACTTTCAAGCTCTGGGCTTTGTGGTTCAGAAGTAGGACTTTCTTTCTTTTTCATAGCTTGGTTGATTCCTTTCTAAGCACTTGTGAATCACCTGAGCTGGGCCGTGGCAGAGCTGTGAAGATGGGCTCACCACACAGAGAGCGTGCAGGGCTCGGTGGCTTGTGCAGTGAGCGGTGAAATAGAACAGCACCTTTCCCATGGTTCCAGCAAGCTGCGTTCTGCTCCCTGAGAGGAATTGCATCATCATTAAGGTGTTCTGAGTGGAGAAGGGAAAGAGACTGTTACAGGCTAGATTGTGTCTCCCCCATCCCCATTCATATGTTGAAACCCTAACTCCCAGAACCTCAGAATGAGACTATATTTGCAGACAGGGCCTTGAAGTAAGGGTGATTAAGTTAAAATAAGGCTGGCAGGATGGACCCTAATCCAATCTGACTGGTGTTCTTCTAAGAAGAGGTGATTAGAACCCACAAAGAGATGTTAAGATGCAGGAATGAGAATGTGAGGACACAAGGAGAAGGCAGTCACCTTCAAGCCAAGGAGACGGGCCTCAGAAGGAGCCAGCCCTGCCGACACCATGTTATTGGACTTCGGGCCTCCATAGCTATGAGAAACACATATTGTTTAAGCCACTCGGTCTGTGATATTTTGCTATGGCAGCCAGCAATCCTCCTGTAGGGTCTGACATGCCTTGGTCTGAGTGCTTGCAGCTCATGTTTATAGTCAGGTCATCTTTTGGAGAGGATTTGCTGAAAAAGCAGTTTTTCAAGACGATCTCCGTGTGCAGGAGGCCTTCTAGGGCACCTCGGCATCTGGCGTCCCTGGTGAGCTCATGCGGGAGGCCTTTTGTGGCTCTTGGCAGGGCTGCCTCCATCTCTAACTCTGGTGGCTGGTTGGTTGCCATGGCGACAGCTTCCTCCATCCTGAGAGCAGGCTTCTGCTGAGACATCTGGATGAGCCTCGCTGTGCTCGGTGAAATCTGTGGAGCCCAAGGCTGCAGCCCTCTCTCTCATGGATCCCTGCTCTGCACCCAGCATCCCCCTTGCTGAGGACACAAGCCAGTCCAGCCAGCCAGGCATCAGGGTCCTTGGGCTGCCCACCCCATGGGGAAAGCTGCAGGTGGTGTGGAAATGCGTTTACTCCAGAACAGTGGGAGGAACGCTGACTGGAAGTTAGGGAGCCAGGATTTCAGTCCTTACTCTGCCAGGGCTCTGAGTGTGGCCCTGGGCAAATCACTGCCCACCCTGAGCCTCCCTCTCCTCCTGGGTGGGGTTGGCACATGGGCAGTTCCTGCCTGCAGGGGTGAACTATTTGCCTGGCCTGTGCTAGGCACGGCTCTCTGGGGTTATTACCATGTCTCAAAGTTCAATTACTTGCTGTGGTTTTTAGATTAGCTTGTTGTGGGATCTCCACTGGGGCCCATCATGTGAACCAGTATTTGCACACTGCTTTGGCATTTGTGGAGTGCTTTGCATACCTGCTTCTCACTTGAGCTCCTTGCCTGAACCAACCAGTGATGCTTCTTCATTTCATGTACCTGGCTATATTTCCAGTCAGCAGAGATTTGCCCTGTAGAGGAGCGAGCAGCCCTTGGTTCCTGTGCCCACCTTACAGGAGAGGACGACCAGGGGGCAGACTGGTGCAGCTTGGCTGCCGTGGCTCCTGGAGGTGTAGCCACCTCCTCCAGCCTCACATGGGGCTGGTGTGGCTGAGCTCATGTAGCTGGGCACCAGGAGAGCAGGCCATGCCTCTGGTAGCAGGAGATGAAGGAGTTTCTTTTTCTTTTTTTTTTTTTTTTACAGGTGAAATAAATTTTAATGATAAAATTATTTTAGTTATAAAAATCTTAGTAATAAAATTTATTTAACTAAATATACCCCAAATATTATCATTTCAACATTGGCACTAGCTACATTTCAAGTGCTTTTTTTTTATTATTGAAGTTCTAGAGTACATGTGTACAATGTGCAGGTTTGTTACATAGGTATACGTGTGCCATGTTGGTGTGCTGCACCCATTAACTCGTCATTTACATTAGGTATTTCTCCTAATATTATCCCTCCCCCATTCCCCCACTCCATGACAGGTCCTGGTGTGTGATGTTCCCCACCCTGTGTCCAAATGTTCTCATTGTTCAGTTCCCACCTATGAGTGAGAACATGCGGTGTTTGATTTTCTGTCCTTGCAATAGTTTGCTCAGAATTATGGTTTCCAGCTTCATCCCTACAAAGGACATGAACTCATCCTTTTTTATGGCTGCATAGTATTCAATGGTGTATATGTGCCACATTTTCTTAATCCAGTCTATCATTGATGGACATTTGGGTTGGTTCCAAGTCTTTGCTATTGTGAATAGTGCTGCAAGAAACATACGTGTGCATGTGTCTTTATAGCAGCATGATTTATAATCCTTTGGGTATATACCTAGTAATGAGATTGCTGGGTCAAATGGTATTTCTAGTTTTAGATCCTTGAGGAATTGCCACACTGTCTTCCACAATGGTTGAACTAGTTTACACTCCCACCAACAGTGTAAAAGTGTAAAAGCATTCCTATTTCTCCACATCCTCTCCAGCACCTGTTGTTTCCTGACTTTTTAATGATCGCCATTCTAGCTGGTTTGAGATGGTATCTCATTGTGGTTTTGATTTGCATTTCTCTGATGACCAGTGATGATGAGCATCTTTTCATGTGTCTGTTGGCTGCATAAATGTCTTCTTTTGAAAAGTATCTCTTCATATCCTTTGCCCACTTTTTGATGGGGTTGTTTGATTTTTTTTTTTTTTTGTAACTTTGTTTAAGTTCTTTGTAGATTCTGGATATTAGCCCTTTGTCAGATGGGTAGATTGCAAAAATCTTCTCCCAGTCTGTAGGTTGCCTGTTCACTCTGATGGCAGTTTCTTTTGCTGTGCAGAAGCTCTTTAGTTTAATTAGATCCCATTTGTCTATTTTGGCTTTTGTTGCCATTGCTTTTGGTGTTTTAGTCATGAAGTCCTTGCCCATGCCTATGTCATGAATGGTATTGTCTAGATTTTCTTCTAGGGTTTTTATGGTTTTAGGTCTAACATTTAAGTCTTTACTCCATCTTGAATTAATTTTTGTATAAGGTGTAAGGAAGGGATCCAGTTTCAGCTGTCTACATATGGCTAGCTGGTTTTCCCAGCACCATTTATTAAATAGGGAATCCTTCCCCCATTTCTTGTTTTTGTCAGGTTTGTCAAAGATCAGATGGTTGTAGATGTGTGGTGTTATTTCTGAGGCTTCTGTTCTGTTCCATTGGTCTATATCTCTGTTTTGGTACCAGTACCATGCTGTTTTGGTTACTGTAGCCTTGTAGTATAGTTTGAAGTCAGGTAGTGTGATGCCTCCGGCTTTGTTCTTTTGCTTAGGATTGTCTTGGGAATGCGGGCTGTTTTGTGGTTCCATATGAATTTTAAAGTAGTTTTTTCCAATTCTGTGAAGAAAGTCATTAGTAGCTTGTTGGGGAGATGAAGGAGTTTCTATAAAAACCTCTGCATACCCAAGGACTATACGGGAGGCCTGTGTGGATCATACCTCCTGTGTCCTTGGCAGGGATGGCTGCAGACTTTACTCTTGGGTGGAAGAAACCCCGCTTTGCTGACTCCCCCAGGGGCAGGCTCTGAGCTCACAGGGGTGGTCTGAACAGCTGGGGGCACCCAGCATCCCTACCCCGACCCACCAGGGTGAGGAGCTCCTTGTACTGTGGATGGAGGACTGGGATAGGCCCACCTGTCCCTCCAGGGCTGCACTTGCTCCATCTGACATTGAACCTGGGGCTGTGTGCAGTAAAGAAGGGAGGCTGTGTGACCCAGGCAAGACTGCATCGCCTCCTCTAGGCCTGGGGCTGTGGGCAGCAGGGCAAATCCACTGTGCATGGGGCTTTCTGCGCACATAGCCGTCCTTTGTTTAGCTAGCACCTCTGGCTGGTTTTCTGTTACAACAGCAGAGTTGAGTCCTTGCAGTTTCGATAGAAATCCTACGTCTGGCTAGGCCTGAAATATTGACTCTCTGGCTCTTTGCAGAAAACACTTGCCAACACCTGTGAACGTTTACTCTCAGCCACTGGAAGGAAAAGGGGGTTCATTTCAAGACATGGGGGGCTGAAGCCAGACAACTGCCAGGTCCCCAGGGCCCTCCAGGGACCTGACAGCCCCTCCTTGCCCAGCACCTCGCTGTCCCTGTCTCATGCCTATGACTGCAGCTGTGACTTTCTCCTCCTGCTCCCTGAGCCTCAGATGACACAGAGTCCAGAGAGGCTGAGACTGGCCCGAGGTGCCACAGCAGATGAAAGGGGGATTTGAGGCTGGGACCCAGGGTCCCACCTGACAGCCCCTCCCTGCCCAGCGCCTCACTGTCCCTGTCTCATGCCGGTGGCTGCAGCTGTGAATTTCTCCCCTTGTTGCCTGAGCCTCAGATGACACAGAGTCCAGAGAGGCTGAGAGACTGGCCCGAGGCACCACAGCAGATGAAAGGTGGATTTGAGGCTGGGACCCGGGGTCCCTGGCAGCCAGGCAGAACAGGTCTGTCATCTGGCAGACCTTCTCAGCAGCTCACCTACAGAGCACCCACTCTGAGCCTGGTCCTGTTCTCAGCGCTTCACGTGGACTACCTTACCCCATCCTCATCTGGGAGCTGCGGAGTGCAATTGCCCTTCTGAAGTTGGGGAAACCGAGGCACAGAGAGGTTCAGAAACTTGCCCAAAGACACACAGCTAGCAAGCAGCAGAGCTGGAGCCACCCCCAGATGGTCATGGGGCAGGGATCGTACTCTGGAGCCACAGAGGGCATATGGAAGACTCTGGAGCCCAACTGAGTCCCGGGCCTGGTCTGACCCTTCTCTCCTTGTCCCTGAACAATTGGCTTCTCCTCACCGAGCCTCTGTTTCCAATGTAGAAGGGGCACATCTCACTCACGGAAGGCAGAGGGGATTGGATGAGCCACAGATGCGAAGCTAGTCCCGTGCAGCCAGCCTGCTGCACGTGTTAGCTGCGGCAGGTACCAGGTGCTTGGCTGGGGTTTGGGGGATATAAACAGTAGAACAACTTTGCCCAGTCAGGTGAATGACATAAGCAGGTCAGCCAGTATTTGCAATCTAAAAAGATCTCGCTCATGGGCCTTGGAGCAGGTGCAGTGGAGACCAGAGGAAGTGGTGTAGGAACCAGTTCTTCCTGATGGACTTCACTGGACCCGCAGCACGTAGGACGTGCTGCCCAGACCACAGCAATCTTTTTTTTTTTTCCAGGCAGAGTCTCACTGTGTCGCCCAGGCTGGAATACAGTGGCACGATCTCAGCTCACTGCAACCTCCGCCTCCCGGGTTCAAATGATTCTCCTGCCTCAGCCTCCTGAGTAGCTGGGATTACAGGCGCCCACCACCATGCCCAGCTAATTTTCTTTGTATTTTTAGTAGAGACAGGGTTTCATCATGTTGGCTAGGCTGGTCTCAAACTCCTGACCTCAAGTGATCCTCCTGCCTCGGCCTCCCAAAGTGCTGGGATTACAGGCGTGAACCACCATGCCCGGCCAGCACAGCACTCTTGTATTTGTACCGCAGCAGCAATACTTTCAACACCCTGCAGGGGGACGGCCCCTTTGAATGGCCTTTGTCAGTGAGAATCCACTCCTAAAAAACCCCTCACACCCTGGGGCCTCCTTGACCATGCCTCTTATCTCTACTTTAAGAGCTGCTTCCTCTTGAGATGGTTTGCAACCTCCTGCCCCCTGGGCCCTGATCAGAGGGGACCACAATGGACTGATTCATTCATTGAGTCAGCAACCACTTACTAAGCACCTACTGTGTGCCAGGCATTGAAGGTGCAGCAGCAATCCTGACAGGCAGGTCCCTGCCCTCACTGGGGGCAGACAGGAACAAACAGGCCAATAATGTAATAAGCAGTGATTAATGCTTGCAAAAAGAGAAAGCAGAAAATCTATAATTAAACAAGGTAAAATAAATGTTTATTCTGAGGGGCAGAGGAGATTTATAGGAGGTTACTTTGTTAAGGAGCATTCAGGCAGAGATCTGAAGGGCATGAGTGTGAGGGCCCTGCAGTGGGAATGTGCCCATCACTCCCTGGGTTGATTGGACACCTCCTCCTTGCACACAATCTACAGCTTCTTCTAAGGGGCAATGGGGCCCGGCTGAGGGGGGCTGTGGACGGAGGAACCCAAGCCGGATTCGCAATCATGCACCCGGGCTTAGGTATCAGCTCTGCTGCTCACTGTCTGTGGAACCCTCTGAGCCTGTCTCTGGACCTAAAGAAAGCGAAGTGGAACACCAGCTGCCTTCTGCACCCTGTTAGTGTATGTTGGGATGGGGGTGGGGGGCAAATGAGTGTGAACAGAGTTTCTAAATTGGAAGGGCTGTTCCCAGGGAAAGGTTCAGAGTCGTCTCCTCATCTAATATTTGTCCACAGATCAGTCATGCAGCGAACATGTCCCAGGCACCAGCTCTGGGCAGGTCGTGTGTGAGGGGTGTGGGGGCACAGAGGTGAATCAGGAGGGGGAGCTGGCCCTGGAGCCGACTGCAGGGCGGGACAGATGGGCACATACACAGCACGGTGGTCCTGAGGATGAGCAGACGGGTAGGGCCTCGCCGTGGTGTTCAGGCAGAGACTCAGAATGCTCCGGCAGCTTCGAACTGCTGGATATGGCTGGTGGGTACGGAGGGAGAAGCGGCCAAGGTGAGACGGAGGGAGAGCAGGCAGGGGCAGCACGCTGGGCAAGTCCGACCTCCTCGGTGGGGTGGGAGAGGCCACCACGCAGGGTGGTGGGGAGTCCTGCAGCTGTTTGAGGAATTTCACTCTAGCTGAGCTTGGGCACGGACCCCCATGGGGACAGAGATGCTGATGGCCTGGGCTGAGGGGCAGAGCACAAGGGGTTCAGGTGGAGGAGCCCCAGGACCTGAAGTCTGGCTGGACAAGGGAAGGGCTTAGAATGAGGAAGAAGCCCCCTGATGCCTGGCTTGGTGCCCCAGGGCTGGGGATGGGGAAATGGGGAGTTCTAGAGAAGGAGCGGTGTGGGGGGCTGTCAGTGTGGGGGCTGTCGGTGTGGGGGGGCTGTCGGTGTTGGGGGGCTGTCGGTGTGGGGGGGCTGTCGGTGTGGAAGGCTGTCGGTGTGGGGGGGCTGTCGGTGTTGGGGGGCTGTCGGTGTGGGGGGGGCTGTCGGTGTGGGGGGCTGTCGGTGTTGGGGGGCTGTCGGTGTGGAGGGCTGTCGGTGTGGGGGGGCTGTTGGTGTTGGGGGCTGTCGGTGTGGGGGCTGTCGGTGGGGGGGGGCTGTCGGTGTTGGGGGGCTGTTGGTGTTGGGGGCTGTCGGTATGGGGGTGTGTCGGTGTGGGGGGCTGTCCATGTTGGGCTGTCGGTGTGGGGGGGCTGTCGGTGTGGGGAGGCTGTCGGTGTTGAGGGCTGTCGGTGTTGGGGGGCTGTCGGTGTGGGGGGGCTGTCGGTGTGGGCGGGCTGTCAGTGTGGGGGGGCTGTCGGTGTGGGGGGGCTGTCGGTGTTGGGGACTGTCGGTGTGGGGGGGCTGTCGGTGTGGGGGGCTGTCGGTGTGGGGCTGTCCGTGTTGGGCTGTCGGTGTGGGGGGGCTGTCTGTGTGGGGAGGCTGTCGGTGTTGGGGGCTGTCGGTGTTGGGGGGCTGTCGGTGTGGGGGGGCTGTCGGTGTGGGGGGCTGTTGGTGTTGGGGGGCTGTCGGTGTGGGGGGCTGTCAGTGTTGGGGGGCGGTCGGTGGCTGCCCATAGCACTGGCATTGCGTCTGCTCTTATTTCCCAACTCCCAGGAAGCACCTTGGGTGGGTTAGTGTCCTGTGGCTGCTGTGGCAAATTGCCATAAACTTCATGGCTTCAAAATAGAGATATATTCTCACCGTCCTGGGGGACACAAATTCTCAATCCAGGTGTTGGCAGGGCCGTGCTCTTTCTGAAGGTTCTAGGGGAGGAGCCTTCCTCGTCTCCTCCAGCTCCGGGGCTCCTGGTGTTCCTGTAGCCATTGCTCCCATCTCTGCATTTGTCTCCACATGGCCTTCTCCTCTGGTGTCTCCTCTTCTGTCTCTTAGAATGTCACTTGTCATTGCATTTAGGGCCCACCTGGGTAATCCAGGGTGATCTCATCTCAAGATCTTTAACTACATCTGCAGAGACCCTTTTCCCAAATGAGATCACACTCCATAGTCTCTGGGGGTTAGAATGTTACGGACATATACTATGCTAACTTATTTGTGGGGGCCACTATTCAACCCACTGCAGTGGAGAAAAATAGCCTGTGCTCAGTTGAGGTGTATGGGATTGAAGAGCGATTTTACCTTCTCTCCTTTTCATCCTCTCTGCGTAACTTGCTCCTCTCTCTGGAATTCCTACCTGTGTCTGACAAACTTGTCTTGCAGGGAAAATGACTCTTAGCTGCTAGAGTGTGATTGGAAGGGAAACAAATCCCACCAGACAGTTGGAGTGGAATTAGATGGGAAAACAGAAGATGAATAATTCAAGCAGCTTTGCCAGGGGAAGGGGGACTCTTAAATGAGCCTAATTATGCTCGTTCCCAAGGGAGGCCAGTCCTGAAATGAACCTTGTGAAGCAGTTTTTCAAGCAGGATTTAGGTGGCTATCATGAAGCTGGGGTGGGGCCACCTGCGGTTAGTCCTGGAAAGGAAAGGGCCCAGGCACTCATTTTGCAGATGGGGAAAGCAAGGCTTGCAGAATGGAAATGATGTTCCAGCGACAGCCAAGACCAGACACCCAGCTGGGGTCCCCCAGTGACAGCCAAGACCAGATACCCAGCCGGGGGCCCTCAGCTTCTGACCTGGTGCTGGTCCTGCCTAAGTTAAAGCCACCGAGTGTGGTCACTGGGCCAAATGCTTCAAAGTCTACACACAGGGGGCCATGGTGTGGGGCAAAAAGGTGTGTTCACAGTAGCTGAGTTTGGGTGTAATTCTCGTGCCCCGGAGGCTTCTCCCACAGCTACTTCCCTTGTCAGGAGTCCATCTTCAGGGCCCTGTGTTATGATGGATTGAGGGAACGCCAGCAGGGACCACCCCACTCGGTAATTAATTCTTTTTGCCAAGGGCTGGGTTGCGGGCCCGGGTAGGTCCTATGGCCACCTGAGGCAAGGTCTTGGAGAGGCGGTCCGAGGGACCAGGTGAGCATGGACCCAGCCCGGTGCCCACACCCTAAAGGATGCTGTGCTGCCCAGAGGTGCTGGGCACGGCTCTGGGCCTTGGAATTCAGAGGCTCGGGACTGCTTGCCTCCCCAGGGAGCTCTCACCGTGGGGACCCTGTTGTGGGGGGCCTGCCTCATTGGCTGTGACAGTGATTTTGCTCCTTCTGCAGGGTGACGTGGATGCAGGGCCTCTGTGTCACACGGTTGTTTCACAGCAGCCACCCTATCCAAGGACAGAGAGAAACAGCAGGAGAGATTCCCTTGTGATAGCTCCCCCATGGTCCTGGGCTGTTGGTGGGACCCAGGTTTGGGGGACTTTATCTCCCCAAAGCCAGGCCCTCGATCCCTTTGCCTTTGGGGACTCTGTGTCTCCAGCCTATACATGGGGCGCTTGATTGAGTGTTCCTGCCCATTAGCCGGCCCCGGCTTGCCGTGGCTCGGGTGTGTTTGCCACAGGGCTACAGATGTAATGGAGCCCTGCATACTTTTATTAATTAATTAATTAATTTATTTATTTACTTTTGAGATGGAGTCTTGCTCTGTCACCCAGTCTGGAGTGCAGTGGTGCGATCTCAGCTCACTGCAACCTCTGCCTCCCCAGTCAAGCAGTTCTCCTGCCTCAGCCTCCCAAGTAGCTGGGATTTCAGGCACACGCCACCACGCCTGGGTAATTTTTTTTTTTATGTTTAGTAGAGACGGGGTTTTGGCATGTTGGTCAGGCTGGTCTCGAACTCCTGAGCTCAGGTGACCTGCTCACCTCAGCCTCCCAAAGTGCTGGGATTACAGGTGTGAGCCATGGTGCCTGGCCTCCTACATACTTTGAAAAGTTCTGAAACATCCCCAGGTGGGAAAGGAAAGAGCGTTTGGGTGGACACTGAACCTGTCAGGGGGCTCAGGTTTTGCAGTGGTAACAAACAACCTGAAGGTCTCCGAGGCTTCAAACACCCACTTTACACCTCCCACTCACGCTGCAAGTGTGTCCGTCACAGGCTGGCTTCGGTGCGATCTCATTGCAGAGGGAACAGTGTCACAGCAGACCACGTGCTGGCTCTCAAAACTTCAGCCTGGAAGTGACATGCCTCACTTGTCTATTCATTGGCAGAAGCAACAAGCCACTGGCCACTCTGGGTTCTGAAAGGCCGAGGGAGAGGTCTCCCCTGGGAGAGAACCTGGAATGTTCAGAGAACCCCCTGGGTGTCAGCGTTTGACTTCATCCCACCGAGTCCTCCTGCACCCACTGCACCCCATGAGTTATAACCCCAGGAAATACAGCGAGAATGAGTGTCCTGATGACGTGAGCAGAACTCATGCGGGACCCACGTTCCTGGGCACTTCTGTTGCCACCAAGCCTCCTGTGGCTTTTGTGTGTCTCAGGGTGTGCAGAGAGAATTTAGCCCCTGTCGTCTGCCTTGCCTCTCTACTGCACATTATCCATGGGCCATCGCACTAATGTGCGTGATATTTCATCAGTGGCTGCACTTTTTCTGTGGATCCCACTTTAGTGAAGTTCAGTAAGGACCTGAGAGCCGCTCCGAGCGGGCAGCGTGTCCTGGAAAGCCATGGGAGTCATTCGGCCCGGGAGGGCTGGGCTGCCAGGCGGACGCTGGTGAAATCAGCATGGCAGGAGGAGGGCTCTTTTCTTGCTTGGCCTTCAGTATCATTTTTCACTATTTAATCACTGCTGCTTTTCATACTGGAAAACTAGTTTCCTGGGAAACCAGCCAGGCGGTGATGACTTAACTCATTTTTCCCTCTCTTTCTATTTTTATGTGATTCTCAGTTTCTGGTTAATGATGTGCTTCCGGGAAGCAAGATTTGAGCACGAGGACAGAGACCCTTGTAGGTGCTTTCTGACTGCACAGATCAGCCATTTTTTTTTCCTGGCATTTTATAATCCCTCGTCTTTGGAGAGGTCAGAAAATACTGCTTGCTTGCTTTTTTTTTTTTTTTTTTTTTAACAGAGTCTTACCCTGTCACCAGGCTGGAATGTAATGGCGCAATCTCGGTTCACTGCAACCTCCACCTCCTAGGTTCAAGTGATTCCCCTGCCTCAGCCTCCTGAGTAGCTGAGACTACAGGTGTATACCACCGCTAATGTATTTTTAGCAGAGATGGGGTTTTGCCGTGTTGGTCAGGCTTGTCTCCAACTAATTTTTTTTTGTATTTTAGTAGAGACAGGGTTTTCCCACGTTGGCCAGGATGGCCTTGATCTCCTGACTTTGTGATCCGCCCACCTCAGCCTCCCAAAGTTCTGGGATTACAAATACTGCTTTCTTATTGAGAGAGGCAGCAGCTTGGGTGGAGGAAGAGGGAGGGCAGATGGATTTCAGAGTTTCAATCAGTATTTTCCAGATAGAAAATAATAAAAATGGAAACTGACATTCATTGAGCTTTGCAACGCATCAGGCAGTGTGTGAAGGGCTTTGCCTCTGATGATCTTCACACCAAAGTGATAAGGTTACACTGCTGACTCATTTACAGATGAGGAGGCTGAGGCATGGATAGCTGGGAACTCGCTCAGGGTCACACAGCCAGGAGGTGACAGAGCTGGGATTCAAACCCCAGACCTTCTGACTCCAGGGCTCACGTGCACCTGAAGAGTCAGAGGGAACAGACTGTGCAAAGCCCCATGCAGGGCCAGGGAGACTGGAGCCCGAGGTCATTGCTGTGAGAGGGGAGAGGGCCGTTCTGTCAGGGTGATGGGTGGGATCTAAAGCTGGAAAGCCAGAGAGAGGCTCGGGGGCGCCAGTCCTTGCATGCTCCAAGAGATTTTGATCTGCTGTTGGGCAGCAGGGAAGGGACGGGAAAAGAGCAGGTGCTGGGGCTGGGGAGGTTGTGAGACTGAATCCAGCCTTACCACTCACACCTGGGCCACCCCGGACAAGTTGCTCATCTTCTCTGTGCTCCAGTGTAACAGTCAGGGATACTGCCTTTGCAAGCAGCAAAGTTCTTGACTCTAAACAAAAATGGACATTTATTGGCTCCCACATTTAGCAGTCTGTGGGGAATGGCTTCAGATGCAGCTTGATCCAGGATTCCAATGGCATCACCAGATCTTTCTATGCACTCTTTCCACTGTCTGCCCCACCCTCAAGCTCCAGGGTTTCTCCTTGTCCTGGCAGCAGATAGAAGCTCCTTTCTACACCACCCAGCCCAGCAGGGGTGACCAAGCTGCATCCCAGCCTTTTCAGTATTCCAAGTCCTGGGGGCTGGAGGGCACAGATCAGAGCCGAGGTGGGGCCGACCCAGAAACCCAGAAGAACTTTTGCCCAAAGAAGAATCTCCATGCTGTAGACAGAAGAAGGGGAGTGGGTGCTGGGGACAGGAAGGGGAGCTCCCAGATGCCCACACACTCAATTCCAGAAACAATTTGAAAAGGGACTGGGAAGACTTGAAATCATTCACCAATAGCATCCACTGCCCAGTATGCAGTAGGCACAATATAAATGCTCTTTTTCTTCTGCTTGGCAACCAACAGGGGGAGGAGGGCAGAGGAGAGGGGCTCCACAGGTCAGTGCTATGTGTGGCTGGAACTGATGCACCCTCACTAGGGTGGGGTGCAGGTGGGGGTGTGCAGGTCAGGAGGGAAGTGGTGGGTCCAGCTTCATGGGAACAGTAGACAGGCACCTAGAAGGGGTGGCCAGCAGGCAGTTCACCATGCAGGTCTGCAGCTCAGGGGAACACTTGGCTGGGATGCATTTTGAGGGTCTCAGGAACAGAGAGGCAGCTCAGACGCAAGGGTGGACGGCTTTGCCTGGGAGAGGTGTGGGAAACCTCGGGAAGGTGGAGCATTGCTCTTCACTGCCCCTTCCTTGACCGCACTGCCCCCAGACATCGTGGACATCAAGCCGGCCAACATGGAGGACCTCACGGAGGTGATCACAGCATCTGAGTTCCATCCGCACCACTGCAACCTCTTCGTCTACAGCAGCAGCAAGGGCTCCCTGCGGCTCTGTGACATGCGGGCAGCTGCCCTGTGTGACAAGCATTCCAAGCGTAAGTGCCTATGCCTGGGGGTGGGGGGCTGTGCATCGGGCAGGCGGGCGGGGAGGATGTCCTGTGCTGGTGCAGCTGCTGCAGGGGTGGTGGGTGTGGGATGAGCATGTCCTGGACTGGCCAAGGTGGGTGGGCCCATTGCTTCTTCAGTGCTGGCTGGTCAGGGAGCCTGGTCTTGCCACCTGCTGCCCCCCAGAGTCCCTGCACAGCCAGGGACAGCCCAGCTTTTAGGGTTCAGGGCTCTAGGGCAAGGGTCAGGGCATCCAGAAGGTAAGGAGGCACCAAACTTAAATGTCACCTCCTGTAGGAAGCCTTCCCGGACCCCTACTTTAGATCTGGATCCTCCTCTGTGGCCCCGTAGCCCCCAAAGCTTCCCTCTCATCTGGAACTAGCCACACCCGGCAGACTTGCTGTGGGCTGCCCATCTTCTCCGGCTCCTTGGAGCAGGGTCTGTAACACGTCCCCTCATCCTAGAGCCCACCACAGGGCCTGCTGTGGGGGTCTCACAGGGGTATCTGTGGAGGTCTGGGGCTGAACCAGTTCCAGGGGACATTTTGTGACACAGCAGCCCCCAGCATAGCAGCTCACACTGAACACTCACTCTGAGCCCAGCCCCCACCAAGGGCTTTACCTGTGAACTCATCGAATCTTCACACAAGCCCCAGGAGGTGCTGTTCGGAAGAGGAAACAGAAGTTCCAGTTATTGGCCCAAGGTCACCCAAATTCAACAGTGGCAGGGCTGGGCTGCCTGGCACTGGGTTGTGGCCATGGGCTGCACACTGCCACAGCCGTCCCAGAGGCGAGGGATCCCTGAAGGCGAGGGATCAGGCCACGGCATTCTCCTTCCCAGACAGCCCTGCAGGGCTAGCAAGGGGCCAGGCAGGAGGCGGGGTGTCCCCCAGGCAGAGGGCAGGGACTTTGCTTATCTGGTTCCCCTCACTGTCTGTCCCCAGCACCTACCACGGTGTCTGGAAATAAACACTTGTTGAATAAATCCCGGAGGAGCCTGACTGAAGCCTGGGTGCCAGCGGCAGAGGGCTATTTGGGAGCAATGGGGCCACACTGTTCCCTTAGGGAGTCTGGTTTTGCTGGGCAGTCAGACAGGGTGCACACCAGCCCCAGGACTCAGGCTCAGGGCCCCCCAAAACCTCCAGCTTCTGCCTCCTTCCTTGGCCAAGTTCTGGCCCCTACGTCCACCCCCTCATCTCCTCTGGGTTTGTCCACGCTCCGTGTGTCATGCTCAGCCATCCAGGCATTCAGTAGGCGCCTATTCCTGGCATGGGCGTGCAGCAGAGGCCCACCCTCAGGAGCTGGCATCTGCGGGGGAGACAGACAGTGAACACACACCTGACGCATGTCTGGGTGTGGTGAGCAATGGCACCAACACCCACAAAGTCAGGTACAGGGACAGAGGCGGTCAGGGAGGGCCTCCCTGAAGAGACCACAGTGGAACAGACACCCTGAGGAGGGGGGCGGTGCCGATCTCTGGGGAAGAATGTTCTAGAAGGAGGGCACTGCAGTGGCTGTGACTCCAGACATTGCCTGTAGGTCAAGGGAGGGACTGGGTTTTGTTCTGGGTGAGCTGAGAAGGAGAAGCTGTGGGTTGTCATGAGATTGGGACTTGAAGAGGAGGAGGAGATGCCACAGAGGGTCCCCGGGGGAGCAGGCATCAGAGGTCCCTGCAGGGTCTGCAGGAAGAAATGGTGACCCCGGTGATGGGGGGTGTTGGGAGGTGGGGCAGGGCTCACCTGGCTACTCCCTCTGGATGTTGCTTGGAGGTCGAGCTTTGCCTTGTGGGGCGTGACTCTGTGGTTTGGTTTGAGCTGTGGGTGAAGGTGGGGCCGTGGCCTGGAACAACAGGGGGTGCCGGGGACCAGCAGGCAGGTTTCAGACCCGTGAGCCTGAGGCCCGTATTGGGCTCCAAGGAAAGGGGTCGAGTAGGCAGCCAGATGTCCAGGCAGCAATGCCACCTGGAGATAAATGTGGAGTTAGTGACCGTGGATGGATAGGAGGTTGGAGACCAGCTGAGATTCCCAGGATGCAGGGGGCCTGGGGCTGCGTCCTGTGTGCCACAACAAAGGACCACACACTTGGTGGCTTAAAACAGGGCATATGTATAGTCTCAGTCCGCAGTCCCACAGCCGGCTCACTGGCTATAATGAAGGTGCCGCGGGCTGGTACCTTCTGGAGGCTCTTGGGGAGCACAGGTTTCTCTGCCTCTTCTGGCTTCTAGAGGTGCCGAGTTCCCTGGCACATGGCCCCTCCCCCATTCTCCAAGCCCACAGCGGCCAAGCCTCTCTCACGTCTCTGACCCTCCTGTCTGTCTTTCGTGTATAAAACCCTTGTGATCACCTTGCCCCCGCCACCCCCGGTGATCCAGGATGACTTCCTCATCTCAAGGTTGGCTGAGTTGCAGCCTTGATTTCATCTTTGGCCTTATTTTGACTTTGCCGTGTAGCATAGCATAGTCACAGGTGCTAGGGATCAGGACGCAGCCGTCGCTGGGGGCCGTTCCACTGCCTACTGCAGGGCACTGCCCCCTCCCCCCCCAACCTACGCCTCCCGCCCAGTGACTCAGGCTGCATGTGCCTCCAGCTGTGCCTGTGTGCAGCCAGCTCTGGGTTAGAATAGAATGGGAGAATATTGGGGAAGAGAGGGGGTTCTTCCTGCTCCTGGTCCGCTGCTGACCCCGTGTGAGCTCTGTGGGAAGGAGGATGGGGCTTCATGGCACCCTGTTGTTTATAGGGGTGGAAATCTAGAAACATTCTCAATATCCTAATCTTAAATGCTAAGATTATTCAACTCTTCTAAAATGAGTGAGGCAGCTTTTCCTTTCTTTTTCTGGAACCGTTAGTGTAATATATCTGCTCCTTGAAGTATTAGGAAAACTTGTGTGCAAATCTATTCGGCGTCCTTTTGAGGGACAGAAGGAAAATTTTAAGCAAGCAGTTTAAAATGCCGAGAAAATGATGTCAACAATGATGACATCCATGTAATAGGAATATTGTTCGGTCATGTCAGCTATTGTTTTAGAAGATTTTTTAATGCCACAGGGAAATGATTACATTGAAAGATTTAGGGGATAACAAAATAAGGCTATGACCACCAAAAAAATGGAAACAGAGAAAACTCTGGAAAGAAATACACGAGTTGTCCCTGAGTGGTGAGCTATAAGAAACTGATGGAATATTTTCTTTTTATTTTTCTGTGTATTTTTACTTTAATGATGGATCTGATTCAAAGATCCATGATTTGAATCAGAAAACACATGTGTGTGCAGGAAGGGTGGAATTTAGAGAGAACAGAGACGGGCATAGGACAGTTTTGTGCACCGCTCAATGTTTGTGTGACATTTTTCAGTGGGCTAGAGGGGGCCGTCAGTCCCCCTTTGGCTCCCGAAGCCTGTGCTATCCAGTTCTGCAGGGGAGAAGCAGCAGTTACATATACCTTGCACATTTCGTGAGTCCAAGCACAGACACATCCATTTCAGCCACGTAATTTCATATGCCTGATGATGTATGAGCCTTGTGTGAATCAGCCAATGAACTCAAGAGTGCGAGAAATATGACTGTTTTCGATGACTCAATTCAATTTCATTCTTCACCCCCAGCTCCCAGGGCTGCAGTGAACGTTAACTTTAGGGCCTTGGCAGATTCCACTCCTCTCCGGATTGCACTGAGGTTCCGGAAGGCTCTGGCAGGCCGAGGTGCAGAGAGAGGGACGTGGTGTCTTCCAGGCCACTGAGGACTTTTGATTGTGCCTGGGCGACCTTGGGGCCAGGTCCTTGCTGACAAATCCCCAAGGGCCTGTTGGCTGTGCCCAGTGACTCACCTGGGAGGTTGGCAACATGCTGACCTCTGGGGGCTCTTGCCCCCACCAGTGATCCCAAGTCTGTAGACAGGGTGGGGCTGCCTGTGATTTACTAAGGTTGTATGTATGCTTTTTGCACACACAGTCATAGGTGAAGTTGGTTTATAATTTTCTTTTCTTATACTCTCTTTGCCCAATTTTAAGATTATTCAACTCTCCTAAAATGAACTGGGCAGCTTTTTCTTTCTTTTTCTGGAACAGTTGATGTAATATATCTGCTCCTTGAAATCTTAGGAAAACTTGTGTGCAAATCTATTTGGTGTCCTTTTGAGGAAGAGAAGTTTTTTTTCTTTTTTTTTAGACAGAATTTGGCTCCATCACCCTGACACGATCTTGGCTCACTGCAGCCTCCACCTCCTGGGTTCAAGGGATTCTCTCACCTCAGCCTCTGGAGTAGCTGGGATTACAGGTGTATACCACCATGCCTGGCTAATTTTTTTTTGTATTTTTAGTAGAGACAGGGTTTTGCTATGTTGGCTAGGCTGGTCTCGAACTCCTGGCCTCCAGTGCTGGGATTATAGGCATGAGCCACCATACCCGGCCAAGAGAAGAAAAATTTTAAACAACCAGCTTAATTTCTTTTTTGATTATTGATTTATGCAAATTTTATTTAAAATTTTTCTAGAATATTTTTCATTCTCAAACTCAATATCCTGTACGGAAACTTTCTCTTTCATGCCAGCAAAAAGATTGTGGAGCAGTTTTTAGCATGCTTTTACAAGCTTCCATTTCTCCAAATTTAATTTGCCACACATCGGGGCAAGTGGCTGAAGTGTCTGTCCTTCTGCGTGCCTTGTCCAGGCTGTGTTTTTGCTCTGGGGCTCTCATGGGAAATCAAGCACGCAGCCGATTTCCAATTAGCAGGTGGCGGCGGTTTTTAATCTGAACACAAATGGCTGTTATTTGAGCTAATTTTTTAAAAGAGATTTGGGGATTAGGATTAGTTCTTCACCTCCCACTTCCATCCATGTATCCAATTACTGCTCAAAACTCAGGGAGCGGCTGATAGTGACACCCCAGAGACGGGCTCACAGCATCATTTTCCTAACAGAATCAGATCGCGAATGAAGAGTGTCCTGGATGCAGGAAAGTGCGCATTTCTGCCATTGGACAGATGAGGAGACCGGGGGTCCGAGAAGCTCTGTGACTTCCCTGGACCCCTCCTCCATCAGGGCAGAGCTGGGGGCACACAGGGCACTCTGTTCCCTCTGCAGCTTCCCACCTTTCTCCGAAGCACTGGAAATCCGCGTCTTGAGTCTGCTTGGCAGGGTGACAGGGTAACCATGGAAACAACCATACATGAGTCCTCAAAATAGACAGTTACTTCTGCTTATGACAGCACAGAGCCCGTGGAAAGAAAGGGCCATGCCTGCAACACTGGGATTTCTTAGAATCGGGGCTGATGATGGCCGAGACCCTTCATAGGCCCCCAACGACGTGCCTGGCCCGGTGTTGGGTGAAATAATAACCGCAGCTCATTCCTTGCACACTTAGTGCACACACATGCTGTTTTCAGTTTATATCTCATTAAATACTCAGTACCTATGATGGGTGTGTTATAGTATTCATCCTACAGATGAGGAAATTGAATACACTTGACCCTGGAATGATGTGGGGGTTAGGGGTGCAGACAGTGCCTGAACGCAGTTGAAAGTCCACACTTAACTTTTGACTCCCCCAAAACTTCACTTCTAATAGCTGGCTGTCGGTGGGGAGTATTACCAGTAACATCAACAGCGGATGAACATTTGAAGAGACTGTTGAAGAGACTGATGTCTACGTGGATTTTATGCATTTGTGACATACCTAACTTTTTCTTTTCTCATATATATATGTATGTATGTATATGTATATATGTATGTGTGTGTGTATATATATATGTGTATATATACATATATATATACACATATATATATACACACACATATATATATATATATATATCCGAGGCTACAGGGTTCATCTGAGTTTTTTCAAATTGTGGCAAATCTCCAAAATGTTTTCAGTATATTTACTGGGAAAATCACACATCAGGGGACCTGCAGGTTCACGCCTGCGTTGTGTGAGGGTCAAGAGGCAACTGTATACTCATTTCTCATCACTGTGGGAACAATTGCCACGAGCTTAGTAGCTCAAAACAACACAAAAGACTGTTGTACATTCTGGAACTCAGGGGCTAAAATGAAGGCGTCAGCTGGCCTGTGTTATCTCTGGAGGCCGCAGGACGGGGCTGTTTTCTGATCTTTTCCAGCTACTACAGGCTTCTAGAGGCTGCCTGCACTCCTCAGCTCATCATTCCAACGTCTGCTTCCATCATCCCATCTCTTTCTTCCATCTTTGACCTTCCTTCTTCCTCCTATACTGACCCTTATGATGACATTGGGCCCATCCAGATTATCTAGGGTCACCTCCCTACCTCAAGGTCCTTCACTTAATGACATCTGCAAAGCCCCTTTTACCATGTGAGGTAACAGGTGCACAGATTCTAGGGTGGAGGATGTAGATAGACACCTTTAGGGGTCATTGTTGTCTACTACATTGAAGCACAGAGAGATTAAGACATTTGTCCAAGGTCACACAGCTAAGTAGAGCCAAGATAGAGCCTCAGAGAGTCTCATGCCTTCAGCCTGCACTCTTTCTCCCTTACTAATCACAGAAGCCTTGAGAACTAAAACTCTTACAGGAATTCTGGGTGAGCTGGGTTGTTGTTTTTTTTTTTTTTTTTTTTTTTGAAACGGAGTCTCATTCTATTGCCCAGGCTGGAGGGCAATGGCGTGATCTTGGCCCACGGCAACCTCCGCCTCCCGGGTTCAAGCAATTCTCCTGCCTCAGCCTCCTCAGTAGATGGGACTGCAGCTGCCCGCCACCACGCCCAACTTTTTGTATTTTTAGTAGAGACAAGGTTTTGCCATGTTGGCCAGGCTGGTCTCAAACTCCTGACGTCAGGTGATCTGTCCACTTCGGCCTCCCGAAGTGCTGGGATTATAGGCGTGAGCCACCGCCCCCAACCTGAGTGGGTTCATTTAAAAGGGCTGTGTGGGCTCAACTCCCAGGGCTCACTCTAGTAATGGATCTGCTGCAGAAAGACCAGCCCCAGCCCAGACCCTGCAGCTATCCAGGTGCAGGACCAGGGCAAAGCTCCCCAACAGTGGGAATAGCCCATGTGAAGGCCCTGTGGCTGGATACGGAGGCTGGAGAGAGGAGGTGAGGTCAGAGAGGTGTGTGGCTGGAGGAGGCCTCACAGGCCAGGGCAAGAGCTTTGGGTTTCCTCTGAAAGAGACAGGAACCACAGGGCCTTCTGAGCAGGGAGTGGGCCAGCCTGGCCTTGTGTTCACAGGATCCCTCTGGCTGCCCAGTGGAGAATAAGCTGAGGGGTGAGGTAGAAGTGGGGGCCGGCTGGGGGCTAGTGTGTTCACGCAGGTGAGAGACGCTGGTGCGCAGAGTGAGCGGCCGGTGCAGGTGGGGAAGGTGGTGGGCCCTGCCCCCCATGTCAGGTGGGGCCTGCTGGATTTGCTGCCGATTGGATGGAGAGGGAGGGAGGGTCCGGGATGGCTTCAGGCTCTGTGCAGAGACCAGGCTCCCATCTGTGTGGAGGAACCACAGGAAGTGGATTGGTAAATAAGTAGGTGCATTGGAGTGGGAAGGTTTCCATGAAGGGCGTCAGGAGTCCTCTGATGCATTGCTTCTCAGGGGTCAGGAGAGGTGTCCCTGGATGAGAAAGAGCCTGGGAATGGGGGCGGGGGTGCCCCACCCCACAGTAGTGTCTGAGAGGAACCTGGCTGATGTCAGGACCCGTGTGGCTAGAACAGGTGGAGAGGCGGGCTCTTGTGTGCAAAGATGGGTTAAAGGGAGAGCGTGCCGGGCCTGGGGGCCACAGCTGGGCTTGAGTTATTTTGTTTGATGGGGCTCGATCACATGGTGCTGGGCAGGGAGTGACAACTGTCATCTCTTCATCAGTGAGCACTCATTGTGCTCACCTGTGCCCTTGTAGGAACTCCCTGCCTCCTCCCCACTGAGTACAGCCTCAGGGATGGGGAAGGAGGCCGCACAGGAGGCCCATTCCCAAACAGTGACATCACCTGGAACCCAGGAGCAAGCCAGTGTCCAGGGGTGCTCCGGGATCCATAACCCCCATCGTCCTTCTTCTGCTTCTCAGACCCTCCAAGCTCCTCCTGGAGCATGGCCTGAGGTGAGGCCAGGTGGCTCAGGCCACTCCACCCTCGTGGATGACCTTGTATCCCATCAGATCACAGGAGGGAGCTGTGGCCAGGGTAGCCCAGGGCAATCACTGCCCAGGACCCCATAGGCCCCTCTCCCCTCCAGGCCACCTCCTCCCGTGTTTTCCACCTCCACCCACCTGCAGGTCCCTCCCACCCTCATCTGTTTCTCTGGAGGCCTCACTGAGCTGCACTTGTCCCTGAATGCACGGTGCAAGCCCATGCATTTCTACCATCTGAACCCAATCGGCCTCCACCCCAGCCCCAGAGGAGTGTCGTCCACACACTGACAACGATGGGGGTGGGACACAGCAGGTACCACCAAGAGGGCCACAGAGCAAGTGCCACGGGCACACAGGGGCCACCCCCAGGCTGGTTGAGGCTTCTCCGCCAGGCCTGGAAACTGCAGTGGAACTGCATCAGGTTGGGGAAGAAAGGTGTCAGTGAGGGGCTGGAGCAGAAATGGCAGGCAGCAGCACAAGCTTCTCTCTGCTCAGGGAGCAGGGCAGGGCCATGAGGCAGGGTACGTGCTAGGCAGGGGCGCCAAGATGATCAGTGACTAATGACCAAGGCAGGACCCCTGGCCCGAGGGAGCTCACAGCCCCATGAGGGGACCCTGCCCTCCTGCCAGTGCCACAGAAGAAGGTACCCAGCAGCTTGGGGGCAGCAGAGGGTAAGCACAGGATTTCTTTAGAGAGCATCTGAACAATATGCACGAAAGCAAGGTGTGAGCCTGGGGTTCTGGATGATATATAGGAGTTGGTAAGAAAGACCAGCTAAAAATGGGAAAGGGATCTCAGGGAGAGAAAATGATGTGAAAAATAACTCCAGGAATCCCTCCATGGTTTTATTGAGCAGCTACTTCAAGCCCCACACTGGGCCAGTGCCTCCAGGCATGACCTCTGAAGATCTCATCGTGTTCCTTCTCCAGATGAGGGAAGCTGGGCTCAGAGACGACCAGGGGCTTGCCTGAGGTCACACACAGCACGATCCACTCTGCTCTCTGCCCAGCACATGGCGGGGCAGGAGCTAGGGGAGGCAGGGGGAGATGCCTAGGGCTCAACATTGAGGAGATGCTCACCCCCAGAGCTTTTGAGTGGATGCAGTGCTCTAGAGGCCCAGCAGGAAGGGGGCTGGAGCGTGCGGCAGAGGGGAACTCGCGTGTGTGGGGCAGCAGCAGCAGGCTGATTGGAACCCATTGAGAAGGAGCCGGTCAGCTACAGGTAGGAGCCTAAACCTTGATCCTGTGGGCACTGGGGAGCCAAGGAGGGCTTTAAGCAGAAGGAGGTACAGTCGGTTGTGTGTGAGGCTGGAAAGGAAGGCGGGCACCCGCTCTCAGGCTTCACCTCCCGTTTCCTTTGATTCACAGGTCCGTCAGAGCCACCCCACACCTTGGTTGGGCTCCCCAGGTCCCCTCCACCTTGGCCTGAGCCGGGGATGGGGGTGGGGAAGGCTCTTTGTGGCCACAACACCGTGCAACACCCAAGGAGGAGGAGGATGTGGTTGTCAGGGAAC
Source organism: Pongo abelii (assembly GCF_028885655.2). Lineage (NCBI taxonomy): Eukaryota > Metazoa > Chordata > Mammalia > Primates > Hominidae > Pongo > Pongo abelii. The sequence continues at coordinate 6,537,342 of NC_071988.2, forward strand.
TGGCTCGAGCCATGAGAGCCCTAATTATGCAAAATCATTAAAAAGAAACAGGATGGAGATTTTGGCTGATTGAGAGCTCTCCAACTTTTAAATAATTAGGGCGTGGGGGAGTGGGTGGAGATGGGACTGGGCCCATCACAAGTGACGGGGCTCTGAGACATGTTTCTTTAAACCCATGGCAGGAATAATTACTGTGAAATGTCCTTAGCGATTCAGTCAATTAGAGGGGAGACCCCTTATCTCCTGTTAGCGCTCTGAAGGAGGTGCAGCGGGGTGTGTGTGTGTGTGTGTGTTCGCGTGAGCACTCGGGGGCAGGGATTGATATGGAATAGTAGATTCCACTATCTTTTGGAAAAAAATCTATTGTATCAAAAATTTCATAGAAATGTCTGAAAAGAAAAAGAGGAACTTTTAGGAATGGTTTTTCAGGCTTATTAATATCCCTTCTGATCTATCGTTTGCATTTCTGTTCTTTGTGTCCTTAAAAACCCTCAGAAATGCCCGAGTACAGCCAGCAGTGGGGCGACAAGGGCCAGCATCATTTGGCTTTCTGTTTCCACCTGTCGATTCAATTGTCCTCTCAGCCTTTGATCTTTGTGGTTTTTCCTCCTGGAGGCTGGTAGGAGACTTGGCTACTCGTTCTGCCCTGTGACACCCAGCGCCAGTGCAGCCTGTGATTCTGGCTGCATCCACCTGCAAGTACTGCTGGGAACCTAGACCAGCCCTCGAGGTTTGGGGGAGTCTGGTCTGAGAGACCCCTGAGCAGGCGAGGGGGTACTAAGGCCACTGCCGAAGTCAGCCTGCAAGAGGCTGCCCTGGCTTAGCTTTGAACTCAACTCTGCCTCACCCCCAAGTGGCAGAAAGCCTAGTTCAGGCCAGACAGCGTTGCCGCCACTCACCTGGGCAGGTGCTGGGAGCCACCAGGTCCTGCTGAGATTCTGTTCCATGTTTACATCCACTTAGCCACCAGGGGTCCCTCTTCTCTCAAGCCTTCTCCCTGCTTCTCCTAAATATGAGGTCTCTACCCAATGCTAATCGAAAGGCAGCACAACATCACCCGTTTAAGGAATCAAGCGTTCAAAGTGATTTTCTTTACTGTAGGCATCGGAGAGAAAAGGGCACTGTGGTTGATCCTTCTTTGGCTTAACAAAGAAAAACTACAAATATATATATATATCTATAGAAACAAAAATGCCAATTTAATTATTATTATCGGGGCACAAAACATTATCGTGTGAGATGACCAATTGGAACTCAGAGGTTTCAGAAGCTCAAGGTGACTCCCAGGGAGATTTTACTACCCCTGCCCCTACCCATCCTCCTCCAGGAAGGGAGGGGTTGGAGGGCTAGCAGGAGGGAGGGAGGGAGAGAGGGAAGGAGGAAGGGAGGGAGGAAGGGAGGGAGGAAGGGAGGGAGGGAGGAAGGGAGGGAGGGAGGAAGGGAGGGACAGAGGGAGGGAGGAAGAGAGGGAAGGAAGGAGGGAGGGAGGCAGGGAGGGAGGGAGGGAGGAAGAGAGGGAGGGAGGGAAGGAGGGAGGCAGGGAGGCAGGGAGGGAGGGAGGGAGGGAGAGAGGGAGGGAGGGAGGGAGGGATGGACGGAAGGAAGGAGGGAGGGAGGCAGGGAGGGAGGGAGGGAAGGAGGGAGGCAGAGAGGGAGGGAGGGAGGGACGGAAGGAAGGAGGGAGGGAGGGAAGGAGGGAGGCAGAGAGGGAGGGAGGGACGGAAGGAAGGAGGGAGGGAGGGAAGTCGGTAGGGGTGCAGCACTCATTGTGCACTGGGCTCACTCTGCACAGGATCTTTGCTGCCTGCGGCCCTGCCTGTACCCAGGGTGGTGCCAGGCCTGGCTGCAGCCCCTTCCTCCCGCCCCTTCCTGAAAAGCGCCCTTGGCTCCTGTTGTAGGGAGGAGCAAGGCCAGGGCTCAGGGAGGTGAAGGCATTCAAGGCCACATGAGGGGCTCAGGGATTGAGACCCTGGCAGCCTGTTCTCTCCCAGCTCCCTCTGCGAGCGGCCTCACCCTTCCTTCCCATGGTGCTGGTTTTCTTTCTGGTCCTCCCTTCAATGTGCCCTTGTGGAAAGACGAAAGCTCGGGCCACTGAGAAGGGCATCCCTGTGAACGATGGAGGGAGATTGAGGTCAGGAGGCAGGCCTGCGGACCGGGGGCGTGTGGAGGGGTGGGTTGGGCTCCTGGAAAGGGAGGAGCCTACTATCAGTTTTGAGTTTCGTTAAACACCTGCCAGCCTGACAGCATTCTAATTCCAAAATATGACACCACCTATTAGTGGGTAAACTAGGCTCCCTCCCGCCTTCCTGGTCTTGACGCCAGGACTGGAAGGAGCGACCACCTGCCCTCAGGATACCTGGTACAGTGCCGCGGCTTCGAGGGCAGAGGTGTGGGGTTGAAGGCTGCCACTGCTCACCAGAGGCCGTGGAGAGGCTAAGGACAGAGATATAGATCTCCTGAGCTTCAGGGGTCTGCTTCAGAGACAGGTGTTTGGAGGCCTTGCTCTCAAGAGAGGTGGGGGGGACCTTCCTCCTGCTGCCTGCTCTGATTTGGGGGGGATACCAGAGGCATGAACATAAACCTGGGAGCCTTTTCCTGCCCTGTAAGCAGCTTCCCTCCCCCTCCCCTCACCTCCCCTCCCCTCATCTCCACCTCCCCCCACCTCCCCTCCCCCTCACTTCCCCTCCCCCCTCCCCTCCCCTCCTCCCCTCCCCCTCCCCTCCCCCTCGTTTCCCCTCCCCCCTCCCCTCCCCTCCTCCCTCCCCCCTCCCTCCCCTTCCCCCCTCCCCTCCCTCCCCTTCCCCCTCCCCTCCCCTCCCCTTCCCCCTCCCCTTCCCCCTCCCTCCCCTCCCTCCCCCCTCCCTCCCCTCCCCCTCCCCTCCCTCCCTCCCCCTCCCTCCCTCCCTCCCTCCCCCCCCTCCCTCCCTCCCCTCCCTCCCCCTCCCTCCCCCTCCCCCCTCCCTCCCCTCCCCCTCCCCCCCCCCTCCCCCCTCCCCCCTCCCTCCCCTCCCTCCCCCTTCCCCTTCCCCTTCCCCTCCCCCTTCCCCTTCCCCCTCTCCTCCCCTCACCTCCCTGCACGCAGTGGCCTGGGATCAGGGTGGTGACACCTCGGCTCTGGAGCCCTGGCCCACCGGGTGCTGGAACTTCCTTCCTCCATGGGGAGGGGACTCCAGCCTCCTGCCTGCCCCTCCCTACCTCCTTGACTGAGATTTCATCCTCCCTGTCTCTGAACCCTCAGTGGCTCCCATTTCCCTAATGGTGACTTCCTCACCCCTCGCCGTGGCCCATGAGATCCTGCGTGGGTGGCCCCTTGAGTCTCTCTTCCCCCTGCTCACTCCTTTCTCTGCCTGCACGGCCCTTGGCATGTCCCTGCCTCAGGGCCCTTACGTGTGTCATCCCTTCTGCCCAGCGCACCCCTCTCCAGGCATCGCCACCGATCTCTCCCCAACTTCACTCAGACCTTGGTCAAACAGCACCTCCCATGGAGGCCATGTCCACCTAAACTGCCAGCCCCCAGTGCCTATCTCCCCGCAGGCTCTTCCTCCCCAGCACTTGCTGCTCCCTGGCAGTGCAGGGCGCCACTTAGTTTTATTGTCTGTATCTGCAAGGAGAATGTTGGCCGCACAGGAACAGTGGCTTTATGCTGGTCACTGCATCATCCCAGGGCCTGGCACAGAGTAGGTGCTGTTTGCATTGGTTGATTGATTGGGTGAATGAATGAATGAATGAATGAATGAATAAGTCCATCAGGGCAACCAGTGGGCCCTGCAGAGGGGAGCTGGACAGGAGTTGTATTTCTGGAGGGGCAGTGGCCAGGCACAGCGTCCACCTTGGACGGGGGGGAGAATGGGGTGCTGCCATTTCCCATGAGGGGATAAGGGGCTGGGACAGACCTGGGAGGCAGGACATGAGCCCTTGTGGCTGAGAGGGGCCAGCAGGGAGGGGCCTCTCGGGAGCCTCAGGGTGCTGTGATCAGCTCTGCTTCCCTGTTTCAGGGGTAGAGACCAGAGCAGGCCAGCAGGCAAGGCTGCCACTCAGCTGGTTTCCATGGGGACAGCTGGACAGGTTGTCATACGTTTAGGTCTTTCCAGATTGGCTGATGAATGGCTGTCAACCCCACCACCTCGTCCTCTTCCCATGGCTCCCTGGGTCTCTCTGTGGCCCAGGTCCCAGGGAGTTAGTACCTGGCCCAACAGGGGTCCTAGTCCCCACGCTACTTCAGCCCCAGGGTCACTGCTACCAGTGAGACAGATACCAGCAGAAATGAGCTTAGAGACCTTGTCCCACTTTGGGAACCTCTGCAGCTCAGGAAGGACAGGTTATGGGGGCAGTGGGGAGGGGATGCTGTCTGGGGAGTCCTCATTGCCCACTCTGTCCCAGTCTGTAATTGTCCAGGATGGGCAGCAAACTGTTGCCTTTAGGGACCAGATAAGCAACTTCCTGTGCGGAGCAGGTGCTCCAAGAAAAAAGGAGATGGTCAGTGGGTGGCACACAGGAGACTGTACCACCTCTGTGGCAGTCAGATTTGATTTTGTTCCAAACCCCATGGCAACAAAATAAAACCTACCTGTGAGCAGGGCTCAGCCATGCCTTCCCAGGACACCATAAACAGAGATAACTACCAGCCCAAGGTCCCAGGGCCAGTTAGTGCCAGAGCCACAAGCAGTGCCCAGCCTGGTGGAGGACATTGTCCAGCACATTCAAGAATGTCAGGACACCTTTGCAATCTGGCATTCAGCATCACCAGTAAGGGGCAGTAGAGGGCAGCACATCAAGTATAGATCTGGCTTCAAATCCCGACTCTACCACCTTCTTCCAGCACTGACTCCCCAGGCATGGGTTTCAGCCAGCTGCTCCTCCGTTTTCTTGGCTATGAATGGGGATAGTAATGGCTATTTCCACACAGCACAGAATCTTACCAAGCTTGTTCCCTGGTAAGTGTTTAGTTCTAGGTTTGAGGAACGAATGAATGACTGAATAAACACAGCATGGGCCCAGGTGCAAAACAGAGTCATCTGTCGTGCCAACCCCAAGGGCGGGAGCAGCCCAGTGACGGCCATTGCTTCTCTGTCTTCACAGTCTTTGAAGAGCCCGAGGACCCCAGTAACCGCTCCTTCTTCTCGGAAATCATCTCCTCCGTGTCCGACGTGAAGTTCAGCCACAGCGGCCGCTACATGCTCACCCGGGACTACCTTACAGTCAAGGTCTGGGACCTGAACATGGAGGCAAGACCCATAGAGACCTACCAGGTGGGCACCACAGCAGGAGACCCCGAATCCCGGGTCTTTTTTCCCCATACTGAGATCCCCGTGGAGGGGGCCTTCCTAGCCAGGCGTGGCTTTCATATGCCCAGTATGTAGGTGAAGACACGGAGGCTGAAGAAATCCAGCAGCTCATCCCCACACGTAGCTTGGCAGAAGGCAGGAGTGCTCAGTCTTGCCTCACAGGGAGCTTCGGATGTCCCTGAACAAGGCCTGCAGTCCAGGGCCCAGGGGCCTCAATTCCAGGGAGGAGAGAGATGTGGGAACAGAGATGAGCGTCAGGCTGGACCCCAGTGGAGTATGTAGACGATGGCTTCCCTCCCCACTCCCCGGGAGCCTGCATCGGAGCTGTACCATTAAAGTGGGTTAAGCGTTGCCCTCCCAGGGTGCATCCGTAAGCAGTGCATGCAGAGGTGAACTGAGCACGTTTCCTTTCCAGATCCTCATCACAGGCCTATAAGCCCAGAGTATAGGTGAAGCCTGGGCCCTTCTTGGACAGTATTATTTATTATCTTGCTATTATCATCCATTCAGATATGTTAGGGGGTAGACAACAAAACTCATGTGATGTTAAAATAAAATGTGGACTTGAAAGAAATGTGGGATGGCTTCAAAGCTGGTTCCAGTTAGGTGGGGAGATCAAGGAGGCTTCTTGGAGGAGGTGGCATTTGTGCTGGGCCTTGAAGGATGAGTAAGATCTGGCTGTGCAAACATGGGTGGGAAAACACCCCACCAGAAACCCCAGCCAGTTCCTCACCGTGTCATTTCTCACGCACGTGGTAGCACGTGCTTGACATCTCTCACCTCCATTCCTTACTGCCCGGTGACAAGGAACCATCATCTCATTTGGTGGAAAGGGAACTCGGGCACTAAGAGGTGGGGAGATGAGGGAGGTGTCTCTCGGCTGGGCGGTGACAGATTCAGAGCCCAGGCTCAGAGCCCTACACTTTCCTTTCCTCCGTGCTAAGACCTAGTAGGGAAGCATCCTGGGTGGCACAGGCCCCGCTGAGAACAGGTGCAGAGCTCAGAGGGTGGGCTGCTGTGATCTGACCTGGGCCCCAGAGGAACAGCACACACTCCTGGAAGCCACACACCCCCAAGGACCGCTATGGGGACCGCCTGTTTGTCAGCGACGTGTGTTTCCTTGAGTTCTTGCGACTGCCCCAGCTCCTCCCTCAGGCCCCCTCCTCACACTGCACACCCCAGGCAGGACTCAGCCCTCCTCTGTCCCTGTGGGAATGGCAGAGACCCCAGACTAGGAGAGGGACAGGATAAGCCTGGCTCAAGCCTGCAGGAGCAACTCTCTGACTCCCTCTGGAGGCAGCTCAGGGAAATGAACATTTCCAACTCCCTCCGGCCCCTCGTCCGGTCACTGACGTCCATCCCTGTGGTCCACAAAGGCCCATGAACCCCTGAAACTACATGGAGTGTTTTCAATGGGCATTTTCAGGGGGAGGGGGACAAAACTTTCCAAAATTCTCATGAAGGACCCCACGAAGGAGGGGAATGACTGTTCCGGAGGGTGAGGCCCTAAGCTGGGCACTTGGCATCTGGCCCAGCTGACCTATTGATGCTAAAATAATAGCAATAACTACATAAAAGCAGCACAACAACCAACATTTTTTGGTGGCTTATGATGTGCTAGAAATTGTGTGTAGCAGGACTGCGTTCGGCTGGTGTGCAGTGCTTAACAAATCGGGGCTGTTTTTCTCCCACCACGGGGAGTCTGGAGAAGGCAGTCCAGGAAGATGGGGGCGCTCCATGACTCCGGCAGTGCCACAGTGGTTCCTTCTGTGATCCAGTCCACCATCATTTGGGCATTGGTTTTCCACCCTCACATGTGGTACCTCATGGTGACAAAGTGGCTGCCATACCTCCAGGCACTTTGCCTACATTCCAGGCAGGAAATAGGAAATGCGCTAGATCTCACCTCTGGGGTCTGTTGCGTGTTTCACTGTGATTGTAAAATCTTCCCCAGAATGCTTCTCAGAAGACTTCTTACACCTCATTGTCTAGAATGGGTCCCTGGCAGCCACCACAGTGGCTGGGAAAATTAATAGTTTAACAGCCTCTGTGGTTGAAGAAGGCAAGGGTGAAGGGGCTGGGGATGGTTGTTGAATGAGCCACACTGAGGTAAGTCCATAGTATACGTTGCCTCATCTAAGCCTCCCAGCTGTCCTGGGAGGTGGGGCCGGTATTCTCCCCTTCCATTTTATTGGAAGACAATTGAGTTAAATGGCAAATCTGTGACAGAGCCAGCAAGCAGCGGACCTTAGATTGACATTGTCTTTCTCCAGAGCTCTTCCTCACCCTGCCACTAGAGGGCAGGAGATGCTTAGTGCACGGGAGAGAGACCAGCACGCGCATTTGGACGCGTGCATCACCAAGGCTGCTGGGACTGAGTAAGGAGGACACACAAAAATGCAGACCCAGGGGTGGGATACGAACACTAAAACCTGCTGCCGTTCATCCCCCTTGATTTTAGTTGTTACCCATACTGAGCCAGTACACTGTGCCCAACACAGTGCTAGACCCTGGGCCCAGAGAGAAGGAAGAACCTCGGCCTCACCCTCAAGGGTCCCAGACAGACAGGAACACAGTGACCCTCAGCATGGTGGGGCTGCAGCAGGGGCCCAAGGGGAAGGCAAGGGTCACCAGGAGGACACGGGGGCTGGGGAGGGATGAGCAGGGCCCCAGGTGGGAGTCAGGTAGCCTTGTGTAACCATCCTGTCTGCAGTGAATAGCAGGCCCCTCCTCCCAATCCTGCTTCCCCAATGCCACTCTGTTTTCCTGTGTAGCCCTTACCACCATATTAGTCAGATGGCTGAGAGAAACAGAACCAACAGGATGGGGATGGAGACTGAGAAAGAGAGGGAGATTTGAAGGAATTAGCTCACGTGGCATGTTCTAAGTCTGCAGAGCAGGCCGGCAGCCTGGCGACCCAGGGGAGAGTGACTGCGCGAGCCCACAGGCATCTAGATGGCGGAATCCCCCGGTCCTCAGGGAGGTCTGTCTTTGTTCTATCAGGGCCTTCGACTGATTGGACGAGGCCCCCCACATGATAGAGGGCAGCTTGCTTTACTCAGTCTATCAGCTTAAATGTTAACCTCCCCTACAAAATGTCTTCACAGAAACACTTAAGTATCTGGGTACCATGGCCCAGCCAAGCTGACACACGAAATTGACGTTCACACCACCCTTCACGTTTTCTGTGTTCATTGGAGTTGTTAATTTCAACTCCTGGGAGTTGAAACCAGGCTCCATGGCACCCAGTTACCTCCCCTTCCCCACCCAGAGGGCAAAGCCCATGCCCTGTTGTCCTGGCAGCTCCAGCCCCAGCAGAGGGCTGGCACTCACGCGGCCCTCCGGGTACAGGGCTTGTAGGACCGGCTGCAGTCAGGTGGATGCAGGTCATGGGGTGTCACCATCTCTCCTGTGGGGTAGAGGAATCCTGGGGAAGGGTCCTGGTCAGCCTCTTAGAGGCTGTGTGACCCTGTGAGCCTCAGTGCCTCGTGCTGTGGATAGATGAGAAACCTGTGTGGGTTCCCTCTTCCCCTTTCTTGATAGCCGCCACCCTGTGTTCTCGGTGATCATTACCCTCAAAAGGCCTGCCCTGCACTTAATCCCAGAACCACTGTGAGGTTCACCCTCTTATCACTTTAAGTTTGAAGAAACTGAGGCTCAGAGAGGTGAAGTCACTTGTCCAAGATCACACAGCCGGGAGGGCGGAGCCAGGATCTGGACCCCAGGCGGTCCTGGCCCCTGTGCTGTGGGAGTTCTGTTTGTCACAGTGGACTCTGCTCCCTGGTGCTGCTCCCGTCTCTGGCCACAGCTCGGAGGTCAGCCATGTGCCTGGTCGTGGGCCCTCCGATAAGACGAGCAGGGCTCTATTGGGCTGTGTCATGGCGGAGGTCAGCCGTGTGCCTGGTCATGGGCCTCCCAATGAGATGAGCAGGGCTGTGTGGGGCTGTGTCAGAGCATTCAGACCCTCGCTGAGATGAGCAGGGCTGCATTGGCCTGTGTCAGGGCATGTAGACCCTCACTGCTCTTTGAGACCCTTCTTGTGGAGGGGCTGGGACGGTCGGGGCGCCCCGTCCACTCACCTCATCCCTTCTCCCACCAGGTCCACGACTACCTTCGGAGCAAGCTCTGTTCCCTGTATGAGAACGACTGCATTTTCGACAAGTTTGAATGTGCCTGGAACGGGAGCGACAGGTAAGCCCTGACCTCAGCCCGCACCTCACCTCGCCGTAGGGAGGGTTTCTCTCCTGCAGAGGTCTGGGCTGGGATTCCGGTGACCCACAGCATGGGGCTACTCAGCCTCAATGGGTCCAGGTGTTTGGGTGAAGCCCACACTTTCCAGAGCAGGTTCAACTCTCAGCGCTCAGATTCAAGGGGCAGGACATGAAACTTTCTTCATCTTCGGTCAGTGAACCTCACAGCCACGTTGGCGCCTGCCCTATGGGCAGTAGTGGGAACATGTTTAGTTAATTCAGGGTCCCCAGTGATGTGCTCCCCTCTCCCAGCTTGTCGGGGGCAAGAGCTGTATAGCCCAGCACCTGGTCACCATCATCGATCCACACCTGTGTGTCCTGAGACAGCCCTGCGCCCCTGTGGCTTTGACCATCGGTCTCCTCACCCCTCCTCCCATCACCACTGCTGTCTCTCTCTCTTCTGGTGACACCCCACTCAGGCCCGCTGAGGCTCGGGGGCACCTTGGAGCTCCTGTACCCTCCAGGGCTTGTCACAATCCACAGGTCCAGCCGTCTCTCAACCCCACCTGCCTGGAAAGTGGCCCCCCCCCAGTGCCAGAAGTGAGTTCCTGTGTCTCCCCAGCCTGGGCTCAGCCCAGGGCAGGCATGGACAAGGGGGCCATGGCAGGGGCCCCTGACCTGACCTCTGTGTCTCTTCTCTGGGATTATTCCTCCATTCTGGAGGTGGGAAAATCCCTCCGCTGCCCTCCCAAATCACATCAGCTTTGTGCTCAGGGTCCTGCCAGGAGTAAGATTCTGAAATGGACAAGCCTACTCTCCATCTGTGAGTTTCGAGCTCAGAAGCTGAGAGGTGGCCTCTCAGTGTCTCCTACAGCTGCTTCCTCAAGGACTAGATTCCTTCTAGTCCAGCTGCCCAGATCCAGAAGTGGGTCTCCAGATGACATACAGTGCGGAGATAAAGACCACACTGGCTGCTAGATCAGAATACCACCTGTCAGGAGCCCATGTACTGTCACCTTCTCCCTGCAGTCCTGTACAATGTGGCGGGCAAGGAGGGTGGAGCGAGAGCCAGCAGCCCTGACTTGGGCGTCACCTGGTGGGGGGCTGTCCACCCTGTGGATGGCATCAGTCACATGACAGGTCTGGGCTCTCCCAGACCTCTGAGAGTGGCCAGCACTATGGTGGTCATGTGACAGCTGCCGCGCTATGACTCTCTGTGGCTTTGGGCACAGGGCTGGGACCATCAGAGTTGGTGTGTTGGATAAGGGGAGGGGCTAGACATGGCAGGTACAGGACCAGGAGGGAGGCCCCTGGAAGCAGGGCTGGATCCAAGTGGGGGGCCAAGCCATTGTGTCCAGGGAAGGAGATTTCTGAGAGAGCTGCCAACATCCTGGAGCTCCCCCAGCCCGCAAGGGTCTCTGAGCAGAGCCCGAGCTCAGGTGAGGGACTGGCATGGTGATCACAGGGGGCCACTAAAAGATGCTTAGAAAACCAGGATGGAGGCCCGGCCTGGGGCTGGGCTGGCACAGCTGGGTCAGCAGGACACAGGACCTTCTCTCTAGGCCCTGCCCCCAGATAGATCCCAGATAGATCCCAGACACCCCCAGCAGACAGGGCTCCTCCCATGCTCCTGAGCTGCAGGCCCTGACACATTTGGGGTTTCCTGGTGCAGTGGGTCCCAAGAGGGTCTATCCAAATCGGACGAGAGGGACCTGCAGCTGTAAAAAGCTGATTCCAGCTTTTATGTGCGTTTTTGGGGGTAGGTCCCCGCTGGCTGCGACCCACTGCCCGTCCTTCCTTCAAGCTGCCACCAGGGGGCACCCGCGGCCAGGTGATGCCTGCTCCCAGGACTGGAGAAGCCGCCCAGCTGCCCCAAGGCTGACAGTGGTGTCCAGGCCTGGGCTCTCCTGCCCTGCCTCCCACCCGCCACTTCCTGCGTGCACTTTACACGCCAGCCACGCCCTGTCCTAGTGGTCCCCCACCCGTCTCAGTCTCTCGCTCCGCACCTGGCTCTGCTCTGCGCGGCTGGAACCTCTGTCCTTGTTTGCCTCCCGCAATGGGTGTGGTGCCCTGGGGGGCTACTATAACTCGACCTGTTCTGAGCCCTTCACTGGGGACCTCAGGTGTGTCCAGTGGCTGTGGATGTTTCTAGAAGGCATAGAGGTGTGCCACCTCCCACTTCACTTTTAGCACTGTTCTGAGAACAACATACCCCATGGTCAGGGGTCCCAAGGTAAACAGACCCTGGGTCCTGCCTTCCAGGTGCTCAGAGGCTCAGGAGAGAAGCAAGGATTCCCCCCAGGTTCCCACATCCTTGCAGACCAAAGCAGACTCGAATCCTCGCGGGCTCCCAGTTGCTGCCCTCGTATTCCTGGTGACCGCTTCTGACAGTTGGCCCGGCCCACAGAGCGCCGCTGCTGCCGCACAGTGGCTGCCCGATGGCCCCTGCCGTGGGGCTTCCTAGCACCGGCAGAACGCGGATGGGCAGTGCGCTGTGGAGAGGCAGCAGCTCTCCTGCTGGACTCTGTCAGTTTCTGGTCCACATTCTACCCTGTCCACCGTGTGCTTGAGGAAGCCCCTAAGTCAACTCAGTAGGAAAGTGGTTCTAGGAAACTGTGGCCTTCGTGGCCGCTTTGGGGATGAGACCATGTGTGATGACTTCAGCAAGATCCCAGTTCATATGGGCAGGGGTGCCGCAGTGATCCTGCGTGGACTATCCTATTGGCAGGCCTGCCCTTCCCCTGGTTACCCACCCGGAGGAATCCTGCAGACCCTCCCACAACCGGCTTCAACGCCCCCTCCTCCATGAAGTTCTCCTTGATCTGTCCTGGGGGGAGGGATTTGTGCCAGCCCAGCGTGCTCGGGTGCAGGAGTCAAACACACCTACACTTGCTCTGAGAAGTCCCGGGCAAGGCTACCCCAGGGGCTCATGCTGTATCCGTAGGGCTGTTTTTTTCTCTCCGGCCGTTTTCTTCTCTCCATGCTTCCCCATCTCCGCTCCTCCCTGCTTCTTACACACTGGCCTCATCCTCTCCCTCTTCGGAGATGACCCCAAAAATCATTCCCCTTTCCATTATCCTCAGCCAGCCAACCCCTCCCAAGGGACTGTGTAAAACTCTCATGGAAGGATCTGATTGGCTCTGTGTGGGTCACTTGCCCACTTTTTCAACCAATCAGCATGGACAGGAATATCACATGCCCCAGTTGGCCAGGCCAGGGGCGGGGAGAGCACTGTGATTGACCGCTCACAGGGATAGGGCGTGCAGTGGCGCCATCTCGGCTCACTGCAACCTCTGCCTCCCGGAGTCAAGCACTTCTCCTGCCTCAGCCTCCCAAGTAGCTGGGATTACAGGCGCCGCGGGTGGCGGGGGCAGGAGCCTTTCTTTCCCCAATGGAAAGAGGAGCGGAGCACTGGGGCTGAAAGCAGCCGGCATTGTGGTCCCACATGCAGATGAGGCTAGGAGAGGTGAAGCAGCTCACCTGCTCTTTTCCCTGTTATGGGAACCTTCTGGAATTTAAGAAACCTGCATGAATTAAGAAACCTGCAGGCTCTCATGGTGCTGGGGCCTGGTGCTCTAGGATGAGAGGGGCCCCTCCCTCTCCCCCAGAGCACGTGTCAGCTGAATTCCACACCCGAACAGGGAGAGGATCAGGAACTGTGTGGGTTGCAAATGATTTTAATTATGTCGCTCTCCTTCCACTAAATGGATCAGAAGAGCCAGCATTGTGTGAAATCACCCAGGTTCATTCTGTGAACTGTTCTCTGAAGAACAAAGGGGGCTGCCTCCCGGCTGTGCCGGCGCGGGGAGTGTGGCCTCCCCCAGTCAGCCTGTAGCGCCTGGGCAGGCCCTTCTGTGCGACTCGTTCACCCGGCCCCCCTCGCATGCCGCTTTCCTTGTCCCAGGCTCTGAATCACATATAAAGCGGGTGCGGCTTTGGTCACATGGACGATTAGGATCGAGGAGTACCTGGTAACTAACAAGAGGCAAAGTGCCTCAAGCCCAGCACTGTGCGGGGTGTTCAGCCTATGTACCCTGATTCACGCTCACCAGGGGCTGCGTTCCCTTGTTGATCCTAGTTTTTATAGAAAACTAAGATAGTGCACATGTCAGGGTAGGGCAGAGCTGGGATCCGGACCCAGGCGGACTGGCCAGAGCCCAAGACCCTGACCACAGTGCCTGAGCTCACGTGTGAGCTTTTGTCCTCTGTGCATAACCCCTGGAGACCCAGGGATCCTCCTGGTTCTGTCACAGAGCAGTGTCACCCTCAGGAAGCCTAGCTCAGCTTTCAAAAGGGAACGGGATTTCCTCCCTGAAGAGCCTTCAGCAGGACAACTTCTTTATGGTTGCTTTTTGGAACATCCTCTTCCTCCCCGGTTACCTTGTACCCCACAGCTGCTCCAGGGCCCTGCAGAGGCCAAACCCCAAAACCCTCCCTCTGGGAGCAGGCCCACAGAGCTGTGCTTTCTCTCCTGCCTCTTACTATGTGGATGAACTTATCCTTCCTCCCACTGGCAGGAACCCCTTCTCCTTAGGAGCAGGGAGAGCAGAGAAGTGGTGTGGAGTTCTCTTTAGTGGGACGGTGAGGGCAGTGAGCCCCTGCATGTCAGCACTCCTCGCCCCGACCCTCATGGCGATGCATGTTTGTTTATTCGCCCGAGTCCTCGGGACAGGCGGGCCCCTGGAGGGAAGCAGGGCCTGGTGGTTTTCTGTCCCAGCTGCTTCCGTGTCTACCTCCTGCTGTGGTTGCACAGTCCGTTTGGAAGGCCAGAGCTTTCTCTCCTGGACTAACAGAAATTACAGGAGGGTCTTTTCTTTTCTTTTCTTTTCGAGACGGAGTTTTGCTCTTATTGCCCAGGCTGGAGTGCAGTGGCATGATCTTGGCTCACTACAACCTCGCCTCCTGGATTCAAGCAACTCTCCTGCCTCAGCCTCCTGAGTAGCTGGGATTACAGGTGCCCACCACCATGTCCAGCTAATTTTTGTATTTTTAGTAGAGACAGGGTTTCATCATGTTGGCCAGGCTGGTCTCAAACTCCTGACCTCAGGTGATCTGCCCGCCTTGGCCTCCCAAAGTGCTGAGATTACAGGTGTGAGCCACCACGCCTGGCCAGGAGGGTATTTTCATGATGATTGGGGCAGAGCATAAAAAGGATCTTAGCTCCTGGCCTCAAAGTCTGCGTGTTGGTGGCAGCTGACATGTGAGGGGGTATAAGAGACCCCAAGAGACGGGAATAGAGGCAGGTGTGGGTTCCCTTTCCAGGGAGCGATGGCTCTTTAGGCTCTGGGATTGCTTTCTTTTTCATTTGTTTGTTGTTTTGAGACAGAGTTTTACTCTGTCACCCAGGCTAGACTGCAGTGGTAAATCACAGCTCACTGCAGTCTCTGCCTCCCCAGGCTCAGGTGATCCTCCTGCCTCAACCTCCCGAGTAGCTGAGACTACGGTCATTTTTAATTTTTTTGTAGAGGTGGAGTCTTGCTAGGTTGTCTAGGCTGGTCTTGAACTCCTAGGCTGAAGCGATCCTTCTACCAGGGCCTCCCAAAGTCCTGGGATTATAGGCATGAGCCCCCACCCCTGGGCTTA
This sequence comes from Pongo abelii, assembly GCF_028885655.2. NCBI lineage: Eukaryota > Metazoa > Chordata > Mammalia > Primates > Hominidae > Pongo > Pongo abelii. The sequence continues at coordinate 6,552,400 of NC_071988.2, forward strand.
TTTCTTGAGAAGAGGCTTATGCTCCTCCTCACCTGACACCTCTCCTTCTCCCACCAGCGTCATCATGACCGGGGCCTACAACAACTTCTTCCGCATGTTCGATCGGAACACCAAGCGGGACGTGACCCTGGAGGCCTCGAGGGAAAGCAGCAAGCCCCGGGCTGTGCTCAAGCCACGGCGCGTGTGCGTGGGGGGCAAGCGCCGGCGTGATGACATCAGTGTGGACAGCTTGGACTTCACCAAGAAGATCCTGCACACAGCCTGGCACCCGGCTGAGAACATCATTGCCATCGCTGCCACCAACAACCTGTACATCTTCCAGGACAAGGTAAACTCTGACATGCACTAGGTATGTGCAGATCCCAGCCCCTGCCACCCAGCCTCATGCAAGTCATCCCCGACATGACCTTCATGACCGCAGTGCAAGAAGGGGAAGAAAGTCACAGCACTGATGAGGACAGCTGCAGAGGTGGCAGTGTGTGGACACAGGAAGCTTGGGCCCCATCCCTGCCCCAGCTTCCCTAGGCCAGAATTGTGTTTGGCAGTAATTGTCTGTTTAATAAAATAAAAGGAAAGGAAGCGTTCACCGCCACAAATCATAAAATGGACACGACTGTGGAGTCTTACAGTTCAGGGTTCTTTCATTCACGTCCCTTCCTGTCTCGGTCTGCGGTCTTTACCACATCAATAGGACTTTTTATGCGTCTGGGTTAATTTTTCACTCCAGTGTGTCCTGTTGTGGGGGCCGGAGCTGATGGGAGCTGCTTCTCCCCCATGCCTCACTGGTCCCAGATCAGGGCTCCAGGGACAGATGATGAATCTCAAACGAGCCAGCCAGGGGTTCTTTTGCTTATAAATGGGGCAATTCGCCCTGTCTCAGAGCTGATGATCTCACCTTTGTTTTTTGGATGGTGAATTCATGCTGAGAATTTGCAGATGCAAGCTCCTCTCCTAGGTCTTCTGAATGTCTTGAAACATCCCAGGTCCCAGGTCTGGTGCGGTTTCGCGAGAGGAGCGGAGTGGGGTTTGTCTTCTGTGTGCCTGTGTCCTCATCTGATTCACCTGCCATTTGCTGAGCCTCTGCTGTGTGCCGGGTGTGGTGCTCAGCCCTAGAGGCAGTTGACTTACCCCCTGCAGCCCTCCCTGCAGCCTCACCCTTCAGCATTCACTGGGCACCTTCCCGGAGCAGACACTGACTCCCATGCACGATTTTTTGGAATCTTCCTCCTGACTGTGAGGTGGGTGTTCATTCATTTCCTCCACAAACACCAACTTCTTGAAGCATGCCAGGCTCTGGGCTGGATGCTGGGGATAAGCGGGAACCCTCAGGATCCCCTCTGTCCACAAGAAGAAACTGAGGCTCTGAGCAGATGCACAGGTCACCCATGGCAGGTGCCATGCAGTGGTGTCAGGAACCCGTCTGGGTCTTCGCACAAGGTTCTCTCCAGTCCATCTCGTGGGTGGCTCATGTTACAGCGACATTCGAATGGAAGGTTGGAAAGGAATGCCTCTTTGTCTTGTGAAGTAGGACATGGCAGACTTGGCGACAACAAGGGTCCGGGAGAACTGAGACGCAGGATGGAAGATGGAGAAGACCCCCCAGAGCTCCTCGCTCTGCTTGGTGGCTTCAGGAGTGCGGCCCTCCCCAGGACTCCACTTCACCCTGGGCTTGCACCCTCCTTGAGCCAATGCACTGAACTGCCTTTGAAAGGAAATTGCATGTTCTGACCATTTTAGGATACCTTTATTTAAGGACCACACAGTCCCAGAGGACACATCCCTCGGGAACTCTGCCCCTCTGACAATGAGGGCCACAGAGAAGGTGGTGTTTCCATGGTAGATGCTCCTGTTCTGGTGATACCAAACCTGCCCACCCCTCTGAGTCGTCTTTGCTCATGGGCTTGCAGCAGAACCATGTAGTTTGGCATTTTGATTCAGAAAGTGGGGAGCAGAGACCTAGCCAAATCCAACCTTTTTTTTGGTTTTGTTTTGTTTTTTACAAGATATAACATAACCCAGGAAACAGACCCAGCTGAGGTTATTCTCAGTGGATTACAGTAATACTTTTTTGTGTGTAAAAGCACAAAGTGCATGTGTACTCACTTCTGGCCATATAACATTTACACAGGGAAATGGATCATTGATTTTTTTTTTAATCAACGTGAATGAAGAATGTTTGTTTATATATCACTATAAAATCCAGTTGAGCTGGACAGTATTATATGTACATATCTATTCTAATTAAATTTAACAATCAAAGGATTGGATTACTTTTTTCCCCCTTGTAAAAAGGTTCGAGAATGTGGTCAATTGTATAGATAGCGTGTTAAAGCCAAAACCCAACTCTGAGGGCCTTACCCATTACTTGGATATTTGCTACGATCCATCTCCCTTTGTGAGTCAAATGTTAAGAGAAGAAACTTGTATTTGCAGCTAGAGGTTACTGTCACATCATAGATTTAACATTTACCATCTTCAAAGTACGAATCTTACATATTCTTCAAAAGGAGGTCTTAATACAGTTCCTAGTTCCTTACTTCTGTTTTAAACTTTGGGTACCAAACCAAAAAGGAGAAAAAAGAAAGGAAAAGATCTTCTTTCAAGAAAAGTATGTCTCTGGATCCCTGGAAAATAATGATGTCCAAAGCAAATTGTGAAGATAAAATGTGTGTTAAGAAAAGGTGTCGGGGGGAGGGATAAAACCAGAAACGGTAGAAGGACCAGTGTAATAGTCACAGACTTGCATCCTGGCTCTGCTTACATTTCCTGGTCTTCTCGAATGTACGGGCGTTCACATAGTCATTGTGAAGTTGTTGGGGTTTTTTTGGTTTTGTTTTTAATTTAGCTTTTCTCTGAGGACAAAGCTCTTGGTGGTGGTGGTGGTGGGGGTGGTGGTGTGGGATACATGGTGGTCAAGTTGTCAGCCCTGATCAGTTTGGACTCTGTAACTCATAGGTGCATTCTTTTTTCTTTGGTGTCTCACAAATTACCCAATTGTTGAATAAAACTATAAATATGTTAATACCAGCTTTTTCCAATAAAATAACAAATGTTACATCAAAAACGAGGTCCAGATGCTGTTTGTTTTTAGTGAGTCCAACCTCATGGAGGTGGAGCCCATCAAGAGGCAATACAGTGGGTGGGGATGCCCATGGGCTTTGCACTGGGAAGCTGGGTTCACATCAAGGGTTTGCTCCCTCTAGCTCCTAATGCAGCTCTTAACTTTCCCTAGCTCTGAATTCATCACTGAGGAAATGGAGCTAATAAGACTGCCTATCTTGTAGGTTTGTGGTGGGAGAGGAAGGGCAAGATTAACTTGGATAGTGCAAAACACAGTGCTTGGCACATGACACTCCGTAATGATAGTTGTCTTGTCTTGCAGCAGGTGTGCATAGCCCATCATCATCTCCACACACACTCACACTCTCCATGAGAATATGATACAGATGAGGAAACTGATTCAGAGAGGTTAAAGAATTAGCTCACAATCACACAGGTAGCGTATAACTCCTCAATCAGTGCTCCCCCACAGACATGCCTGAGGGTCCAAGAGAATGGAAGCCCGGGGGCAGAGAAACCACAGGGTACCTGGATTCTTCAGGAAGCCAGAGAGGCCCCGCCCCACCTGCCACAATGGCTGAGCTAAACAGGAGAGTGTGTGGGTAAGTGCCCCACGCATGCCTGGGTTTCCCTGCACCTTGCCCAGAGCCAGGCACTGCCTCTGGCTTTCAAGAGGGAATTCTGGGCTTCAGGTTCAGCAGGAGGAAGGCAGGCGCTATTCTGCGGGTCTGCTGGCAGGGGCTTCATTGGCGCTTAGTTCCACAGCTCCAGGACAGAGCACAGGGAGGAGGTGGCCACTTCCTGGCTGTGTGTCACTGGCCACTCACTAACCTCTCTGACCGTGTGTGTACATAGAGGGAGGGCATGCTGCTCCTCCTCAGTACTGTGGGGTGACTCGACTGAACCCCGCAGTCCTGCTGTGCTGGAGGTCACCCGGCCCCTACAGGGAAGGGATGTCTCGTTGAGGCTGCGCGCTATCCTTTCTGCAGAGCATGGGGATTGCTATTGTTATACCCATTGTACACATGGAGAACAGGAGGCCTAGAGAGATGAGATAATTTAACCGATACCCAAGTTAGTAGAATTAATAAGTGGAGGGGTCAGGATTCACACCCCAGGGATGGAAGTGGCAGGCATGTGCGGAGGCCCAGGGTGGTGATGGATCCTGCAGTCTCAGCCTCCCCAAACCCAACTTCAGCCAACATTGACCGAATGCCAGCTCTGGGATCTTGCAGATGTGATTAAGGTCATGGACCTGAAGATGGAGTTTAGCCTGGATTATCCCTGTGGGACCCATCTAATCGCCCAAGACCATGAAAGTGTAGAACCGTTCCTGGTTGTATTGGAGACAACTGTAGCAACAGAAAAAGGCTCAGAAAGGCATGTCATGAAGACTCGACCAGCGGTGCTGGATGTGAAGATGGAGGAGGGGGCCACCAGCCTAGGAACACAGGCAGCTTCTAGAAGCTGGAAAAGGCAAGGAAATGGATCCTCCTGGGACCCTCCGGAAGGAACCAGCCCTGCCCACACCTTGGTTTCAGCCCAGTGAGGCCTGTGTCAGACCTCTGACCTCCAGACTGGAAGAGAATAAATATGGTCTTTTAAGCCTCTCAGTTTGCAGTCATTTGTCATGGCAGCACCAGGGACCCCATATCCCTGGGCACCTTCGTCCTGGTGACAAAGCCACCCCTTTAGGTAGGGATTTTCCCTGCTCACAGGCAAGGGCCCTCGGGAGGTCCACAGCACGCAGGGAAGCAGCAAAGCGGGGCCTGTAGCCCTGGTGGCACCTCATTGCCTTTCTTGAGCACGGCAAGGGTAGGGCTCTTTCCTGGGGAGCTTCTGGTGATGGTTTATGGGGCTGCAGGGGACAGAGGGGCAGCCAGATGGTGGCAGAGCTAGTGAGCAGGGCTTCTAGAGGGCCAGGCGTGTGAGGGCTGGAGCCTGTGGAGTGGTGGGGAGCTGGCCCCTGGCCAGGGACGGCTTGGCCTGCTCCAGCAGGGTCTGAACACATGGATGGGCCCCCACTCCACACCAGGCCCTGCGCTCAGAGCTGTGGCAGGCAGAGATGGCCTTGAGAGGGCTGGGAGAAATGATGCTCAATGCTCTCCCTCCCTGGACCTCTCCGGAGCTCATCTCTCCCCAGCCCTGCAGGTCCTGAGGTTCCTGACACCCACTGGGCTAGGTCCCGGGCTTGGCTTGGCAGGGGTGCCCCTGGGTGACCTGCCCTCCTGCCTGACCTGCCCTGCCCTCCACCCACTGGGCTAGGTCCCAGGCTTGGCTTGGCAGGGGTGCCCCTGGGTGACCTGCCCTCCTGCCTGACCTGCCCTCCATGTCATTCCTAGTATTCACAGGGGACACACCAGGCTCTATACGGAGGCTCATCCATCCACACAGCCACCTGGTCAAGAGGATTCTGTGATTTTTCCGCGGCTTTTATAAATAAGGAAACTGAAGCGTGAAGAGGTGGGTGAGTCCTTCATGGCCACAAACTGTGAGTGTTGGGTCTGACCCCAGGCAGCGTGTCCGCAGAGCCCCAAGGTCTTAATTACTAAACTGTGTCCTGGACCTTCTGGCTACCTGGGGGGCTTCAGGTCTTGGAAGGTGACATTCTGGTGTGTGTTTTCCCAGTCGCTGCTCACACCTTTCCCCTCCTGAAACCGACTGTGCACCCTTTGCTCCTGAAAAGCCTCCTGAGCTGAGAGCCTCGATTCCTCCTGGCCCCACAGCCCTGGCTCCTCTCCACCACAGCCCGGGCCCCCCTGGCACTGGCACGGACATGGATGTGAGGCCAGGGACCATCATTCACTCACCACCGTGTCTCTGGTGCCCTGCACAGTCCTTAGGGACTACTTACTGAGCAAGGTGTATGTGGGCTCAACACTGGGTCCCCTGCAGGAGCCCAGAGAACCCTTGTAAACACTGCAGATCGAACACCCTCACTCCCACAGGCTCGAGAGTCAAAGAAGGGATCGAAATAAAGAGAATAGGAGCCGGACTGTGGCCTTGAAGATGGGAAGCAAGAAGGCACGTAGGGGAGTGGAAACGGCTTAGAGACCGAGAGAGCAGAGCCCAAGCCCGCGGTGCGGGCATCCACAAGGCAACTGGTTTGCATCATAGAACCCCAGAAAGGCTCTGGGCCTGGGGCACCAGGGACCTCTGAGGGTGGGGAGCAAATTGAGGTTTTCTGAATGTCTTCGTCAGCAAGCATCCCTCTCCCACCCCTGCAGAAGGTGGGAGGTTCATTCCCCAGGGATTGTGCCAGAGGCTGCGGGGACCGGGACCCCAGGAAGACCTGGCGGCAGGCAGCCAACTGAGAACAGGTCACACCCAACCCACCCACACCCCGGGGAAGGTTAAAGGCCCCCTCACTGGGAAGCTGGCCAGCTGGAGAGAAAAGACCTAGGTTTGGACACTTGGCGGTCCCTCAAGATACTGCTCCATCGGCTAGACACGGTGGCTTACCCCTGTAATCCCAGCACTTTGGGAGACCAAGGCGGGCGGATTACCAGTGGTCAGGAGTTTGAGACCAGCCTGGCCAACATGGCAAAACCCTGTCCCTGCTAAAAACACAAAAATTATCCAGGCATGGTAGCATGCACCTAGAATCGCAGCTGGGAGGCTGAGAGGGAGGAGAATGGCTTGAACATGGGAGGTGGAGATTGTAGTGAGCCAAGATTTTGCCACTGCACTCCAGCCTGGGTGACAGTGAGACTCCATCTCCAAAAGAAGAAAGGTACTGCTCCACCAAAGCATCTAACTGGGAAGCTGGCAGTTTGACACGCATCCCCACTCTGCCACAGGCACACAGAGATTCCAGGCAGCTGCTGAGATAGAAGCAGACAGCCCAGAACGCCAGACACTCAAGGACAGCCCTGCTGTGGAAAAGACCAAGATGAAAACAAGCAAACAAGCCAAGAGGAAGGAAAAGAAGCTGCAACTTTCAGCTACAGTGCCAAGCGGAATACAGTTTTCAAAACTCTGATAATGGATATCTGCATAGAGATAAGAGAATATGGAAAACATAGCCAAGGAAACATGTGGAGACTCTAAGGAAACCAGGGAAATTAGAAGCATGATTGCAAAAATAAAGATCTCTGCAAAGATTGGAAGATACGGTTAAGGAAATTTCTCAGGAAGTAGAACAAAAAAACATCAAAGAGAATCCCAAAGAAAATAGGTGAGAAAAAGAGATAAACTCGGCCGGGCGTGGTGGCTCACACCTGCTAATCCCAGCACTTTGGGAGGCCAAGGCAGCCTGATCACTTGAGGTCAGGAGTTTGAGACCAAGCTGGCCAACATGGTGAAACCTGTCTCTACTAAAAATACAAAAATTAGCCAGGCGTGGTGGCGCACACCTGTAATCCCAGCTACTCGGGAGGCTGAGGCAGGAGAATCGCTTGAACCCGGGAGGCAGAGCTTGTAGTGAGCTGAGATAGCGCCACTGCACTCCAGCCTGGGTGACAGAGTGAGACTCTATCTCAAAATAGATAAATAAATAAACAAACAAAGCTAACCTCAGCACGCAGATACGAGGAGTTCAACAAAGAAAATGGAGGAAAGAAAATATTCAAAATTTTTCTGACCTGAAGAATCAAACTTTGCAGATGGAAAGAAACTACAGTGCCCGGCGCAATGGTGGAAAGCCTACCCGCTTCCAGGGCCATCCCTTTGAGGATCAGAACTCAGGAAGACTGAGAACACTGTAAACGATAGCTTAGGAGAATCAGAATACGTCTTCAGTCTTCCCAGCAGCAATAAGGGAAGGGAGCGCTGCTTTCAAACTCTAAGAAGAAATTCTCGGACCTCGAATGCTGGCTATGCCCCTTCAAACTATTGATTACACTTGAGAGGGAAATGAAGACTTTTTACCCACTCAAGGTTTTGTACCAATTAGCTTTTGGTGTGTAATGAAACACCCCAGAATTTAGTGTCTTAAAAAAAAAAAAAAGAGTAAACATGGACTATTTCTTACAATTCCGTGTGTGGGCTGGGAGGCAGAGCTGAGGATGAATGTTTTAGAACGGCCTCACTCACAGGTTTGCTGGTTGGCTCAGGGCAACACAGATGCCATCAGCAGGCATCTCTCTCACCCAGCGGGCTCTCCCAGGCCAGCCCTGTGATCGCCCCAGTTGTTACCAGAAAGTGGTCTGAATCCAGACTCAAGAGAGGGTTTTTGGTTCTTGCACAAGATAGAATTTGGGACGAGTCCACAGAGTAAAGTGAAAGCAAGTTTATTAAGAGAGTAAAGGCAAGAAGGAATTGCTACTCCATAGGCAGAGTAGGGTGTTCCCAAGAGCAAGAGGAGGAATGCATGTGCCTTAGGTACAGTGCTTGTTTATATATAAGACAACAAAGCCACAAAATCCTGGGGGAGGTGTGCTCTGCTACGAGGGCTGGTGACTAAGGATTGTTCATCTTTGTGCAACTACTGTCTTCTGCAAGAATCTTTAAAGCAAAACTTTTTTTTTTAGACAGAGTCTTGCTCTGTCGCCCAGGCTAGAGCGCTGGAGTGCAATGGTGCGATCTCCACTCACTGCAACCTCCGCCTCCCAGGTTCAAGCACTTCTCCTGCCTCAGCCTCCCAAGTAGCTGGGATTACAGGTGCCAGCCACCATATCTTGCTAATTTTTTGTATTTTTAATAGAGATGCATTTCACCATGTTGGCTAGGCTGGTCTTGAACCCCTGACCTCAGGTGATCTGCCCACCTCAGCCTCCCAAAGTGCTGGGATTACAGGTGTGAGCCACCGTGCCCAGCCACCAAACTTACTTTTAAACTAAGAATGCTTTTGTTCTTAAGGTATCGGGACATCAGGACATCTCCTGGGTCTGTTAAGTCCGGGGTCTGTTCGGTAAACATTGTTCACTTATTCCCCATCTGTAAATCTCCTGTTGACTAAGAATGCCTAACCTCCTGGGAATGCAGCCCAGCAGGTCTCAGCCTCATTTTACCCAGCCCCTATTCAAGATGGAGTCACTCTGGTTCCAATGTCTCTGACACTGGAGCCCCCAATGTCAGTAAGATAAGCCCCAAGGCACACCTGCTTCTCAAGTCTCTGCTTGTGTCATATTTCCTGTCGTCCCATGCGCCAAAACAAGTCACAGGACCAAGCCCAGGTCACCATGAGGGGAGATGACCCAAAGGTATGGACCTATGTTGGGAAGTTTTCAAACTGGCTCCCATTCACACAAAGGCAATTTCTCAGGAAGTCACTGGAGGGTGTGCGCCACTAACACGAAACCAGGAAAGAAGGAAACACACGAGGCAGGGACTCCTGGTTGTCCCTGACATCTGACCTTCCCTTCATATATCGCATTGGAGTTGTTATCTGGACACAGGATCGTCCCCCAGAGCCAGGTGGGGCCAACAGCGAGGACATGGAAGTGATCTGCTCCAGGCACTGCTGTAAGAGGGGAGAAGCCTGTCTTTTACCTGCCCTCCCATCCTAAAGGCTGGCCAGACTGTAGACACAGTGCTGAAAGTGTAACCACCCAGTGGGTTCACCTTGCCCACTGCCTGGACAGAGCCGATTTATCAAGACAGGGGAATTGCAATGGAGAAAGTAATTTATGCAGAGCTGGCTGTGAGGGAGACTGGAGTTTTATTATTACTCAAATCAGTCTCCCCAAGCATTCGGGGATCAGAGTGTTAATTTTAATTATAACTTAATTAATTAATTAATTTGGAGACAGAGTCTCGCTCTGTCGCCCAGGCTGGAGTGCAGTGGCACGATCTTGGCTCACTGCAACCTCCACCTCCTGGGTTCAGGCGATTCTCCTGCTTCAGCCTCCCAAGTAGCTGGGATTACAGGCACCCACAACCATGACCGGCTAATTTTTGTATTTTTAGTAGAGACGGGGTTTCACTGCATTGGCCAGGCTGGTCTCAAACTCCTGACCTCAAGTGATCTGCTCATCTTGGCCTCCCAAAGTGCTGGGAGTACAGGCGTGAGCTACCGCGCCCGGCCGGGATCACAGTTTTTGAAGACAATTTGGTGGGCAGGGGCTTGGGAAGTGGAGAGTGCTGATTGGTCAGGTTGGAGATGGAATCATAGTGGGTTGAAGTGAGGTTTTCTTAATGTCTTCTCTTCCTGGGTGCAATGGTAGAACTGGTTGAGCCAGATTACTGGTCTGGGTGGTATTGGCTAATCCATCGAGCGTGCAGGGTCTGCAAAATATCTCAAGCACTGATCTTAGGTTTTACAATAATGATGTTATCCCTAGGAGCAATATGCAGAGGTTCAGACTCTTGGAGCCAGAGGCTGCATGACCTCTAAACTGTGATATCTAATCTTGTAGCTAATTTGTTAGTCCTGCAAAGGCAGACTGGACCCTAGGCAAGAAGGGGCGTCTTTTTGGGAAAAGGCTGTTATCAATTTTGTTTCAGTCAAACCATGAACTGAATTCCTTCCCAAAGTTAGTTTGGCCTATGTCCAGGAATGAACAAGGACAGCTTAAAGGTTAGAAGGAAGATGGAGTTGGTTAGGTCTGATTTTTTTCACTGTCATAATTTCGTTAGTTATAATTTTGCAAAGGTGGTTTCAGGACCTGGAACAACTAGTTTAGATCTCAAGATAGAAAATGTGGGTCAAAAGAGAGAGAGTGACAAGAGAGAAGAAACCTGCCTGGAGCCAGCACACTAGCCTAGGCCACCTACTCAGATGGTGACCTGAGAGAGAAATACAATTCTGTTTTGCATAAACTGCTGTATTGGGGGGTCTCTTTGTTATAGCAGCCTAGCCTGTTTCCCAGCTAATCCATCTGGGATCCCAGAAACAGGGATACCACGGAGGAGAGACACAAAAGGAACACCCAGGTGACAGTGAGGGAGTCCCCAGGGTGACAGCTGGGTGGTGGGCCTAGAGAGTGAACAGTCCAGATCGACACAGGAAGATGGAAAGTTCCAAACAACAAATCTACGGGGCTGGGGAAGCAGAAATTGAGAGCTTATCTGATAGTTTTAACACATTGAGAAGAATTTTCTATTTTTCACAAATGAATTAGTGATCAACGTGGAGAAAACTAGACAAACAAAAAACTAGATAATTATTAGGCACAGCGTAAACAAAAAGTAATCATAAGCCGGCCGCGGTGGCTCACGCCTGTAATCCCAGCACTTTGGGAGGCCAAGGTGGGTGGATCACCTGAGGTCAGGAGTTAGTGACCAGCCTGGCTAACAGGATGAAACCCTGTCTCTGTGGTAGCGGGTGCCTGTAATCCCAGCTACTTGGAAGGCCGAGGTAGGAAAATCACTTGCACCCGGGAGGCGGAGGTTGCAGTGAGCCGAGATCATGCTACTGCACTCCAGCCTGGGTGACAGAGTGAGACTCGGTCTCCAAAAAAAAAAAAAAAAAAAGAAAGAAAGAAACGTAATCATAGTGCCTTCCGTGGCTCAGCAGTGAATCCTATTTACACAGCACAGAAATGATGGACACTGATTTAACAGGACCCAGTCAGATGGTGATACTGGGAAGGTGGCTTGTCCATTAAAGTCTCATTGAAGGAGGCCAGAAGGGCCATATGAGAGATGATTTTTCTTTCATGGTGTCTACACATATTATCTCAAACTGGAAAATCAGAAATAGCATATGAACATGTTATTCCAAAACATGGAGGTAATTAGCAGAAGAAACAGCTGAAAGGGGTGGAGGCCATTCCTCTGAGGCATGGCAACTGGGGGTGAGAGCAAAGGGATAGGGGCTTTAAAATCCATGAGCATTTAATTTAATTTAAAGAGAAAGGAAGCGAAGATGTTGCTGGAAAGGGGTCCCGATCCAGATTCCAAGAGAGGGTTCTTGGATCTCGCGGAAGAAAGAATTCAGGGCGAGTCCATGGAGAAAAGTGAAAGCAAGTTTATTAGGAAAGTAAAGGAAGAAAAGAATGGCTACTCCATGGACAGAGCAGCCCGAGGGCTGCTGGTTGTCCATTTTTATGGTTATTTCTTGATGATATGCTAAACAAGCGGCGGATTCTTCATGCCTCCCCTTTCTAGACCATATAGGGGAACTTCCTGACATTGCCACTGCATTTGTAAACTGTCATGGCGCTGGTGGGAGTGTGGCAGCAAAGACGACCAGAGGTCACTCTTATGGCCATCTTGGTTTTGGTGGGTTTTGGCCGGCTTCTTTACTGCAAACTGTTTTATCAGCAAGGTCTGTGTGACTTGCATTTTGTGCCAACCTCTTATCTCATCCTGTGACTTAGATGCCTTAACCGTCTGGGAATGCAGCCCAGTAGGTTTCAGCCTCATTTTAGCCAGCTCCTATTCAAGACGGAGTTGCTCTGGTTCACACGCCGCCTCCACAGCCCTGCCACATGGCCCCTGATGGGTGGGGTGGAGAGTGTGAGAAGGGTTCAGGGACTGGCAGAAACTGGCTGGGCTGGCAGGAGATGGAGATGCCTCCAAACCAAGGGGTTCCTGGGTGGAACATGCTCTGCTCTGTCTCCACTCTGGAGCAGGGTTTGCTGATGACAGTCCCTTCACTTCCTCAGGCCCCCACTTACCTAGCTGCCCATTGGAAGGGAGTGTGTCTTGACCATGCCCAGCACAGGAGCCTTGAGAACTGGCGAATGAATGGATGATGGACTAAATCCATAAATTCATGAATGATTGAATAAATGATTGAAGGAATGAATGGCTCCATGAATGAATGATTGTGTAAATGATGGTGTGATAGATACTTTATTTCTCAACAAATCATAGCCACCCTGAAAAGCAGATCTTTATAATCCTGATCTCACAGAGGAGCCACCTGAGGCTGGAAAAGTTAGGAGGTGTGCCCAAGGCCCATCCTATAGGATAGTGACAAGTGTGACCACTGATTGAGACCTACTGTGTGCTGGGCCTTGTGTCACACACTTTGCACTCTATTGTATTCTACACAAACCCGTGAGGCAGGTCCTATTATTGCTCCTGTTCTAGAGGTAAGGAACTTGAGTTTCAGAGAGGTTAGGGAACCTGCCCAGGGCCACACAGTAAAGGCAGAGGCCAGGCTGGAACGCAGGTCTCTGAAACCTATGAGGTCATAGGTTCTGGAGCTGAGGTCTGGCCCCATTCTGTCTTGACCCCAGCGCCTCTGTTCTTCCTCCACTGATATCGCGAGGCAAAGGGTGGTGAACTCCATGCAGCCTTCATAATCTAGGGAAAGTTGTAAGGTTTCTATTGGTACCTATGTTAGGGTTCTCTGGAGGGACAGAACTAATAGGATCTATGTGTCTATGAAAGGGGGTTTATCAGGGAGAACTGACTCACACGATCACAAAGCAAAGTTTCATGATAGGCTGTCTGCAAGCTGGGGAAGAAGGAAGCCAGTAGTGGCTCAGCCCTTGTCCAAAAGCCTCAAAAGTAGGGAAGCCGAGAGTGCAGCCTTCAATCTGTGGCTGAAAGCACAGATTTCGGCAAACCACTCGTGTAAGTCCCAGGGTCCAAAGGCCGAAGAACCTGGAGTCTGATGCCCAAGGGCAGGAGGTGTGGAAGGAAGCATCCAGCATGTGAGGAAGATGAAGGTGGAAGACTCAGCAAGCCAGCTTCTCCCACCTTCTTCTGCCTGCTTAGTTGGAGCTGCGCTGGCAGCGGATTGGATGGTGCCCACCCACATGGAGGGTAGGTCTTCCTCTCCCCGTCCACTGACTCAAATGTCGGTCTCCTCCAGCAACACCCCCACAGACACACCCAGAAACAATGCTTCACTAGCCATCTAGGCATCTCAATCCAATCAAGTTGACACCTAACCATAACCATCACAGTACCTATCGGGATTCATTCTTTATATGCTACAAAAAGTTCCTGTGTAATAACTTCTGCTACTTTTTGCTGAAACAAATCCAAACCGCCTCGAAAAGGGGACAGCCTCCTTGACTTAAACTAAACACAAAGCCCTCCCTGGTTTGGAAATACCTGGAGAAACTTGCCCCTTGGGTCTGAGCAGCCGAAGAGCAAGCAAGGCCAGTGATGGTGACAGTTGACAGCGTACTGGCAGCCCTCGCTTGGTCTCGGCACCTCCTCAGCCTCGGCGCCCCCTCTGGCCGCGCTTGAGGGGCCCTTCAGCCTGCAGCTGCACCGTGAGAGCCCCCTCTCTGGGCTGGCCGAGGCCGGAGCCGGATCCCTCAGCTTGCGGGGAGGTGTGGAGGGAGAGGTGCGGGCGGGAACGGTGCTGCGCTCTGCGCTTGCGGGCCAGCGCGAGCTCCGGGTGGGCGGGGGCTCGGCGCCCCGCTCTCGGAGCAGGAGCAGCCGGCCGGTGCTGCCGGCCCGGGCAGTGAGGGCTTAGCACCCAGGCCAGCAGCTGTGGAGGGTGCGCCGGGTCCCCCAGCAGTGCCAGCACTGCGCTCAAATTCCCCCCCCCCCCCGCCCCCCCCGCCCCCCCCGCCCCCCCCGCCCCCGCCCCGGCCTCAGCTGCCTCCCCGCAGGGCAGGGGTCGGGACCTGCAGCCCACCATGCCCGCGCTTCCCCCAGGCCGTGGGCTCCTGCGTGGCCCAGCCTCCCCGACAAGCGCCGCCCCCTGCTCCGCGGCGAGCCGGGTCCCATCGACCGCCCAAGGGCTGAGGAGTGCGGGCGCACCGCGCGGGATTGGCCAGCAGCTCCACCTGCAGCCGGGGTGGGGGCTTCACTAGGTGAAGCCAGCTGGGGTCCTGAGTCTGGTGGGGATTTGGAGAACCTTTATGTCTAGCTAAGGGATTGTAAATATACCAATCAGCACTCTGTGTCTAGCCCAAGGTTTGTAAATGCACCAATCAGCACTCAGCACCCTGTGTCTAGCTCAAGGTTTGTGAATGCACCAATCAGTGCTCTGTGTCTAGCTAATCTAGTGCGGACTTGGAGAACTTTTGTGTCTAGCTCAGGGATTGTAAATGCACCAATCAGCACCCTGTCAAAATGGACCAATCAGCTCTCTGCAAAATGGACCAATCACCAAGATGTGGGTGGGGCCAGATAAGGGAATAAAAGCAGGCTGCTGGAGCCAGTAGCGGTAACACCTTCGGGTTGTCTTCCGCAGTGTGGAGGGTTTGTTCTTTCGCTCTTTGTGACGGCTCTCACTGCTGCTTACTCTTTGGGTCTGCACTGCGTTTATGAGCTGTAACACTCACTGTGAAGGTCTGCAGCTTCACTCCTGAGCTAGCGAGACGAGGAACCCACCAGAAGGAAGAAAACGCGGAACACATCCTAACATCAGAAGGAACAAACTCTGGATACACCGGCTTTAAGAACTGTAACAGTCCCCACAAGGGTCCGTGGCTTCATTCTTAAAGTGAGACCAAGAACCCACCAATTTCAGACACAAAGGAGGGCGCCAGCCTTGCTGCGGGGCCATAAATCTATTTAATTTCCTCTTATCTTCCCCCCGGTTCGAGAGGAAGGTGCTTTCACCTGGACTGTTCCCATGAGGAAAGGAGGCTTCGGGAATCTGATAAAGCTTCCAAAGTCCCGTGGCCGGCAGGAACCGAGGTTTGGATGGCCGGACTTCTCAGCCCCCCAGGCGGAGGAGGAGGAGGAGGCATGACACATGAGGGTGAGAGTGCATGCCAGGTCAAGCCGAAAATGCAGCAATGCCACATGGTCTTTTCCACTTAGCTTAGCTCCAGGATGACTTTGAACAGTGTTGCAGCCCCGTGGGCAGAAAATTGTACTTGCCTCAAGCTTCATTAAAGCAAATCGAGTCAGAAGGGATTGAAACACCTGGAAGAAATACGATGGATTCAAACAGGGAAAAGGTGTGGGTCCATCCCATTTTCTGGCAAATCCAACAGCCTAGGAGACATCACAAAAACATTCCAAGGCTCCTGGACTTTTTTAAAGAGGCTAAGGATGGGGCCTGCCAGGTACAGGATGGCCCATGCAAGTGGAGACGCAGCCACAGGATATCTGGGTTTTATCGCAGCCTCGTCACTTACCAGTGTTGGGACCGTATCAGTTATACTGAATTTAACAGCCTAAAGTCACATTCATCGTCTTATACTTTGTGGGGGTCAGGAACCCAGGAGTGGATTCACCAGGAGGTTTTGGCTGGGTGTTTCCCTGGAGCCGCAGGCGAGTGTGGGCAGTGGCAGCCATCCCTGTTTCCAAGCGCACCTTGAGGCAGTTGGCTTGAGGCTCCAGGTCCTCGAAGTGCAGGCTTCCCCACGGGGCTGCTGGTGACATGGCTTCGTCACCCAGAGTGACGGATCCGAGAGAGAGCAGCCGAACTGAAAGCCACAGCCTTTTGTAAGCAAACCTCAGAAGTGACATCTCGTCACTTCTGCCATATTCTACTGGTCACACAGACCCATCCTGCTACATGGAAGGAGCAGCAGGAAGGTGGTGGGGACTACTGGGACCATCTTGGAGGCTGCCACAGACATTCAAGGTGAGTTACTGCCCTGCTCCGTGCCCGGGTCCCCCTGGATAAAGTGGGGACAATAACATCACCCTCACGAGGTTTTCGAAAGCATGTCCACAAAGCAGCCACCAGTGTCTGGCAGGCGGTAGGTGTTCTGCAGGGAGTAGTCGGCTGCCCCGCCCAGCCCTGGGCCCCAGCTCCCTCCTCTGATGAGGCTGGTGGCCTTGGGGCTCTTCCAGCTCCAGCAGAAATGGGGAGCGGGGTACCGGGTCACCTCACTGCCTGGCTTGCTGGGCCAGGCGCTCGGCTCTCAGCCCCAGTTATACACTTAGTCTCAGCCGGGGCTTCCCAAAACGCAGCACCCGAGTTCTTTCCATCTTTGGGGGTGGGATTCAGCACAGGACCCCCACTGTCCTAAAGAGACAGGTTATTCTGTGACTAAAATAGGAAGAAAAGGGCCTTTCTGGCTAACGGCAGAAGAAAAACACATCTAGTTAGAGGAAAGCTAGAAACAGTGAGTTTAGCTGACTGATTTGATCACTTCTGGAAGGAAAGAAAAGGGAACCCGAGTCTTTTCTGTTTTGTTTGTTTTGTTTTGTTTTGTTCCCCAGGCTACCTTCCAAAGTCACTGTAGAAGTTCAACACTTTAGGAACAACTTTAACAATGGTTTGCCAGCCTCCAAGGTGTGGTTTCCTAGCAACTGGGAAGCTTTTAGAGCTCCAAATAATTGATCAAGTTATGAGTGACTCAAGCAACAGCGAAGTCCTTTTTAGAAAAACAACAAAGCACCTTCATCTTTACCTGGGTGCTGTTAGAATTACGCGTGGGGCCCACACAGATGACATCATGAGCCTCAGGGACAGACAAGCTGCAAAAGGCAGCAACATTCAGGGATAACAGGCAGGGAGCAGGAACCCAAAGGTTTTCCAGGAGACACCTCAGAGAGGGGCTCAGGAGCCATGCAGAGGGGTGGGGGCATGGGAATCTGGGACGCTAGAGCCCTGTCAGTGGCCCAGTCTGACGCTATCAGCTATGTCTCTCTGGAGGCTGCAGGCGAGAACCATCTCCTCACCTTTTCCAGCGTGAGAGACACCCACATTCCTTGGCTCATGGCCCCTTCCCCCATCTTGAAGCTTGCAGGGTGGCATCTTCCAATCTCTCACCCTGATCCTCCAGCCTCCCTATTACAAGGACACTTGAAATTACTTTGGGCCCTTCTGGATAGGAAAGTCCAGAATCATCTCCCCGGTATCAAGATCTTTAACTGAATCCCATCTGCAACATCCCTTTTGCCATGCAAGGGAACACATAAGTAGGATTTGGGGATTAGGACCTGGACATCTTTGGGAGCTGCGATTCTACCGCCCACAGTCTTCACAATGGAAATGTCTATTTTGCAACAGTCGCCAGGATGAGAAAATGCATGGTATGTGTCCAGCATATAGTGGGTGCTCCATTAATGTTGGTGAAACTGGGCAGAGCATCATAGCGCTCACGGTGGATGACTGTAGCACTTTTCTCTACCTGCCACTGTTCTATATTCACTGACTGGTGCACGGTCCATCTCCCCACAAACACCCCTCCCAGTGGAGCAGGGGCTCTCTGTTCATTGCTGCATCCCCTGTGCCAGGAAGAGTGAAGCACACAGCAGGTGCTGAATATTTTGAGTCAATGAGTTCATTTTCTTTGTCATGAAGAGGAAGCACCATTTATCGGATAGGGTCCTGGCTGTCAAAGTGTGCTTTCCCTGAGCTGCCGGATGAGATGTGTTGGGCCACGTGGCTGTTTAATAGCTCTGACACCCCATCCTGCTGATCGGGAGCTGGGGTGGTTACAGGATTCTGTCCTCAGGTGGCAGACTCAAGAGAGACAGGTCCTGCTTCATGGGCATCTGCAGAAATGTGGTTTTTTTGTCACCTCACTTGGGAGTGCACTTGCATGATGTAGGATAAAAAAAAAAAAAGGAAAAGAGCACTTGAATAATTGAACTTTGAATGATTGGTCTTTAGCAGCATGTCCAAAGGAGGCAGAGAGGTCTTTCTGATGGCTTCACTACCCAAGAATGGACAGTGAAGGCCCCCTGAAAGAACACCCCTGGGGAGCTGGGCTTCCAGAGGGCTTGGAAACTCTGGTGCCAAACCCTCTCTTGGCACTTGAGATGGCACCACCCAGTTGGGTCTTTCCTGACTCATTCTCTCAAATGCTACTACCTCGTGGAAGCAAAGTGAGACCCTGCCCCCGGTCCCTCCCTGGGTGTCCTACAGCTCCATGGGGTGAAGGCCCAGACCAGAGCAGGTGGCCAGGATGGGGTGTTAAATTAACGGCTGTTCCTGTAGACAGCAGGTTCTTTCCTGGGTGGGGTGGTCAGGGGGCCCGGGGAGCCTCTCTGTAAAACCCAGAACAAAAGTGGAGGCTGCAGTGAGCTGAGATAGCACTACACTCCAGCCTGGGTGACAAAGTGAGACCCTATTTCAAACAAACAAACAAAAACGGTGCTGCTAAGAAGTTTTGAAAACCACTAACCTAGCCCAGACTTTCCATTTTACAGATCGGGACACTGAGGCCTGGGCACAGGTGTTAAATGGTGCTGGGTGGCACAGGGGTTTGTGGCAGAATGAGTGGAACCCAGAACCATGCCCATTCTGGACTCTGCCCAAAAGACAGCACCACTTCTCCAACCTGCGCCTCTGCTGGTTGGTTAGAAACTAATTGTGGGTGCTGAGTGGCAGCGTGGTGGCCCAGGGGAAGGGGACAGGCAGAGCTCCATTCCTCCTGCTCTGCTATGTGCCATGTGATAATGTGCTAATGTGCTATGGCCTCCACTCTGAATCTCATTGTCATCTTCTGTAGATGGGGGATGTTGGAGCATCTTCCTCATCCAGGTGTTGTGAGGGAGACGCTGTGTTGTCATCTTTGTACATTCGGAAAGCATCAGGCGACTTTCCTCCTCTGCACAGTCAGTGGGGATCCTGGGGGCAGAGTCACAGGGCAAGGGCCTTCCGTGGCCTCACAAATCCGCAGGATGGGGAGAGGAAATGGGGCTGAACCCCAGCCTCATCTCACTGCCTGGGAAAGAAACCCAGGGGCGAGCACATGGCTCGGAGTGATGACACCTCCTAAGCCTCTCGTGTGGTTTCACGCAGAGGACAGTGTGGGGGTGCAGCTTCCACCACCCGTGGCTTGGAGTGATGACATCTCCTGAGCCTCTCATGTGCGGTTTCACGCAGAGGACAGTGTGGGGATACAGCTTCCACCACCCGTGGCTTGGAGTGATGACACCTCCTGAGCCTCTCATGTGTGGTTTCATGCAGCCCCTCCAGGCAGGACAAACCAGGATGAGAGGACAGTGTCAGGGTGTAGCTGCCACCGCCCAGTGTCGTCCAAGGAAAATGGAGCAGCCACATCCTGCACGGCAACACCAGGTGGCCAAGCCAGAGCATGTGACCACTCGATGCTTCCCACCCACAGCAAAGAGGTGAGGCCTGGTGCCCAGCAGAGAGCAGCCCAGCCTACGGGGGACAGGAGCAGGTACAGGTCACGTCAACCTCAGGGAAGATGCTAAAGACCCAAGGGGCTGGGACAGACACAGGCTGCCCAAGAGAGGTGAGGTTTGCTGAGGCCCACAGCTGCTCGGGTACTCCCAAATGACTAAGTTCTGATTATAATCCCATGGGGTCATCACTGCAGGTTAGGGAACACAGGAGGTGGTTTCATAACATACTCCCGCATGGGCAGCAGCCCCCACACCATCAATCACCCTGTAGGCTCCACTTCATGGGTAACTGGAATTCAAAGATAATTACGATTGTGCACTTTACGCTCAGTAAGATCTGAGGATGGCTGGGCTGACACTCCATGGTCACCTTCAGCACAGGTGTCTCTGCACAGGCAGCCCATGCCCAGGCCACCCCACAGTTATGGCAGATGCCCCAGGGGCCCCTCCAGCTGGAGGTGAAGCCAGGGTCTGGCTTTGGCAGGAAGCCGTCAACTGAAACGTCAACCTTGCTCTTTTATAACTCAAATTGCACTTGCATTTCATTCAACAGGAGTGCAGGCTCTGCTGATTCTCACGCACGTACAAGAAAGACTTGTTTTCAGTAAAGAAAGGAAGGAAAGCACTGCAGGTTCCACCAGAGGTTTTTATTTCAGCCACTCAGGACCCTGGCTTTCTGCTCCACAGCACTAAGCACAGTCAGGCTCTTCTAAGCACTGGCAGGGACCTCCCCCACCGCCCCCACAGGGTTCTCTGTTTCTCAAGTCCTGATGGATTCAGGCAAGACCTTCACACATTCACCACCTACCTGCTGGACAGGAGGGTCAGGAGGCAGCCTGTGGTGCTGAGCTCAGTGTGACACACTGCCAGTGTGCTGCCTCCCCCAGCCTCTGATGGGGCCGGGCCTTGACCACGTGACAGGCTCAAGCTGCTGTGCACATCCCCCAGGAAAGGGGAAGAGCTACTAAGGTTTAGCAGTGACCAAAGAAATAAGAAATGCTACTGTGGAGGTTACACAGATGCTTATTTGGTTCTTTAAACAAATCTAACACAAAAGAAAGAGGCAACAGGGTGCTTGAAGGTGGGGGAGGAGAGGGAATCTCATCTGTAGTGCTTTTTGAGACACGGGAACCTCCTAGTCTAGCCTGGCACACCCACGTCACTCGGAAAGGTCGGGCTCGGGGTGGAGATGGCATGCAATTCCCAACACACTTGGTATTCACAGTGGACAGAGCTACACAGCAGTCTCCCCTTTGTCAGGGTCCACGCAATCTACACATGGACACAAGGTCTCTGCAGCCACGGTCTGCACACGTGGGCACAGACGGCACTGGTGGATGCCTGTGGGGCTGGGGCCACACTGGGGAAGGGCCTCATGGCAACATGCACTGGAAGCTCCTCGTGGCAGACCATCCTCAGGCCGCCGACAGGAACGGGAAGAAGAAGAAGTCGAAGGCGAACTTCACGGCGCCATGCACGGTGCTGCGCCAGTCGTGCTCGATCTTCACGTGCCGCCTGGCGGGCGAGAGCTGGGCCATGCAGTTGAGGCAGCTGATGGCCTTGAGCTCGAAGACAGGCCACTTGCTGCCCAGGCGGCCCTCCAGGATGGTGCTGAACTCGATGAGGCTGCCCTGGCGCAGGCTGAGCAGCACACTCTTGAACTCGCTGCTGGCCCGCAGCACGATGTCCTTGGTGACGTCGTCCTCCTCGCGGCTGCGCGAGCCCTCGGCGCCGCTGCTGAATGGCATGCCCACGGTGATCTCAAACTTGTAGCGGTCAAATTTCTTGATGTGGCAGGGGTGCTTGGCCAGCAGCTTAAGGCGACAGAGCTCCTCCTCAGCTGTGGAGGTGTTGCCAGGGCTGCAGGCGGGGTAGGCCTCGCCGTAGAGGCAGCGCATCCAGTCGCCGATGAAGAACGGGAGCATGTTGATGGCAGACTCGGCGCTGTTGTCGATGTCAGTCACGCGGACGTACTTGAAGCGGCCGGTCCACGTGACCCTGTGGCCCTCCAGGTGGCTGCAGAGGATCTGGGTGCGCGCCATGTTGGTCTCCTTCCAGGCGCGTGGCCCGCACAGCACACCATACTGCTGCCAGGTCAGTGTGGAGTTGTAGACCTTCATGCCCTCTGAGCGGTACACATAGAACCAGCAGAACAGCACGATGGCCGTGAGCCACACCAGGATGAGCTTGACCATGGAGCTCCGCGTCAGGGACTTCACCATCCCCACCACAGAGAAGCTGGCCTTGGTCCACCAGCGCAACAGCAGGGGCACACTACAGACCGCCATGGTGACTGCGATCTTGGTGAGCTCCAGAGACATGAACCACCGGGCAAACTGCAGCACGCCCACCAGGGCCAGGCCGGCCACCAGGATGGGGAGGGCAAAGAGGAAGAGGAAGTAGCCGATGGAGGCGCGGAGCAGCCCCAGGCCGGTGGACTCCAACAGGATGACCACCGAGAGCTCACACCACATGAAGCACACCAGGTAGGGCACCAGGTAACAGTAGGTCCCCTTGAAATTCCTCAGCTGCGCCATGCGGAAGAAGAGATAGAGCAGGTAGACGTACAGCAGGCAAGGGACGCTGACGTTGAGGACGACCAGGTGGCCGACAGGCATGGTGATGAAGGTCTGGCCAAGGAACTTCAGGTAGGGCCAATTCAGGGGCATGGAGGGCAGCAGTGACAGCAGGCCAGCAGTGACCTCGGTGGCCAGGGCCCTGCGCGTGTAGGGCTCTGCGTGGGTGCTCAGGCTCAGGTAGCTGGTCACGGTAAAGAAGCCGGCGATGACAGCCAGCTCCGAGCAGGGGATGCAGTCCTTGCTGGCGATGGGGAAGGAGAAGATGACGAAGACAACAGAGAGCAGGAAGTGGGCATAGGGCTCCAGGTGGTTCCAGCCGAAGTTGACCTCGGCCTGCTCCACATCCAGGTTGGGTTCGAAGCGCAGCAGCAGGTCAGTGAGGGTGCGGAAGTTCTCCCAGGCCTTGCTGTCCTGGAACACCTTGAGGGTGCAGATCACCATGGAGATGAAGGACAGGTAGAAGATGACCAACGGGATGAAGAAGGCGAAGAAGTCGATGGTGAGGTTGCTGATGATGAAGAAGAAGATGAGGGCGTTGATGTGGTGCGTGGGGATGATGGTGGACAGCCAGTGCATGCCCGCCCTGGAGGCCATGTCAATCAGGTACTCCTTGATCTCCATGATAGCGTGCAGGGGGTACTTGACCACCTGGAGGAAAGATGGTACGTGGGGACCAGGCTTGGACAGGACCCCCACTGCTGCCATTTCAGGCCTCCCTCTGACCACCCTGCCTCTGGGCAAAGGGAACACGCACCCCTGTGTTTTCCCATCACCAGCCCCATCCTAGTGGTCCTCCCTCCACCCTTCTCCAGGTGGCCCTCCCCACGCTCGTGGTCCCTGTGGGCCCTCCCTCTTCTGGGCCTGGAGCCCCCTTCTGCCCCCCACCTACCAGCGTGACTAGATGCATGCGTGCTTCTCTCCCTGCAAGACCTCCAGCACCTGGAGGGACCCAGGGGCTCCCCACTTCCCTCCCCTCAGGGTCACCCACATGAAGAGATGACAGAGCCCTGAGATGCCTGTCTGGGAGCTGGTTTTGTGACCCAGCTCTGCACTGCAGCAAGGCCGTCACCTCCCTGAGCCTCCATGAAGGGAAATGGCAATCCTTACAAGGAGGGGAAGCCGCAGGTAGTCCCGGGAGCGGCGGCAGAGCAAGCATTAGGGAAGGAGTTCAGTGCAGACACAGGCAGAGGGACCAGCACCACTCTCCCAGCAAAGACACCGTTCAGCTGCACGGGGCGGCCGGGTGAGCTGCCTTCCCTATGGCAGGAGTCCCTGAGAAGCAGCTGCCAGGCCACCTTCCGCCCCTACACACACGTGCACACTCACACACACGCAACCCACCCCTACACACATTCACACATTCACACGTGCACACGTGCACACCCACCCCTGCACACTCAAGGGCACACCCACCCCCACACGTGCACTCTCACACATGCACACCCACCCCTACACATGTACACATATGAACACCTACCCTACACGTCTGCACCTACACATAAACACCAGCACACCCCCGCCCCCCATAGTGCTTATAATAGGCGCACGATCCCACAGTCACGGCCAAAGGCTGCCTTCCCCCAACCTGTGGGTCCTGCTCCCCTGCTCTGCATGCAGCGCTAAGGTCAGAGAGTTCTTGGCCTTCACCACAGCCAAGAGGAGCAGAGGGCTGAGGGAGGCATGCTGGGAGCAGCCTCGGGATGGGGTGAAGCAGTGCTGCCACCCAGGGCCGGCCCCGATGCCTTCCTGGTCTGTGCAGAACTCAGAGGCCCTGAGCCCTGCCAGAACACGGGGCAGCCAGGCAGAGGGACTGGAGGGGATGGGGGAGAAAGTGGCCATGGTGCCAGTGCTCACGCAGCATGGCGTGGCATACAAAGCAGGGTCTGTGCATCTTCAGAAGTGCCAGGGGCCTGGACCAACACCAGGAAGTGGACGCCTAGGGGGCGGCCCCACATGGGGGTAGGGAAGTCTGGCTGCGTGTCCAGAGCCCACTGAGGGGCTATATGACACAGCCAGGCTGCAGTACCAACAGACAAGAAGTGGCAGCCGCACCCCATCAGCTCAGGGCCTCGGGCCAGCACCAGACCCCACAAATCCCCTGGGGTAGGTTCTCTCCACCTGGCCCACCAGAAGGCCAAGGAGGGATCCCAGGTGAATGGCAACTAGGTGACAACACCAGAATGTGGCCCTCATCTGCCAACAGCCTTGGCTGTCAGCTCTGCAGGACCAGGACACCTGGAAACAACTGGAAAACTGAGTCTTCCACAGATGAGAGGGACAGGCTCATGGAAGAAACTGAAGTGTTTAGGAGTGCGTGCATGCACATCACACAATCTTCTACAGATGAGAGGGGTAGGCTCATGGAGGAAACAAGTGTTCAGGAGTGTGTGCATGCACGTCTACACGTGTGGGGGAACAGCTCTGCTGCTTCATATATATTTGTGACAGTCCACTTAATCTCTGTTTTATAACAAGCAAATAAACGATTAACGCAGCTAACAGCTCCCCCAGCTCTCTGGGGTCAACAACCTTCTACACAAGCAGAGAGGCGCTCACACTGCCAGGAGATGGCCAGGGAAGACCAGGCACTACAGGATTTGAGGGCATTTCCAATGCTTGCCAGAGAGCCAGAGGGCATTTATGAAAACCAGCCTACTCCAGGGTTTGTTTGGGGCGAACCCCTGTAGTATGACGCCAGGCCAGCTGGCTAAAATCAACAGCTACACATGAGTCAACATGTACGTCAGCTGGCAGGCTGCTCAGTTAATCCCTGTGTGGGGGCCTTGCTAACAGCAGCACAACTAAAGGTGGCCCGGGCCGCCACTGCTCACTACCACTGTCTCACGTACAACCGCCAGGGTAGCAAGGGGGTGGCCTTGGTAAAAAATCTGAAATCCTGTCTTACTCAAAGCCATGCACATTCTTTTGCCTAGAGGAACACACACAACCGCCTGGTTGAGAGGGCCTTTAAAAGACAAGGAATATTCTAGAACATTACGTTGGATGGCATCTAGCCTCTGCTCGGACAGTGTGGAGGGGCTGGTCCCCCACCTGAACTCAATGACCAGGGAACGATCCCCTTTTTAAAGCCCCAATTTCTGCTCCCTGCAATGTCCACCCAAGACCTTCCTCTGACATGGGATTAAAAAGTTCAGCCTCCTTTTCTGCAGAGAAGGTCCAAACAAATTCAACTCCTGAGATGGAAAAAGAAGGAAATTTTAAAAATATGAGTGAGGAGTCTGCCTCTATGAATAGAACACTGCAGAGCTCTCTGTTTGGGCCTGTAGTGATCGGCCCTTCTGCTGCCACGAGAAACCAGGCAGCAGCGTCACCACACGGGTGGCCGAGCGGACCCGTGAAGAAGGCAGGCTGGGGAAGGGAGCCAAGACGAGATTCTGCTCAAACCTGTGGGCAAAAATGTTCCCGTGTCGGATCTTCCAATTATGTAACGTTAAAAATGTTAGGATTTTAAGATATTATTAAGTTTGTTTTCAGAGGATTTTATCTACGATGACAGCTTGCACCTCCAGGCTCCAGAAGAGAACTGTGTGGAGTCTGGAACATTCTTTGTGGGAGTAAGGCTGGCTCACAAAGAGGCGTCTGTCATTTTCACTTTGAGTGAAGACCTCTCCTTATTCTACAAAAGGCTACTAAAAGCTGGGACAGCTCTCAGCCCTGGGAGATGCTTGTGACAATTCATTACCTCCCTCAAAAGAGACTTCTAAGAAGACAAACTGCAAAGGAATCAAAGTGCTCTGACAGCATCAAAAACTGAAGGGAAACAGAGTCTTGTTTACTTCTTGTCAAAACAGTTTAAATCTCTCCCTTCTAAAAAGGACTTTCAGACTGGACACAGTGTCTCACGCCTGAATCCCAGCAGTTTGGGAGGCCAAAGTGGGAGGCTCACTTGACCCAGGAGTTTGAGACCAGCGTAGATAACAATAGTGAGACCCCCATCGCTACAAAATGTTTTCAAAAAATCAGCTGGGTGTGGTGGCACATGCCTGTAGTCCAGCTATTTGGGAGGCTGAGGTGGGAGGCTCACTTGAGTCTGGCATGTTGAGGCTGCAGTGAGCTGTGACCGTGCCACTGTACTCCAGCCTGAGCAACAGAACGAGACCCTGTCATTTAAGTAACATAAATAAATAGGACTTTTAGATGCTACACAACACTGGACTCACCATCCATAACTAGGTGACATAATTTTCCGAACAGGATGCATACGCAAGGAGGCATTATTATAATAGTACTTACACCAGATGGCATAAACTGCGACACCTGGGCCATGGCTGCCTGACCCAAGGGTCTTCTCCAAGTTAACTCTTTCACCTGTGACCCTCTCTCTCATTTCGGGAGTGTCTTTGCCAAAACCATGCCAGCACCCCAGCTTCCTCATCTCCTGTAAGGAGATGATGGCATCCAATCTGTGAATATGCTCGCCCAGTGCCAGCTCTGAGCAGACCATCAGTAAAGACCATGTGCTCCCTTGGTTCAAGTTCTTGGCCATCCTGGCCCATGTCTCAGAACCTCTGCAGAGCGGTCGGTGTCAGACCCTGGACATACAGCCTGTCCCAAGTGGCAGGAGCAGAATCTTCCACCTGCCACGCTAAAGGACTCGCAGCTCTGGGCACTCAGGGGGCTCACACACAGACCCGTCTGGCTCCGAGTCCCTGGAGCAGGGCTGCTGTGCCTGCTGCTCTTTGGGCTGAAGCTGCTCCTGCAGCACCTGCGTTCCTGCTCTTCCCCACTGGAGGGCGGGCCTACTCTGACCCTCTCCCTGGCTGGAAGATGGTGACCTTTCAGCCTACTGCCTGCCTGACAGCTGGTGGCCCAACCATCTCCTGGTCTTGGCCCTGACTCACGTGCCCATCTGAATACACTGAGGGCAGTTCCTCCAGGTTCTCAGTCAGTTCAGAAGACAGAACCCCAGGGTGTCTGCATGATACTGCCCGCAGCCTCTGTGACAATCATCTGCTGGGGCCCCTTGTGCTGGCCTCAGCTTGGGGATACTGGGTCAGGAGGCCAAGCTTCTGGAAATCCTGGTGTTCTCTGCAGAGTGAGACAGGCACACATCTAATTCAACCATGCGAGCTGAACCGTGGGCAACTCTGTGAGAGGCCATAGGGCCACATGGCCAAGAAAACAAGCTGTCAGGCCAGGAGTAGGGGCCGCACTGCTGGGCTTCCTGCTCCCCGCTTTCCTCCTGCCGCCCAAGCTGCTCATGTCCTCCAGGTGTGCCCAATGGCACCCTGCACAAGTGCCACCCACCACGCTCCCACACTGGCCTCACTCCCTGAGCCCTTGCAGATCCAGGGACAGTAGGCGCCTCTGCACGTCCTCCCTGGCCTGACGGACACGGCACTTTGTTTTCAGGGAAGGCATCTTCAAGGCACTGGCCTCCACTCTGGACCATACATGGAGAAATCCGCTAAGTGATGAAGTCTAGATGGAAGTTGGCGTCCAGCCCGCCCCACTGCCCCCTACACTCTGCACAGAAAGACCCGAGGGCCCCTTGCTTGCCATCCCAGCACTCCTGCCCAACACTGACCCTGGTTTCTGAGCCTGACAGCGCAGAAAAGAAAGGCCTCTCTCCTGAGGGCACATCCTTATGAGGATAGATGATGCCCCAAAGGTACCAGCGGCATGGCTGTAAGACACTCTGTGTTAGGCGAGAACCTCCCCACCTGCAACTTCCTGGAAGGTGCCCCGCCTGAGGTGCACAAGTCCCTGGGAGGCAGGCTCCGGCCTGACCAGGGTCTTGGTTACTCACTTTCAGGCGCAGCGGCAGGTCCTCAGGGCTCTTCCCCGCCAGCTCGTCATCATCTTCGTCATCCTGCAGGAACAGGCTGCTGGGGATGACGCCCTTGGCATACTTCTTAGTGATCTCCACAAAGTCATCCAGCGCGATGTAGTTCTTGGCTGAAGCATGAGAGAAAACAGCATGGGCGCCCCACACTGCAGCCCCACTGCCGCCCTCACACAGAGCAATGGGCTGGGGACGGTGGCGTGGGGCCAAGCTAAGAAAGGAGCTGAGTGGGTTCAGGTGGAGGAAACCCTTCCCTGGGCGGCCTGAGGGTTGAGGACCAGGCTGGGTGAGGAGGAAGGGGGCAGGTTTGCCGAGTACCAGCCTCCACTCCTGGCCCCCGGCCCCTGGGTGTGCTGTCCCCCACCCTAAGTGTCCTCTGCCTAGCTCCTCATGCCTGGGGCCACTCACCCACACCTTTCACCCAGTTTACCTGCCAAGCCTTACAACCTGCATCTCCAGTGCATGCTGACGCCCTCCTCTTCCAGCCAGCATGGGGCTTCTCACAGCACAGGTGACAAGCCGCCCTGTAGGCCAGCACCCTGCCAACTGCGCCATCCAACATGATCTGCGCCCCCAACCCCTCCATTCAACATGATCCACCCAGGGCCTACTGTGCACCTGCTAACCGCTCCATCCAACATGATCTGCCACACACCTACTATGTGCCTGCTAACACCTCCATCCAACATGTGTCTGCCATGGGCCTCCTACATGCCTGCTAACACCTCCATCCAACATGTGTCTGCCATGGGCCTCCTACATGCCTGCTAACACCTCCATCCAACATGTGTCTGCCATGGGCCTCCTACATGCCTGCTAACAAACACCTCCATCCAACATGTGTCTGCCATGGGCCTCCTACATGCCTGCTAACAAACACCTCCATCCAACGTGTGTCTGCCATGGGCCTCCTACATGCCTGCTAACAAAACACCTCCATCCAACATGTGTCTGCCATGGGCCTCCTACATGCCTGCTAACACCTCCATCCAACATGTGTCTGCCATGGGCCTCCTACATGCCTGCTAACAAACACCTCCATCCAACATGTGTCTGCCATGGGCCTCCTACATGCCTGCTAACACCTCCATCCAACATGTGTCTGCCATGGGCCTCCTACATGCCTGCTAACCCGTCCATTCAACATGCGTCCTGCCATGGGCCGACTTACCCCTCCATCCAACATCTTCCACCAAGAGCCTGCTACGTGCCCACTGATCCCTCCATCCAACGTGATCCACGAGAGCTACATGCCCACTGACCCCTCTATCCAACATGATCCCCTAGGAGGGAATGAGGCCCCTGAAGGACCCCAGCTGCCGTGGTGAGATGGTGACCAGGAGGGCCTCCATGGGAAGGATGGGAAAGAAAGGACCATGCTCGGGCAGGGCAGAGGGAGACAAGCCAGGGTGCTGCAGAAACCCTAGGGAGGAGACAGGCTGCATCCAAGATGGCAGCCACGATAGTGGGCGCTGACAGACCTCCTAATGGATCAGCTGTGTGTGCAAGAGGAGAGGAGTCGGGGCAGCACCCAGATGTAGCGGCAGCAAAGAGAGATGAGGCAGCCTTGGGGGGGCCCACATAGGTGGCAGGTGGCACAGGCCTCAGCAGCTCACTGTAGACCGAGCTGTGAGCTGACCATGGGACAGCCAGATACAGGAGATGTGGAAGGAGCACGGGCTGGATGCAGCCTGGGCGGGCAGGGTGCTTGCGGGTTGAGGACGGCGTCTGACACACGAGAGTGGTCACCAACGCCACCCATACATCTCCCTACCAGGGCACAGTCCCTATGGGAAGACCCTGGTCCCCACAAGGAAGGCCCCTGTCCTCATAGGGACGAATACCGTGGGCAGGATATCCTGTCCTGAGAGACAGGACATCAGTCTAGGGACCCCAAGAAGGAGCAGCCAGTGTGCCATCAAGGACCCCGGGCCTGGTTGGGGAGAGGGCTCGAAGGAGAAGAGCAGTCATCTCTGCCCACGCCACTGACGGATCAAGTCAGACAAGGACAAGAAGTGACCAAGCAAGGGGGTCACTGATGGCCTAGACGAGCCGCTTTGGTGGAATAATGTGGGAAAGGCCTGAGAGCAAAGGACGGGGGACGAGAGAAGGGGACGACAGACGCCCCTTTCTGGGAGTTCTGTTGGAAAAGCGGGCAGAGAAACAGATGATGCCTGATGGGAACGTTCTGATGGAGGGGAAACAATGGAGGTGCTGGGGCCCTGTCCCTGAGGGCCTGGTGGAGGGGACCACAGGCTGGCGGCGCTGACTCCTAACTCACTCCCAGCAACAGCGACTGGGCCCAGCAGCAGGTGTGCCCGGCTCATCACAAACCCCTGTGGGACTGGGAAGTGAGGTTGGGGTTCAAACTCTGCCTGCAGTGCCCCCCAGGATGGAGACCCAGGCTGGGCTGCTCCTGCCCAGAGGCGCCTCACTTCAGGACAGCAGGCACCATGCCACCTCAGCGGCAGGACACTGTCACAGCCTCTCTGGTCCTCGGGCTTCCGAGAGTCACAGATTTCTTCCCATTTGCATGTGAGGTGTTTCTTTGTCTCCCCCAAATGGAGCAGGAAAACAGCAGCGTATGCACCCATGTCCACCCACGCAGAAGCAAGGGCTCTGACCACACCCTCTGGACGGCTTCCTCACGGGCCCAGCGGGAAGGTGGGATCTGTGCTCCCACCTGTACTCTGCCCTACGTGCCACAGAGGCTCCTAGGACGGGCGAGGTCCTTCAGTCCCCTCGTCTGATCATCTTGCTGTTCAGAAGGGGAAACTGACACCCAGAAAGAAAAATGAGACCTGCCCGTGTCACAAGAGTCTGTGGCAGACCTGGGTCTTGGCCCATCCCCGCATTGATACTGAGCCCCCGAACCCCTAGCCTATCTTCTCCAGGACAGGAGCTCCCAGTGCCTCAGACTGCAGAGTCTACCCCATGTGGATGGAAGACTGAGGCTGGCCAGCTGCACGTGGAGGATGTGAAGTCTTTTCTCATTCTTTGACCACAAACATCCCAGAGGCACCCCCAGCTCAGTGTGCCCCAGAGACTCTATCCCCCCGCCTAGGCTCTGCCCGCTCCGTTCCCTGCCGACCTACAAAGGGCCTGTGCTGGGGCAGAGCCCCTTCTACACCCTGCTGGGTCTCCTGGGCCTTTGCTCATGCTGTTCCCTCTGCCCGGAGCCCCCTCTCCTAACGCCCTCCTCATCCTTCCCCACTCAGGACTCCCCCGCCAGTCCCCACCCCCAGTATTTCCCTGTCCAAGAGGGACTGGCACATCATGGTTTCTGTCCTGGGTCTGCCTGCCCTCCAGTGCGTGTGCTCCAGGTGGGCAGGATCCACTCCCAGCGTCCAGAACACTGACCCCCAAACGGACTGCCTGAGATCCTAGCAGGGCCAGGATGGGGTCGCACAGGAAGGAGAGGTCGCCCTGCAGGTGCAGGCTGGGAGGCATGGGTGAGATGGGGCAGGGGCTGCACTCACACTCGCTGCTGACCAGGCGCTCCAGCATCCGCCTCTGCTTCTGCAGGGACTTGGGCACAGGGCCTGGCTGCACCCCTCCATCTGCAGGGGAGAGGGTGGATTAACAGTCAGACAGGTTGACTATCCCCTCGTGCCTTGCAGCCCACCAGAAACTGGCGCACTGTTCCTAGGGCATGCCAGTTCCAGGGGCATCCTACGTTCTGGGGAACACAGGGCCCCCAGGGCAGGCAGTGCAGGGGCCACCACACCTCTGCACTTCCAGCTGCTAGGGTGAACTCAGCACCCTGTAGCGTGCTCCCACTTGGTGACGGGCACAGTCCGTCCCATTGGTAGATGTGGTCACAGAGCACTGGGCAGAATACCCGCTGGTTCAATGAGTGAGCACTTGAGCCAGAGCAGATGCTGTCAAAATGCCATCCACACACCTCACCACTAGGGCATGGTCTCTACAGGAGGGTTCTGGTCCCCTGGTCCCCACAAGGAAGGCCCCTGCCCTCACAGGGAAGGTCCTGGCTCCTATGGGAAGACCCAGCCCCTGAGAGAAGGTCCTGGCCCCTGTGGGAAGGCTGGCGCCCAGGGTGAATCCTCGCACCGTGCTCATTGACCTGGCCGACGTTCTCCAGCAGCTCCGCCACGGCCACCTGCTTCTTCTTCTTGGGGTTGAGCTTCCAGTACATGACCAGGGCTGCCTTGCGCACAGCCCTCTCCAGGTCGGTCTCGGAGGAGAGCTGCCTCACCTCCTGTTCATTCTCGGATGTGATGCCTGAGGGACAGGATGTGGTCAAGGCCTTGTGTGCCCTGCCTAGAGCTTTCAGTGCCGCTCTGATCCCGCCAACTCTGCCTGGAAGGCTTTCAAGGGAGACTCATACAAGGTGTCAGGACTTGGTTACCAGGGAAGGATAGATGGACACCTGACCTAAGAGGACATCGCGCCATGCCCCTGCCACGCCCACTCTCCAGCTGGGAGGCCAGGCTGGTCTCGCACTAGACGCCCCTAAGTGCCCCCTACGTGCTGGCGGGAAGAAGGCAGCCTCTTCCTGTTCCTCCTGCTCTCATTTCACCCTCCCAGCAGGTGCCGCTATCCCCCTCTCAGAGGTGCAGACACGGAGGCACAGGCCTGTGCTCTGGCTCACCAAGGTCACACAGTCAGAAAGAGGCAGAGCTGTCTTGAACCCAGGGTGGACTCACTGCAGTCACCAGCCTGGGTGCACTGGCAGGGCCACCCCTGTGTCCACAGAGCTTTCCTCTGTTTCACACACGGCCCAGCCCCTTCTAAGGAAGGCTTGGACAGTGGGGAGAGTGAGAGCAGGTTTTACCGCTGGTCAGCAGCTGCCTTCCTCCCTTTACTCTCAACGGCCTGGGACACAGGCACAACCAAGCAGAGGGCAGGAGGACTGGCACGGAGGTCTGGATATTTTCTCCTTTTGAACATTTCCCAAATTTTCCACGTGAGCATGTATTTCTTTTCAAATCAGAAAGCACAACTGCACATCAGAAGGTGTGTGCAGCTGGGGGAACACGGGGCCAACCGGCCTCCTTGCACACTCTGCCCCAGCAGCCTCTGGGCTATCCCTGGCTCCCGACAGTGAGCTGTGTGGGCCGCCTGAGCCCCCTCCAGGTCATTCCACCTGCTCTGGAATCAGCAGGCCGAGTTGGTGAGAAATTCTGGCTAACAATGCCACTGTTAGTTTTTTCAAAATCATCAGTTTAATTTTCAAAGAAAGACTCTGTATAATAAATGTAACTCTTAAAATATTACGATACAAGCTGGGCGCGGCAGCTCACGCCTGTACTCTCATGGCTTTGGGAGGCCAAGGCGGGTGGATCACCTGAGGTCAGGAGTTTGTGACCAGCCTGGCCAACCTGATGAAACCCCGTCTCTACTAAAAATATAAAAATTAGCTGGGTGTGGTAATGCACGCCTGTAATCTCAGCTACTCAAAAGGCTGAGGCAGGAGAATTGCTTGAACCAGGGAGGTGGAGGTTACAGTGAGCTGAGATCACACCACTGCACTCCAGCCTGGGCGACAGAGTGAGACTCCATCTCAAAAAAACAAACAAAACAACAATAACAAAAACCAGAAGGAAATACACCAAAATATGGGGAGCTGCTTCTGGGCTTCAAGGTTATAAGTAATTTATATCTTTATGTTTTCTACATAGTCCAAGTTTTCTATGATAAGCATAAAATACTTTTATAATCTGAAAAAAAAGGTATCATTATAAAAAATACCTTTGTGACACCCACTTTTATCTTTCCCTGAGGCGTGGAACCTTCGGGAAGCACGCTGCCCCATGGCACCAGGGACAGCCACTTCCCTTGCATAGGACAATGTCCTAACTGACCACCCATGGCCTGAGCTGCATCCCTTTCCTCCCCTGCCTCTCTGTTTGAAAGAGATTATCTATGAAGGGTCAGCCTGCCTCCTCCCAAAGTGAGCACACCTGCCCGGGTCTGCGTGAGCCCACAGCCCCTCAGCTGGTCCGCCCAGACTGGATGGACATTAGCTCAGGGGCATGGTCCGCTCTGACTGCAGGCCACATCACAGTCTCCAGCTTTGCCTCAGGGAAGCTGCCTCTCAGCTGAACCCAGGATCGATGTCTCAGTTTGGATCAGAACCCAGCAGGGAAGCAGGATGTATAGTTACCGCTTGGAGACACCAACACAAGCCAAAGAGAATGAAAATGGCTTGGTCTGTTAAATATCCCATGTTAGGTCCAGAAACCGTGTCTAAAATGACAAGGCCACCAGCAAAACAGAAACTGAAATTTCCCAACAGCATCACCAGCATTAGGTTTGGTAAGATTTTAGTTGTTCAGTTAGCAAGCAGCATTACAAGCTGCTCGACCCTCCAGAGGCTGTTCTAAGCCTCATGCAGACCCACCTTTTCTGTCCGCCAAGCACCGGCGAAGCAGCTTCACAGCCTCCCGACGGCCCTGCTTTGCGGCGAGGACCAGCCAGTCCACAGCGGTGCAGCTGTTGAGTTCTTCATCTGTGTTGCCAGCCAACTGCAGGTAGTGCTTCCCCACCTGCAAGCCAGACACCAGCCAGCCTCCAGCTTCTCAGACCCTCTCCCACCCCACGCTCCCAGCCAGCCTACCACCTCCTTTCACCCACTTCCCTTTGTCACCCAGGCCAGGAAGGAAAGGGCGGAAATGGGGTCACACCAGGCATGTCCACTAGGCTAGGCCCTACTGAGCCTCCGGCCACTCGCTCCTCAAAACACGGTGAAGAAGGTGTGGCCACCCCATCCACACAGTGAGGGAGTCACGGGCTCCGACTGGTACAGGTTCTCTTCCTTGAGTTGCTCCCGCCTGCCAAGGCTCACCATCAGTGCATGGAAATCAGAACCATGACTGGGTCCTTTACACCTCTCAAAACAGGGGACCACAGAAAGCCACGGCTGGAGAGAGGCCAGCTAACCAGGGGTTGGCACTGGCCCACTGCCTGTTTTTGCAAATAAAGTTTTATTGAAATACAACCATAACCACTCATTTATATATTGTCCATGCTGCTTTTATGTGCTCCACAGCAAAGCTGAGCAACACGGCAGAGATTGTGCGGAGTCCAGAATATTCACTATCTGGCCCTTTGCAAAAAGAATCCCTGCTGAAATCATCCAGTCTTCTCATCCTACAGATGGAAAAAGTGAGGCGCAGGGCACAGAGAGCCCATAAAAAGGCTCACTATGCTCCCCCAGCCTCCAAATGCCTGGGCAAAAGGATGTGGGAGGAACTTTAAAGTACAATATGGCTGTGAGGTCAGGAAAGAAATTTTTTTTTTTTTTGAGATGGAGTCTTGCTCTGTCGCCCAGGTGGGAGCGCGGTGGTGCGATCTCGGCTCACTGCAACCTCCACCTCCTGGGTTCAAGTGATTTTCCTGTCTCAGCCTCCCAAGTAGCTGGGATTACAGGCATGCACCACCATATCTGGCTAATTTTTGTATTTGTAGTGGAGACACAGTTTCACCATGTTGGCCAGGCTGGTCACGAACTCCTGACCTCAGGTGATCCACCTGCCTCGGCCTCCCAAAGTGCTGGAATTACAGGCGTGAGCCACCGCGCCCGGCCAGAAATTCTTAATTTATGGTTTCGCGTGGAAGCTTTTCTCCTCTTTAGGGAGAAGAGGGGGCAGGAAACTGCTCAGGATAACTGTGGTCACTTGCTCGAGCCCTGTGCAAGGGGACAGAGTGAGGTGGTGAGAACTTGCCTCCACAGAGGACACAGGACCCCCGGCCACCTCCCGTCTCAGCGTTCTGCTGGCTTCTCCCCTCACCAGAATTCAAAATCACTGTATTTCTGTGTCTTGTCTACTTGGGTTTTTTGGGTCTGCTTCTTCCACTAACCTGTCACCCATGAAGAGAGGGCCACATCACGTCCCCAGCACTGGCACAAAGCCCAGCCCTTGGCTGATGCCCGAGTGAATGGTCACTGCTCTGAGGGCCCCGTGCACACAGCTAACAGCCAGGTGAAAGGCCAGTCAGGGAGACAAGAGTGTGCAGCATACACAGTGTATGTTGAGGGGTGGCACTGAGCAGGTAGCTGCAGGAAGCCAGGAGGTCATCCTGGAGGAGGTGATGCCCAAGATGTGGTGTGAACTGGACAAAAGGGGGATGAGCGCTGCTCCCCAGAGGGGTGCCAGGAGGAAAACTGGCACAGTGAACATGGGCACCCTACCAACATGGGGCTCAAGTGGGGTAGAGTGCACCATGCTGGCTCCTGACCCCGATCTCAGGCACCAACACTTCTCTGTGGGCTGTGGGGCTCGTGGACAGGCCCGTTGTGCTGGGGGCCGCGTCCCGAAGTCCCCGCCGGCACCGCAGTCCTCACCTCAGTCTGTGCCTTGGGGTCCCCGGCCTTGGCCCTCTCCAGGACTTCTTCAAAGGGGATTTCCATGTCTCCCTTTGTAGGCCCTTTAACACAGAAGAAACAAACACAAATGTCACAAAGCCAGACTTTGTCGCTTGTCAGGATGGACGGGACAAGGCAGGAGGGTCTTCAGATCTGCTGCTGCTTGTCACTTTCAAATCCAGGCCAGAGTACAGAGAGACACAGACACAGACAAGGAAGATGCCCAGAAAGCCACTGTTTGCCTTCCGATCACAAGCAGCCCCAGAGCAAGATGAGCAAACTGTACACGGATGGGGTGGTTCAACAGCAACTCAAAGCCCTCGGGGTGGGAGGCATGGGAAGGAGGGGAGCACAGAGCCAAGTCCCACCATCACGCCCCTTGGCTTAGGCCTGCTCTAGCTGGGGCTCTAGAAAGATCCAGGGACTCAAGTTTGACAGCCCATGACCTAAATAATACAAAGAACCTGCACCCAAAGCCCAGAACCCCAACAAATCAAGTTCATGTTTTCCATGATTGTACCAACAAAAAACACAGTTTTTGGAAACTATAATCAGTGTATATACATCTTGATATTACCTTTTCCTTCTTAAGAGTGAATGCCTTAGTCTGTTCGAGCTGTTATAACAAAAATATTAATACCATAGACCAACCTGGTGGCTTACAAACATCAGAAATGTATTTCTCTCGATTCTGGAGACTGGGAAGTCCAAGATCATAGTGTTGCAGACTCCGTGTCTACTGAGGGCCTGTTTTTTGGTTCAGGTCTTCTGGCTGCATCCTCACAGGGTGGAAGGGACAAGGGAGCTCTCTGAGGTTTCTTTTATAGGGGCACTAACTCCACCGTAAAGCCATCGCTCATGATTCATCACCTCCAAAGGCCCCACCTCCTAACACCATCGGACTGGGGGTGAGGATCTCAGCACATGAATCTGGGAGAGACACAAACTTTCAGTCCACAGCAGTGGATTGTTCTCTGGTTTCCCACGATGCGCTGCAGTCAGCTCACCATTTTGGTGGCTCCTAGAACCGTCAAGGAGACACAGTCAGGTTACTGGGCCTCTCCTCTCCTCTCCATCAGGTCTGTAGGTTGCTTCCAATAACCTCTTGTTTTCTACAATGGTGCCATGAACCGTTACTTCTCTTTTGGGAAGTCACTTTCCTAGCACAGATTCTCCAGTTGAATTATTAGACCAAGGGTCCAAACATCAACTACAGTTTGTGCTGTATTTTACTTCCTAAGAAGTTATCTGAATTTACAAAAGCATCATGCAGTCTTACCCGTTTCACCCAAGCCTGGCTGACAATGGGACAGGCTGCATGGTTCCCAGTAACACCACACTGAGGACCAGCCTTTCTGGTCCAATTCACCCAGGGCTTTTCCAGAACCATCCCATGCCAGGCTCTGAAATGGCTCTGCAGCACCAAATGCTGCCTGGCCACTGCCTTCAGATGACCCAGGTGTGCGGGAGACAAGACTCCAGTGGGAGACAGCATGGGACATGGCCAGGTGCAAAGGCAGAGAGGAGGGGTCACATCCAGTTTGGGGAGGGTAGAGGGAGGCTGGGACAACTCAAAGTTGCAGGCGGCAGGTGAGGCTGTGTGGGTGAGGCATGCGTTTGGAGAAGGGAAGAATTAGATGGATTCTTCACAAGCTCTTGTGGTGAGGCACACACACTCCAGCCCTATGGATGGACAACTTGCCAACACAAAGGCCCCCCTCCCTGGATGCCCCCATCCCTGGACACCCCTCCCTCGATGCTGCTTTCCCTGAACACCACCCTCCCTGGAAGCCCACCTCTCTGGATGTACCCTTCCCTAGAGGCCCCTCTCCCTGGATGCCCCCTCCCTGGATCCCCCTGTCCCTGGAGGCCCCTCTCCCTGGACGCCCCCCTCCCTGAATGTCCCTCTCCCTGAATGCCCCTCTCCCTGGACATCCCTCTCCCTGGACGTAACTCTCCCCAGATGTAACTCTCCCTGGACGCAACTCTTGCACAGAGTTTCGGGCTCTGCTTCCTTGCCGGGGTCCTCAAGGACATTGCTCAGAGATGGCATCAGGTCCCGCAGGGCAGCCCTTTTGGACACCCACCCTCCCCAGAGCCCCCAGACCTTGGTGCTCCCTGAATCCATCAAGGACAGTTCTCCCTCCTTGCTGCCGTCGCCCTGCCAGCCCCCCAGTGTGCTTTCTGGCTGCGGGCTCAGCAGCAGACTCACTATCCCTAGAGGAACTGCAGACACAGAGCCTGCAGGCACCAAGGCCATGGGCCCACAGAGCAGCGTGAGCGATCACAATGACACAGACGCACGTGTGGATCCATGCTCCACAGTAAAGTGCTGTGTGACCTGCTGCAGGTCACATCACTGCTCCGAAACAGCTTCAATCTGATCGTTAACATCAATCTGATAGGATGGTTTATGATGAAAAGAGATGCTTTGTAGTGAGTGGTCCAAAGTTGCTGTTCACAAGAGGAGGCTTTCTCTTCCCTCCCTACTTCCCCAGGAGACCCCAGGGCTGTTGCTGTACTTCCCACCACAATGCCAGCACCTCTAGTGAATTCAAGTCTCTTTACTTGACTGAGTTCACAAGTCATATTATTCTTCCCTTTTTCAAAAAAATCAAAACATGGAAGGTCCAAGTCTATATGGTGGTCTAAAAAGATTCTTCCAGTCCATAATTTATTTTTCACAGAAGTTATTCACAGCCTGACATTTCAAGACATCTCACCAATATACAGAATCTCTCTTTTTTCATTTTTTTTTTTTGAGACGGAGTTTTGCTCTCATCGCCCAGGCTGGAATGCAATGACAAAATCTCGGCTCACCGCAACCTCTCCCTCTTGGGTTCAAACGATTCTTCTGCCTCAGCCTCCTGAGTAGCTGGGAATACAGACGGCCACCACCATGCCCGACTGAGTTTTTTTTGTATTTTTAGTAGAGACAGGGTTTCACCATGTTGGCCAGGCTGGTCTCGAACCCCTGACCTCAGGTGATCTGCCTGCCTCAGCCTCCCAAAGTGCTGGGATTACAGGTGTGAGCCACTGTGCCCAGCCCAGAATCTCTTTGAGATGGACACACACCCTCTTCCTTATTCCAGCTTCCATGTGGCAGTGGTGGGCTCGTCCTGCAGACCAGTTAGCTCAGTCCATGAAGCAGGAGGCTTCATGGGCTCAAAGGCAAATCCCAGCATGCTCACTGCTTGGTGTCAGAAACATCACCCCTAGAAGCCGGCTGCATCAGTGTGGACCACCAAGAACCATCAAACACACGTGTTTTCTGTGTGCTCGACCTCCGTTCCTTGCTTTTCTGATGACTGCACCTTGATGCCCCTTTTGGGGTACCCCCCTCCCACTCTCAGTCCTCATGGTCTGGGTGGCACTGCCCCCTCCCCTGTGCTGCACAGAAGGCCTGCACCCCCACCTGGCCAATCAGAGTTCCCGGTCATCTCCCCGACTACAGCACCTGGTTCAGGGATGGACACGGCCCAGCGGGGTTTGTGCTAGAACTGCTGGGAAATGGGCTTTCACCTTCTGCTGATCTTGGCACATGGATGCCAGCTTGAACTGTGGAGGGTCACCCTGCGGGCAGAGCCCTGAGAGACAGGCAGCACAGGAAAGCAGAGTGGATTGGGGGCGGGGGACTACTTCCTGATGACATCATCTGAGCCCCTGGATCCAGCCATGCCTGAAGCAAACTACTCTAGGCTCTACAGATCTATGGACTCATCAATCCCTTGCCCCTCTACTTTTTTGGCTTGTGTCAATTTATATTGAGATTTTGTCACTTGCAACTAAAAGGGTCCTGAATCTAACTCATTCTTTGAAAGTGTGCCTATCAATCACAAAATAGCAGTGTGATCAGAGCTGGATACCATGGGCAGGTCTCCTTCCCTCTGTGAGGTTCCATGGAGAACACCCTTCATCTTTTTAATTATTTGTCATGCACAGGCCTTATGGATTTGAGAGATTCATGGATGCCACGCGGAATCAGTCAATGACTCTCACTTTCTCAGGCACTACCTAGGGCCTCCTCCAGGATGCGCCCCTTCCCGGCACAGCCCACTGCCATTTCTTGCTGGAACCTGGGTCATCATTCATCGTCTACCACAGGCTCCGCCAGCCTTCGTGGATGCCATCTATGTCCATGGGTCTCACCTGTCTCGCCCCCAGCTTCCACTAGGACACTGGACAGTACACAGCAAGCAGACGGGGATTCCAGGAGGGAGCCACTGCAAACAGGGCCTGCAGCTGCCCTCTCTCCTCCTGAAATCCTAGCATAGTCCAGGACACAGCACCTGCCTGGCTGAGCAGCTGAACTGCCAAGCTCAACTCCCTGATTGAGCAGATATTCTGCAGAAATAGAAAAGGATGGAGAGAAGGCTTCTTCTCACACAAAGAACATCAAACCCACCCGAGGGGCAGTGGCTGGGGCCTCCCTTCCCAAACAGCTGGCTCAAAACATGCACAAAATTCTCCCAAAGTGGGCTGGGAGCAGGGCAGCTGGCTTCCACTTTCACATTACTGATGCATCCAGACATACTTCCATAGTGTTTAAAAATTTTTGGATGTATGTCAAACGCTCTTAAGAGTGCAATCTTAGGCATGTAGTAAATAAATATGATGTAATCCTCCCGTGTCCAAGGGTGCTGCTGCCCTCTCCCTCCCTCACTGGTCCTGGGCAAGCCCTTGACCTCCACGATCTCCCTGCGCCTCTCGTGACGCCCACAACAAGGGGCTGTGCCAAAGGGAAAGGTGGAAAGAACAGAGGATGTGCTGTGTGCTGTCATCATCCCTGCGCCAGAGACAGGGCACAGGGTGGTGGCCTTGCACCACCAGCGCATCCCCCACATGGGGAAGCTGCGGTCACCCTGCACCACAGGCATCCCATCAGCCTCTGTGACACTGACAATGGTTCTCGTGAATGAACAGGCTGAATGGTCCTCGGCCCTCTCTTTCTAGGGCTGGCTGAATTCTGAGGCGGGAACAGGGCAGACAGTGGTCTGGAGGCCCTGGCAGGGAGGGCACCCTTCTAACAGGCCCTGTGTAGCCGAGGGCACCAAACTGAGAGGCAGGACCCCTGAGCTCACTACGGCCTGCCCGGGGCCAGGCGAGAACGAGCACGTCCACCCGTGAGGGTTGGGGCTGTGTAGGTGACTGCAGACATCACCTGCAGTGGGAGGCTTCCTGGAGGTGACATCCAAGGCTTGGAGCACAAGTAGGACAGGCACACTGCCAATTTCCCAGAAGACTGAGCCCCACCAGATCCTGTGGCCAGTCCTCACAATGTGGTGTGGGGGGCTCAGCAGGAGCACAGCAATCAGATGGGCCAGGTCAGGATAAAGAACAGGTGCCCTGAAAGCTGCTTCCTAAATAATCAACGGCAGGTGACCCAAGCAGCACCTCCTGCCGTGCCTGTCCCCAGGGCAGCGGGGGCTTGGCACACTCCCACATCTGCATCAGAGCCCCAGCCCCTCCTGGGCCCCCCTGTACCCCCCATCTAAGACTAAGCTCGGACCCTGCTGGGAACCACCCCCAGAACCCTACCTCAGGCTGTGCCACCACCGTCCACCCAGCAGCCCCAGCCAGAAGCCTGGAGGCCACCCTGGCTTTCTCCCCTCCCTGTCTACCTGTCCCTCAGCCTTCTTGTGGCCTGGCTACTCCTCTCTCTGCTCCACCTCCTGGCTGGCCTTTAATGTAAACAATCCATCTAACAGCTGAGCCCCACTCACAACAACACCCTCTCCTTTCCCTGACCCTCAGGGCCCTGCTTGGCCTGGCTGAGCTCTTGACACCACAGCCAATTCCTCATGGGTCTTGGGTGCCCCCCGCTGGGCTCGCTCTCTGCTCAGGGCGCCCTCAGTGTAGGAGCTGGGGTGCCTGCTTTCCCCACACCCGAAGGCCCTTCTTTGTCCCTCCCCCAGCAGCTCTGACTGGCAGTGCAGCCTCAGTCAGCATTGGTGGGTGCTTCCTGGTGGGGTGCACCTCCTCCCCAGGGCTCCTGCTCCTGTGCGCATCTGTGTCCCTGTGGCTGCCAAAGCAATCCCCCTACCCCCAATGGCTGGGAGGCCTGGCAGATTCAGCAGTCGTGTGGGCTGGCCGCCCACTGGGGTCAACAGAAAGGGCATATGACTGCCCCAGAGTCTCACAGGGAGCTGGGCCACCTCACAGTAGGGTGGGCCCCCCGGTCAAGGTGGTGGCAGCACTGCTGTAGAGACTTGTAGAGATGA
The DNA here is from genome assembly GCF_028885655.2 of Pongo abelii. Classification (NCBI taxonomy): domain Eukaryota; kingdom Metazoa; phylum Chordata; class Mammalia; order Primates; family Hominidae; genus Pongo; species Pongo abelii. The sequence continues at coordinate 6,595,201 of NC_071988.2, forward strand.
GAGAGCTGCTGCTCGGAGACGGAGTGGCGGGTACGACTCGGAAAGCTCCCGAATCTCGCCTCCTTCCTCCTCCACCAACCCCGGGCCGTGTCCTACCAGTAGACCCGTGAATGACCGAGGCAGCAGGAGAGCTCAGGGCCACATAGTGGGAAGGGGTGGGGCCTCAGCTGGTACCCAGGAGGCCTGAGTGCCCGCCAGAGCCACATGCTTAGCACACACTTAGCACAGGCTAAGCACATGATAGCCACAGCCCGCCCAGCCTGAAGCTGAGAGGACAAAACAGTCTGCTTTCCTTCCTCCCACCCGCAGCAGGCCTGTCCCTCTGTGCATCTGAGCCCGCCCTTTAGCCCCAGGGCTAAACAGAACAGGCCCAGAACAGGCTCTCTGCCAGGGCGTGGACTCGAACAGCAGTGTCATGGTGGCTGAGTGGGGCTTGGCGTCAACTCTACCTCTCTGTGCCTGCTGGGTCACCTAGGGCCAGGTGTGATGAGCCCAGCTTTATTCTCTTGTTGAGCAGAACAACAGATCCCCCCAGGGCTGAAGACAACACTGAGGTGATCACACGACTCACCACAGCTACCTGTGAAGAAACGGCCCCCGCCCATCAGCCCTGGGGCAGCCATGGACAGGCAGCTGCTGGCCCTGGCCCACTGGCACATCACTTGGGCTGCTGTCAAAAATCAGAACAGACAACACCTCTCAGCACATGGGCATCCACACTCCACACAGGACACAGTTTCCCCTCTCAGGGCTGCCATGAGGAGTCCCGCCCTGGCACAGGGACGCCCAAGAGCCTCACAACTCCCTGCAGTCTCCTTTCTAGCCTGAGTCACTGTTTTCTTTACCTGTCTGGGCCCAGGAGCCCCTGAGTTTCCAAGCCCTGACCCATCGGCAGTGGTTCCCCAGGTGGCAGGTGACTTGCCAAGGCCACAGAGCCAGGATGGGAAGGAAGTGTGGGGCTCCAGCCCAGTGAAGTTTCTGAAGCAGTCCCTCCCCAACCTTGCTGAATGGAGTGCTGAAAAGGGGGTCAGTTCCTCAGGGAGGCAACCAGAGAAGGGCGACCCCAAGGCTGCTCTTCTCGTGTTTCCCAAGTGTACAGGCCAAGGAGCAGCTCAGATAGGACCGACGGTGCCTCCTCCAGACAGTCCTCCTGATGCCCTGAAGAGTGACCAGACTCTCCTGGGGGGCCCCTAGGGGACTGCAATGTGGGTTGTCCCCCGCGCTACATGAGCCCCCAGAATGTAGTTCCTTGTTCACTCCTGTCTCCCATATTGCTCAGGGCTCCTGGAGGGCAGGACTGAGCCTTCACTCCTGTCACCAGGGCCTGGCCAGGCATTGATCTAGGGACAGGCCAACCTGCTCTGTGCACTTCTCTGAGCCTGGGACATGGGGATCCCTGGGCACAGCTAACCCGAGGCCCATAGTGAGCACAGGCTCTAGGGTATGTTCAAATCTCCCCTCCACCCTTCACCAACCACGGGACGCTGGGTCATCTACTTAAGCCCTCTATCCCTTGGTTTCCTATCTGAAAAACGGGGCAGCAGCAGAGTCTGCCTCCCAGGGCTGTTAAAGAAGCAAGTGGGCTAATGCCCTAAAAAGATGCCTGGCTCGGGGAAGTGTCAGTTAAATAGCCACCCTTGCTGTCACCTACTGGTATTTTAACTCATGCTCACCCACCTATGTTGGCTGGACGGGGAGCTAAATAACAGATTCTCGCAGCAGCTGCTACTGGCAGGGACCCTGGGCTCTGCCCTCCCTGCGGCCATTGGGCATGCAGGGCCAGGCCTACTGTGGCCACATCAGTGACCAGTGACTGGGGGACGGGATGCCCACTGCCCCCAGCTGCAGGCCCAGTGTTGGGGGCTGGGCTGTCAGGCGGCGCCCAGGGCTTGCTCTTCACCACCCCCACATTGGAGACCGAAGCCAAACAAACCACAGCTGCTTCCTGACTCTTCTTATCTGAAACACACAGTCTTGGACTCTGTCCTTTGCGGGCTGTTCTCATTACCCAGATTGAAACCAAGCTTCCGAGCCCTGGTCTCTGTTCCCCTGAAGCCGTGAGGCTGGGCCCAAATCCCAGGGTCAGGCCCTCGTCTGCCCAGAGGCCTCCAAAACAAAGCAGAGGAGCACAGTGATCTTTTAAGGAGACGCAAAGACAAACAGGGCCCAGGGCTGCGGTAAGTTTCCAAGGGCACGCCCAGCATAAGTGGTACATGGGAGCCTCAGCGTGCTGCGACCACAGCAGGGAGGCCCCACGGTCCTGCCAGTGAGGTGACTAGGACAAGAAGGAAACCTGGGCCACTCGAGCACCTCGTCTCTCACCTGCTGGGTCTCTTGGGCAAGTCACCGAGACTCAGTGCCTCAGTTTCCCCTCTCAGGACTGCCATGAGGAGTCCTGCCCTGGCACATGGACAAGGCTGGTGTACACAGCAGGCACTCACCATGGGTCTGGGGCTTCTGCATGGGCAGGAGGGGCAGTGATGAGCTGGGACTGAGCCTCCCTGGCAGCGGCCTCTCTAGCAAAAGTGAAGGCTGACCGAGGCCTGAGTGAGCTGGAGAAGGTGCCCAGGGGCCGGACTCCCCTGGCTCACACCCACCACCCTCACATCACCACCCGGGAACCAACAAGCCTGTCAGCTCTGCCTGTGAACACCAAGGGCCTCAGCTCTGCTCTGAACACCCAGGGCCTCAGTCAGCTCTGCCTGTGAAGACCAAGGGCCTCAGTCAGCTCTGCCTGTGAAGACCAAGGGCCTCAGTCAGCTCTGCCTGTGAAGACCAAGGGCCTCAGTCAGCTCTGCCTGTGAACACCAAGGGCCTCAGTCAGCTCTGCCTGTGAACACCCAGGGCCTCAGCTCTGCCTGTGAACACCCAGGGCCCCAGCATCACGCCTCAGGATATAGGTGAAGGACGCCCGTCCCTCATAAGTCTCCCTCGGGGAGAGGAGAAACTCAGCACCAAGGGCTTCACCCGCAGGTGGCCTCACTCCCGAGAGTGTGGCTGTCACCTCTGGCCTGCCACCCTAGTTGGTTACGGAGGGCCCGTGGATTTACTCCACACGTTTGGATGCTGTTGCAAACGGAAGCTGTGAAGTGCTGCAGAGGCCCTGGGAAGAGAAGGACTGCAGAGGAGTGGGGGCACCAGCACCACCTCGAATGGGTGCCACACAGGTGACAGGTGCAAGGCTCTGAGGAGGTAGGTAGCCCCAGTGGATGGACGCCTGTGCACAGCATGGGAGCTGCACAACACTGAACTGCAGAGGACCTGGCAGGGGGACCCTCCAGGGGTGGCTGAACCCCATTCCCACCCAGCTATCCCTGAACATCCCCAACCTGGGCTTCCCAGCCTGCCCCCTTACCGGTGCCGTCTGCTCTTTCCCGGCTCCTGGTATGCTGGGCCTGGGGCTCAGCGGGGGCCGCTGTGTCTCTAACACCAGGGCCAGGGCCAGCCTGGGGTCCGGGTGCTCGGGGCCTTTCGCTCCTCTCCTGCTCCAGCGAGGCCGTGGCATTGAGTCGGGAACGTGCCTGGGGCTGCGGTGCTGGCGGGGGCTGCGGGCAGGAGGGGCCCAGCGGAGCAGTGTTGGAGTCCATCCTGCCTGGAAGAAAAGTCAAGGTCAGGCATACCCAGCCCTGGCAGAGCCCGCTCTGGCACTTAGTGTCTGCTGGAGACAGAAAAGCAGAGGGAGGCAGGTGGGAGCTGCCAGACACTCCATACAGGATCTCGCTAACACTCAGCACAGTCCCCATGGGCCAGCCCTGCTTCCAGGGAGGAAACCATCAGAGGACACTCACCCATGTGACTCTACAGATGCCACGGCACTTACAATCTCAGACCTGCACATGCCAAGGCCTGGAGTCCCTGCCTCACCGGGCATGAGCCACACAACCCTGGCCTTCCCTCATCCAAGCAACGGGGATGATGATAGCAACACCCAGAGCCCACCCATGTGGAGCCCAGCTGCAGGGGGCTGAATTGGGCCCCACATCACGTGCCCATCAATGTCTGTGAATGTGCCCTTATTCGGAAAAACAGGTCTTTGAAGATGTATTTAAGGATCTTGAAATGAGATCAGCCTGGAGTAGGGAAGCCCTGGCTCCAACAGCTGATGGCCTATAGGAAGAGGAGCATAACAGAGCCATGCGGAGATGGGTGACAGTGGCCAAGGAGCAGGAGGACCACTGGCCACTGCCAGAAGCTGGACAGAGGCGAGGAACTGAGCCTCCCTCAGAGCCTCCAGGAGGGACCCACCCTGCCCACACCTCGACTTCGGACTTCTGCCTCCAGAACCATCAGAGAACAAACCTCTGTTGTTTTAAGCCACCAAGTTTCTAGTAGTTTCTTACGGAAGCCCTAGAAAATTAATACACTGGTACTGAGTAAAGTTAAGTAAATATGAGAGGGGAAGGGAGCTGGGGAGGGGAGAAGAGGGCAGGGGAGAGAAGAGGGGGAGCCAAACGGGTGGAGCCGGGATTCATACCCAGATCTGCCGCTCCACAGCCCCTACCCCAGGCCCAAGCCACAGCACCAAAGTCACAGGACTGATGCCCTAGAAATCAACACACAGAGTAAAAAGCAAACTAAGGCAAACAGTGCGGTGGGGGCATCAGAAAAGACTAGAGTGCGCAGAGATCCCATGACCCGTGTCACGCCGGAGCAAGGGCTTTATTTTATTCAACAGAGGCCCTCACATGCTGCTTAGCAACATGGAAAAACACCACCATCCCTGTAATGAAGGACAACCACCGGCCACAGACACAGAGCTGAAAGTGCTGCAGGACCCTGAGCCCCGGACCTGGATGGGCCCTGGATGAGCGGCGTTAGGGGTGGGATGCAAACCCCTGGCGCTGCTGGACCTTGAACCTGCTGCCATGTGAGGCTGTGGAAACTTTTCCTCAGATTCCCAAATGACCCTTCCAAGCTCAGGGCCACAGCCATCCTCTGAGGCATGGAGCAGGGAGAGGCTGGTAACAGAGAGTCTCGCTCCCAGCCCCAAGCTGCCATGGTGCTGTGCTCCTGACTCTGTGCCCACCAGCTGTGTGGTCCTGAGCAGCCCACATCCCTCTCTGCACCTCAGCCTCCTCATCTGAAAATGGGGATGGGGCAACTGTGAGGACCAGTGAGACCAGACACCATGGGCAGCACGAGGGAGTCCCCTGGTCACCTCTGAACACCCAGCACTTGGCATGGAGCCAGGTCCAAGTAGGTGCCCAGAGGTCACTTTTGGGGACAGCTGTGACTGGAAGAGTCAGGAGTGGCCCCAGGCTCCATACACAACAATTTCTGCTCCATTCCCAGCTGCAAATGGGCCCTAAAGATCAGATTGGTGCCGCTCAAGAACTCTGCAGACTTCAATCCACACATTCCTCCCTCAGAGGGACTGAGCCCTTAGTTTAAAACATCCCCCAGGTGCAAACCATGCATGGTCAAACACCCCCAGGTGCATCCCCCAGGTGCAAACCATGCATGGTCAAGCTTGGGAGCCTGCTCCGTCCTGTTTCCAAGTTCCAAGCTCCCGGGAACTGGCACCTTCCACAAAAGCAGCCATTTAACTGCACATGCAGACCTAAGTGTCCCCTTAGTCAGCTGTGGCAGAGAAATACAGGATCGCATGTAGAACCCACACGCTGTGGGCAAACAGAACCATGGTCCTGCAGGCCACCGGACCACCTGAGACGGTGAAAAGTCAGGTCTTCAAATGACACGTGGCCATGTCTACCTTCTCTCCCATCATTCCCACTGCCCCCAAGTCAGGTGTCATTTTCTCAGACAGAGAGAGAGGGCACCTTTACTGAGGGCTGACCTACGCCAGGGCATCTCTGCCATCAAGACCAATGGCTCTGTTCTCGGTACTTGTCTTCTCTCATGAGTTTCTCGTATGGCCCTGGAAGGTAGGTCCTATTGTCATGAGTTCCTCGCATGGACCTGGAAGATAGATCCTATTGTCATCCCAGAGTTATAGATAGGGAAATGTTTTATCCTTCAACCCCACTTCACAGACAGGAACCCAGGTGCAGGGAGGGGAGGGACCTGCTCAAGGTCAAACAGCTCCAGGTACCAGACTTGAAATTCAAATCCAGACCTGCCCAATTCTAACGCTTCTGCAAGCTCATTTCTGAAAAAGACGACTTTGAAATCCGACTGCCACTGCACCCTCTCTCCCGGGGCCCATTCACTGCAAAACACTGGCTACCCTTCAACATCAGCACACAAATGCCGACCTCCACACTTCTGTTTCCACGGGGCCCTCTTCCCGGAATGCCTTCCTACCCCCTCCTCCAGCCTAGACCCTAAGCACCCTTCAAGTCAAGAGCTCCAGCGATACCTCCTTTGTGGGAGCTTCCAAGCTATGTCTGTCCCGAGTCCTTGTCTTCCTCACCTGCTCAGGTAAACACACAGCACTCAGGCGATCACCTCTCCATCAGAGCCCTCCCTCTGCTAGAGGTTACAGCTGGAAGCAACATGGCATGGGGCGTCGGTTACCCTTACTAGTGGCCACATTACCTCACTGTGTCTGTTTCCCCATATGTAAAATGGGGATAGCACCTCTCACATAGGGGTGCTGTGGGGATTACGTGTGTGGCAGAAGAGAAAGCAAACTATTGGGCATTAAGAAAAACCCTAAGCCGGCCAGGCGCGGTGGCTCACGCCTGTAATCCCAGCACTTTGGGAGGCCGAGGCAGGCGGATCACGAGGTCAGGAGATCAAGACCATTCTGGCTAACACAGTGGAACCCCATCTCTATTAAAAATACAAAAAAAATTAGCCAGGTGTGGAGGTGGGCGCCTGTAGTCCCAACTACTCGGGAGGCTGAGGCAGAAGAATGGTGTGAACCCAGGAGATGGAGCTTGCAGTGAGCCAAGATCGCGCCACTGCACTCCAGCCTGGGTGACAAAGCGAGACTCCATCTCAAAAAAAAAAAAAAAAAAAGAAAAACCCTAAGCCATTACTCCCAGGCGCTAAACAAAGGCATGTTCAGTTGGAAAACACTTCATAAAAGGAATTTCAGGAAAACAGATTCTAGCTGGCCTATGTACCATGTATGTTACACTGCAGTTAAAAAAAAAAAAAAACTGTTTAAAGTAAAATCTCTGGTTAGTAAGAATGGATGAATACAGGAGGATTAATTTTCAGGTTCCCTGAGGGTTGGCCAAGTCTGGTTTGGATCAAAGGGCTTGTTATTTCAAAACAAGCACAACAATTTCTGGTCATGGTTGGTCACAGGGACAATGAAGATCAGAAAAGATCTCCCGGTGGAAGGACCTGCTGTCTGGTCCTTCCCTCTCTGAGTCCTCCTGCGTGTGACAGCCACTGTGAGCCCTGAGGGCAGGGCTGCAGCTTATCCACTCAGAAGACCTGCTGCCTTGCCAGGAACACGTTAAGCACTTAATGCACGTGGGCAGAAGCCTGAGGCAGCCTGGCGTAGGGCAGGAGCACCATCCAGGCCATAATGCTGTGGGACCTTGGCAAGTCCCTCCCCCAGACCCCAGCATCCAGGCATCCCCAGCTGCATCCACTCTGCACCCTCAGATCCCTACCTGCACGGTGGGGCACTCAGCCCCAACTCCCTACTGGTGACCAGAGCAATGGCTTAGAAGCCGTCACTGTGTAAGATCCACAAAAGCAAAGTTGCTAGCATTCTTTCCCCATGAGCACTGAGGCGTATTTTTATCTCATCCAAACACAAACGCCGGCACCAAGGAGTTCAGCTGAGAGGCCATCACCTGGAGAGGGCTGCAGGCACCATGCATCCACTCAGACCCGCACCAGAATGCCCACACGTGGCCTTCTGCCCTGAGGGCTCTGACCCTCACCCAGGCCGCCCCCATTCTGTTCTCTCTGTGGGGGCAACCCCACCTCCCAAGCCAGTGCCTCAGAAACAGCCCCCTTGGGAAGCCGAGATGATGTTCACACTCTCTCTGATCAGTGCCTCTGCCTCCAGGATGCCAGTCCAGGGGAGTCACTGGAGATGCCCTCAGGGCTCACACACAATGTCTGTCACATGGCACTTTCAGCACTGTCCAGAAAGGGGCTGGCTATAAAGCCTACACCCCTCCATACGGTGCAATGCTGTACAGCTGGTAAACGTGACCTCACGCATGAACGTTTCGAGACAAGGAAAAGGCGGGCATAACACTGTTAAGGCAGGATTTACAGCAGCAGAAGATATTAGCCGGAGTCTGTTTAGGATGAAAACAAAATTTATCTGCCAAAAAATGGAAGAAAACGCCCCCTAAAAAAGATACTTGCTGTCTCTGGGGATAAAGCTTATGCGCGGTTTCATTTTATTCTTCTTTTAAACATATTTTCCTAGTTTTCTATAATGAATGTGTAATGTTTTTGAAATTAAAGCAAATGTTATTTTAAAACCCATCTGTGAGCAAGCCCTAAGGGAGCAGGCCCAGGAGGTCCCGGCCCTGGGATGTCTGCTCTGGCCTGGCCTGACCCAGCCCCCTGGCACAGGGCTGCTCCTCAAGACAAGGGCACAAAGCCCTTGATGGATCTCAGGTACCTATTTTTGCTCAGAGTATTAAGGGACAAACCAAGGAACATTCCAGCTCTATCCAATGTGGCACATTCACAGGAACAGAGGGATTTGAATTGGGACTGCCCCAAGCAGCAATCATGACAGCCATAGTGGCCAAGCCCCCACCACACACCTGGCACCTGCTCCAGCCCTGGCCTGGATGGGCAGCAGGTGTGGACTGAGGGTAGGTCCATCTTGTGCCAAGCACTGTGTTGGGCCCCCCTGCCCTAGAGAAGTCTTGTCCAGGGCCAGCGTTGGAGCAGCTTCATCTAGATGGGAAGGGTAACACCTAAACAGACACCCACAAAGATGGCACAGAAGGGGGCCCTCACACCACTGTGGGAAGAGGCAGGCCAGTAATCCTGCAGGAGGCCTTGACTGAGCCTTCTGGACAAGCAGGCAGGAGCCAGGCAAGGTGGGAGGTGGCTGGGCATTCCAGCAGGGGTTGTGCCCAGAAGAGGAGGCAGCAGAGGGACAGTGAGCCAGCCTTGTGGCCAGGAACACGCAGGTGGCTGGGAGGTGACTGCTGGGGAGAAGACACAGGAGGGAGAGGCTGAATGAGCAGCGAGGCGGGTCCCTGAGGGCCCGAAGGAATGCCGGCTCAGGAGGCGGACCTGACCTGATAGCCCAGAGGGAAGTGGCAGCTGAAGAACCAGCAGGGCTGTGTGCAGCCAGGCCTGGATCGGGACCAGGGAGGAGCCTGGGGGCCGTCCAGGGAGAGGCGAGGGTCCTGAACCAGGGTAGGCATCCGAATGAGGTGCAGGAGCCAGGAGAGACAGGAGAGAACCAACTGGGATTGAGGAATGAAGGGCACAGGGGGTGGTCTGGTTTGTGGCTGGGGCTGGCTGGCTGTGGTGGTACCACTTCCGGAGGTAGGGAAGTGGGAGAGGAGGGGAGCTGTGTAGGCATAAAGCTCCCGACCTATTATGATTCTTATTGCCACTGTCAAGGATGGGTGTTTCGGGTCTGTCCGGCAGTGCAGACATCTCTGGGGGTTGAGACTGAGCTGGGGTCCCCTCTGTGACCAGCCCCAGAAGACTGTCCAGCCCTGGTCCGGGATGGGCAGGGAAGGCCTAAGTCAGAGACGCCCTCCATGCTCTTCCATCCTGGGAAAGAAGGTGAGATGGGGTCTCCCAGCCAACTTTTCCTGTGTCTGCGAAGGGAGGACGACAAACCAGCAGGCAGGGAAAAGAGGCTGAAACGTGGAGGAGCCGCCCTTTAAATCCCTGGTTGGATATAACGGAGCCCCCGTGAGAATCACAGACCCTTGGAGATAGAAGTAAACAGGTGGGGACAGTGGCAAAGGTGGCCTCTGGGCTTCCCGTGGGCTCCCTCCCCTGCTGCAGAGAACAGGCAGCCAGCACATGGGGTACCCAGGGCACAGCTCCTTGAGTGATGGATGCTGGCAGAAGAGAAAGCCCTTTACAAACTGCAAAGCCCTGGGCCAAATGCCAGGAGTCATTGTCCAAGGTGAGGAGAGGCGGAGCTGCTTCTGGAGAGATGGGGCAGAGGCCTCATACCAGGCTCTGCCCCGATCAGCCTCGTGGTCCTGGGCTGGCACCAAACCCTGCTGAGCCTCAGCTTCCTGGGGCGTCAAATGGGGACTATAACTTCTCCGTCTAAGGCTACTGAGAGGGTTAAATCTGGGTGGTGGGGGGTTGCACAAATGCGACTTCCTTGGAATTCATAACATCAACTACTAACTGGGTGAGAGGCCAGGGCGCCATCACATCCAAAAGGGCTGGGCAGGATTCTCCAGAAAGTTTCCGTTGATCAAACAAAAAGCTAATGATGCAGAGGGTGGAGTTCATACGAGGCAGGGTCCAGGTGTTGCCACTGAAACCCCTCAACTCTCTACTGAGGGGCCCGGAGAGGGAGAGGAACTGCCACGGCGCTCCTAAGTGGGCTGTGGGGATTCAGAGTGACCCCTAAGCTGCCCCTCGGGCGGGCCGGGTCCCCCTGGGGGACTGAACCCCCCTTCCCCCCACAACACCTCCCGGGGGCCCAGGCGCGTTCCAGCTGCCGGGTGGGCACCGAGGGCGGCCGTGGGTCCCGGGACCGCGGGGGAGGGGCATGACGGGGCAACTCGGGGGGGATGGCGCCGAGCGCGGGGAGGGGGCCTGCCCGCCGGCCGCTCCGCCTCTCAGGCCTGCTGTCCCGCCCGCGGCGGGGCTCCAAGAGACAGCGCGCGGGGGACCGGGGCGCGCCCCCCGGCTGACCCGTTCGGGCCCGGGACAGGGGTCGCTTCGCGCGTTGCAGAGCGGGCGGGACCCCCGGCCCTCCAACTTCGGGGACCTTGCCGGGACTTTGGGACCAGCCACCCATCAGCTCGGAAGGGGAAACTGAGGCCCGAGGCGGGCAGTGCCTCAGGGCTCTTGCCCGCCTCCTGCGAGCTGCCCACAGCCACCGCGCCACGGCCCCAGCCCCTAAGTACTCACCGGCCCGTGAGTGGGCCGCACGCGGCGCTGCGACGCCCTGGGGCCTCTGGGCCGGCAGTAAAGTTGTTCGGGAGCAGCTGAACGCGGCGCAACCGGGAAAGCGGCGGCCGCGAGGGAGCAAACTGCACTGGCTGCTGAAGAGCCGGCTAGCGCGGCCTTCTGCACGAGGGGGCGGGGCAGGGGCGGGGCCTTCGGCCTCTCTCCACTCCAGACGCGGCCCCCCGGATGCGGCGCCAGCTCGGCCTGCTGAGTGGCCGGTGCGACCGCCAATCACTTCACACCTCCGCCAATCACGGTGCGCCTCGCCTAGCTGCGGCCCGGCTCTCCCCCTGTGCGGTTGGGCCCGAGGGGCCAGAGGGCGGGTCCGGCTCGCCCACAGCGAAAGTTTCCGAGCGGACTCGGGTCCCGGCCCCGCCCCGCCCGCAGAACGTCCAGTTGCTAAGCCGAGGCCGCTCGCCTTCTCCTGTAACAGGTGGTTTGGACCCGTGGAAAAGGCTCCGGCCACCTTTCATCCACCACTCCGGCCTCAGCGGCCCCAACTGCAGATTCATTATATATGCTGTTGCAATATTAACACACGTTTTCAGCGCCTATTCCGGCGCTGCAAGAGAGTCTAAGGGCTCCCCTAATAACAGCAGCAGAGATGGAAAAATGGGGCCTGTTTGGAACGGGTGTCTGCAGCCAAGTACTGCTTTCAGTGCCCAGAATCAAATGCAGTGTAGCAAGCTTTTCACACGGTGACTGTGGGATTCCTTTAAAGCGTGTGTTAGCCCAGGGAGTGAGCAAAGCTCAGGCAGTTTGGAGACTCTCTCGTTTGGTTCCTGTCTGGGAGGCGTGGTTTGGCGATGAGGGCGAGGGTCTATCCTTGAGAGGCCCTCGGGAATGTGAGACCCTGCCTGCTCTGTCTCTGGTCCCCGCAGCCAACCTGAGATACCAGTCCTAGTTATCACAGCAGAAACTGCGGCTCGGAGTGACTGCCAGAGATAATGCTTACCAACATTTTGGGAGCAAATATTCCAGATGGCTTTGGAGATGAGTTCTGAACACACTACTTCGGAGGACTTTTGTCAAAGCGGCGTAGTTCACGTCAGTCACCTCATATGATTCTCCAGCTGCCCCCACTGCCCACCCCGGATCCCCAATGTTCACCTGTGACCCTGTGAGGCTCACAGAGGAAGGAAGAACACCTGCCGTCAGCCTCGCCTGCTCTGTCCAGGTTGGCGTAGGGGCTCTCACAGCTTTCAAGGGCCTCTCTAGTGACCCAAGGAGGGAGGTGGCATTGGGCCCATTTTTTATTGATGTGAAAATTGAGGCTCAGACATAGTTATTTGCCCAAAGTCTTGGAGATGTCTTTCCACCTTATCATACACTAACTGTAGAAAATTTGGAGAATTACTAAAAGTAGAAAGGAGAAAAAAAAATCACTCAAAGATGATCACTGTTCACATTTTGAGATTTATGCACATTTAAGAAAATAATAAATATTAATGTGAACACACAATCACAGAGAGGCTGAAGCACTTCACAAACCCTTTGCAGAGGCTCATGAAGCAGAGAGAAGAGGACAGATTGAAAAGTTCCTCCTGTGGAGGTCTAAGGGAAGAGAGAAAGTGCAACAAAAATCTACAAGACAGCTTAAGGAGCATCTATCAGAACACAGCAACACTGAACATACTCCATGGAGCTAAGAGACTGAAAAAGCAACAGGCAAATTCAGAAAGAGAGGAGTGGAGGTGAGGACAAATGAGCAAACTGGAAGATAATGTGGAGTAAATGCTGCATGATGTAGAGGAAAAGCACATGAAAATCATCAGGACAAAAAGCAGAGACTGGAAAGACAGTTCCAGGAGGCGTATTGTGCAAAGGACAGGTACTCCAGGAAGAGCTGGAGGGGAAACAGAGGTTAGCAAAGTGCCAGAAGAAAAGTGTCCCTGAGAATCCCAGACCAGCCAAGGATAAAGAGACGGTCTTACAGAGTTCCAGAAAGAACAGGTCACATCTAAGGGGAGGAAAGTCGAAGTGGTTCCTAGGGGACTTTGGAGCAATGTCCAGGGACTCTGATGATAGAATCAAGGATCCTTACCATGGCTACTACAGGATTCATCTGTCTGGACTAAAGAGAGAAAATATCCAATGTGGTAAGACAGAGAAAGGACCCCAGCCATGTCCCCTTTCAGAGGAAGATATTCAGAGGTCCTCCGTCACCGAGACAGTTCAATCACAGTAGAGATTTCAAGATAGAGGAAACGCTCAGAACAGGAAGTGGTGTTAAGCAATGACCCTTGCAAAATATACAGTATGGCTAATCCACATGTGCCTATGATTTTGTACTAGCAATGCCACATAAGGATTCTTAAAATAAGCTACATGCTGCAAGAGGAAGTTGTATTAGCCTGGAACTAAAAAAAAAAAAATAGAATCTTATCATGGAGAAGTCAGAATATTTTAAGATCACATTTGGTTGAGGGGAGAAGGAGGAAGTAAAAGGATCTGATTTGGTGAGTGGGGAAGGAAAGCCTTATTGGTGGTGGGGAGGGGGGCTTCATTACCGTTTACTTTTAAAACATTATCAGGGAAAGATTGATTTAATTATGACTCTCAGGAATTGAAAGGTAGCAACTCACAGGAAAGAAGCAGAGTAGAACTCCTGAATTACTAGGTAGAAGTTGGGGGAGGGGTGGAGGGAGAGTAGGAAAGCAAAATTAAGGGGGAAAAGTAAATAATAGCAAGAACAATAAGCTTAATAATAGTAAACATAAGATGAGATAAAATAAATAAAGCCATGGCTACCAGCCTTCATAACACGGTGAATGGGCTGAATTTCCCATCCAACGTCTGTAAGACTGAGGCAAAAACTAAAGTCCAGTTAAGCGCTATTTACAAGAAACACACCAAAAATACTGAGAAGTAGAAGCTCACAGCAGACATTTGAAAAATGGCAAATTACTATTGATAAGGAAGAACGCATGGTGGAAAGCATTCACGGGAACAGAGTGGTATTATGTAAGGGTTCCAGGCACAATCCACAAAGATTTCATTGTCATGAATCTGAATGAGCCAGAAAATCTGGTAGCCACACACTTAAAGCAATAACTGCTAGAAATACTAGAACTTATTAAAACACAGCTCTGGTGGGAGAAAGAGCCAGCTGTTCAATGCTATCTCTTCTAGGACACCTGTCCTCATTCCCCCAAGAGCTGAGCTCTGCATGTTGCTGCTGAGTATTGAATGAATGAATGAGTGGATGGATGGATGAGTCACCTATGCAAGGACTTCATATAAGCTCTTTCTTGCCCATAGGACCTTGTCCAAACTCTTTAACCTGACATCCAAATATGCCCCCCCACAATTCAGTCCTTTGATGTCTGCCCATGATTTTCAGACTCTGCATTGAAGTTCTCGCCCACTTCCTTCCCTACACCTATTTAAAACCTACTTCCATTTACTCAACAAACATTTAGTGACTTTTGGCCGGGCGTGGTGGCTCACGCCTGTAATCCTAGCCCTTTGGGAGGCCGAGGTGGGTGGATCACCTGAGGTCAGCAGTTCGAGACCAGCCTGGACAAAATGGTGAAACTCCATCTCTACTAAAAATACAAAACAAATTAGCCGGGCGTCGTGGCACATGCCTGTAATCCCAGCTACACAGGAGGCTGAGGCAGGAGAATCACTTGATCCCAGGAACTGGAGGTTGCAGTGAGCAGAGATCATGCCACTGCACTCCAGCCTGGGCGACAGAGTAAGACTCCGTCTCAAAAATAATAACAATAATAATAAAATAAATAAAAATTAAAAAATATAAACATTTAGTGACATCCTACGTGTTCCAGGCATTGGACTACATGCGAAGTATTCAAAGAAAATGAAGACAGAGGCTTGGTGAGTTATCATTTGAAAGAGAGCAGAGTGTGGGGGTTTACAGGCTATTGGTGTACCAGGCCCCCAAAGAGATCACTTTCTGGAGCCTGTGAATGGTATCTTATTTAGAAAAGGGTTTTTGCAGAAGTGATTAAATAAGGATTTTGAGAAGGAGCCATTAGCCTGGCTTATCTCCTTGCAGGAGAGAGGCAGACAGAGATTTGACCACACACAGAGAAGTTGATGTGGACATAGAGCAGAGAGAGATTCCAAGACGCTGGCACTGAAGATAGGAATTATGTGGCCACAAGTGAAGGAATGCAGGCAGTCCCTGGAATCTGGAAGAGCAGGGAACAGATTCTCCTTGATTTTTGCCCAGTGATACTGATTTCACACTTCCGGCCTCCATAACTGTGGCAGAATCCATTTCTGTGGTTTAAGCTACTGAGTATGGCAATGAGTTTTTAGCCCACTGAGTTAATGAGATAAGAACAACATGGGCCAGGCATGGTGGCTCACGCCTGTGATCCCAGCACTCTGGGAGGCCTGGAGGTGGGGGTGGATCGCCTGAGGTCGGGAGTTCGAGACCAGCCTGACCGACATGGTGAAACCCCGTCTCTACTAAAAATACAAAATTAGCCGGGCTTGATGGCGCATGCCCATAATCCCAGCTACTTGGGAAGCTGAGGTTGCGGTGAGCCGAGATCACACCATTGCACTCTAGCCTGGGCAACAAGAGCAAAACTCCATCACACGCAAAAAACAAAACAAAAAAACAACATGTGGGGCTGGTTGGGCGTGGTGGCTCACACCTGTCATCCCAGCACTTCGGGATGCCAAGGATTGCTTGAGCCCAGAAGTTCAAGATCAGCCTAGGCAACGTGGCAAAAACCCATCTCCACAAAGAAATTTAAAAATCAGCTAGACGTGGTGGCACGTGCCTGTAGTCCCAGCTACTCAGGAAGCTGAAATGGGAGGATTGCTTGAACTGGGGAGTTTGAGGCTGCAGTGAGCCAAGATTGCACCACTGCATTCCAGCCTGGGCATCAGAGTGAGACCCTGTCTCAAAAGAAGAGAAGAGAAGAGAAGAGAAGAGAAGAGAAGAGAAAAAGTAAAAGAGATAAGAAAAGAACAGAACATGTTGGGGCATGTCGGCCACACATTGGACTTCTAGCACAGTGAAACCCTAGGACTACCCTTGTCAGTATCCCTGGGAGCCAGGCCCAGGAATCTGCATTTTAACAGGTTCCTGGGGGGTTTGTGAGACATAGGAACATTTGAGACCCATGACTATAAAGCAGGGTGGTTCATAGTGTGATGGGTCCACCAGACCAGCAACCTCAGCATCCAGCATTCCTCAGTCACCTGGACGCCTGTTACGAATGCAGAATCCCGTACCAACCATGGACCTCCTCAGTCAGAATTTGCATTTTAATAAGATGCCCTTGGGATTTGCATGTACATTAAGGTTGGAGCCAGTGGTGGCATATGCCTGTAGTCCCAGCTACTCGGGAGGCTTGGGCAGGAGGATTGCTTGAGCCCAGGAGTTCAAGACCACCCTGGATGACATAGTGAGACCCTGTTTCTAAATAAATAAATAAAGCAAGCTAGAGAAGCCGCGCTCCAAGCCGGAGGTGCTTAGCTCAGGCTGTGCACCTGGAGAGCTTGTCCTGCCCAGGCCAGCTGGACCAGAAGTCTGCATTCTATGGGGAGTCCTGGATAGGGGTGCAGCAGAAGAGCCGCATGGGTGCCTTTGCAATTTAGCAAGGTCTGGAGCTCACTCAGGCCATGTGCCCCATCCACTGCCTCTTTCCTGAGGCCATCCCACCAGGCCTTGACCACGCCTAAGGTAGGAAACTCTCTTTGCTGTTACACCCCGACGGATCTTCCTAACACAATGTGACACACAGGGCGGCCTCCCTCACTGTCCGAGGGTCTGAGGGTATGGAAGTTTCTCAGGATCACACACCCTGCAGCTGCTGAGCCGTAGAGCCTCTGGGCTCCCATCCCCCTTCTTCCTCCTCCCCCACTTCCCTGCTCATATCCCACCCTGGGCCCGCCACTCCTCCCTCCTTCCCAATGTTCCCTTTATAAACCTGAGTTCCCTGCCCACTCTACAGCCTCCTTGGAATCACAGCCCAAGTGGCTGGAGTTGTGGCTGGTGGGGGTGTCGTGGGGGGCTTGGTGCTGGTCACACGGCTCTGTGTCACCAGGGCTGGTGCCACATCAGAGGCCCACGCCTGCCAGCACCTCCACACACACCCCCGTGCACACGCCCACCTGCCACACACACGTACTGCATTGTCGCCGGGTAGTTCTGAGCCCTCCCATGGGTCTGAGTCGTGATGTGCTCATCTCTGAAGGCAGAGAGCGAATGCCACTTAACAGCCCGCAGATGAGTCACCAAGTGCATTGGGAAGTTTCATTTGGGGAATTAAAAAAAAAAAAAAAAGCCAGGATGCAAAAGCAACTGAGGCAGAAGAAGGAAAATGCCCGTGTGGGGAGAGACACTGCTCCCAGGCCTGCCTGTGTCCCAGTCATGCCCCTATGTCACTGAGCAGTGCCAGCTGAAATCCCCCACCTCCCCCAGCCCTCACCTTCGAAATGGGCCCAGCCTGCCCTGGATGCAGGGAGGAGTGACCGTGACAGCAGCCAGCATGGGGCCTAGGCACAGGTCTCAGGTCCCAGGGCTGTGTCACAAGGACTGGACACAGGACACGGCAGCAGCAGGGGCCTCATTTGCTGAGCACATCAATGTGCCCACACCGTGCAGCTGTCATTTCATGCTGAGTCTCTCTTACAAATGTCAGTCATTGGCAGGAAGGGGCAATCGTTCAACACCTGCTACCCGCTCCCTCACAGGTCTCGCTGGGTGCCCTGGTGTGAGGTGGAAGGGTCTAAGGCACACAGCCCCGTACCTGCCCTGGAGGGGCTTGTTAGGTCTGGAAGCTGGAAACCCCAGCCACTGTTATTCTGGGGAGGGGCTAACCAGAGGAGAAGTGATGACAGCCTGCAGATTCCTGGCAGGGGGTGAAATTGCAGCAGGTGATGGTGCTCAGGGAAGGCTCCCTGGAGAAGGTGCTGGCTTCATTCTGCCCCCTACCCCCCCCCAGGTTTTTTTTGAGATAGGGTCTCACTCCATTGGAGTGTAGTGGTGTGCTCTTGGGTCACTGTAGCCATAACTTCCCAGGCTCAGGTGATCCTCCTACCTCAGCCTCCAAAGTAGCTGGGACTACAGGCACACACTGCCACATCTAGCTACTTTTTGTATTTTCTGTAGAGAAGGGGTTTTGCCATGTTGCCCAGGCTGGTCTTGAACTCCTGAGCTCAAGTGATCCTCCCATCTCTCTCTGCCCCCCAAAGTGCCAGGAGTACAGGTGTGAGCCCCCACACCCAGCCACCCCCTACCCCTTTTTAATAGACCTTATTTTTAAGAGCAGTTTGGGGTTCCCAGCAAAGCTGAGTGGAAAATGCAGACAGTTCCCATAGACCCCACACCTCCCCATGCAAAGCCTCCCCACACCTGTTCCAATGGATAACCTGCACTGACACATTGCTATCTCCTAGAGCGCAGCATTTACATCAGGGTCCACCCTGGGCATTGTGCATTCTGTGGGTTTGGAAAAATGTAGAATGACGTGGACCACCACTGCAGCATCATACAGAGCAGTGTCACTGTCCTAAGGCTCTTTACACTCCACTGATTCATCCCTCCCTCCTGCTGCCTCCTGGCAACCACGGATCTTTTCCCAATCTCCATGGTTGTGCCCTGTCCAGAATGTCACAGAGTTGGAACAGTGCAGTGTGTAGACTTTTCAGCCTGGCTCCCTTCACTCCGTGATATGCAGCTCAGCTTCCTCCATGACTTTCCATGGCTTGATAACTCATTTCTCTTTATTGTTGAGTAATAGTCCATTGTCTGGATGGACCACAGCTTACGTATCCACTTATGTATCTGCCTACCTCCCGAAGGACACTGTGATTGCTTCCAAGAGGCACTGACTTTAAATCAGGGAACTGAGCATGAGGAGGGGTTATGACATGCTTAGGCAGTGTCATTAGACTTGGAGCAACTCATTGGACCTCCCTGAGCATCAACTCAGTAAATCCTTTGCCCCAAAGGGTTTTTGGGAAGACCTGGGAGCTAACTTGTGTGGAAGTGGAGCTGGTGGACATCAGCTTCCTCCGTAACCACACCAGAGACCATTACCACCCCTTCCTGAATACTGATTACACCTGGTGCCTCATTAAATCCACATGACAACCTGGGAGGTGGGATCGTCCCTAGGCTATAGACCAGGAACCAGAGGCTCTGAGAGGTTGAGTCCTGTGCCCATGGCCACTCTGGGTCACCTCTTTGGTCCGATGGCCTCCAATCCCTGCTGCAATGCCACCCCACACTTACCCATGTCTAAAACCCAGCAAGCTCCCTTCTGTGTTTCAGGTGGCTGTAAAGAAGATAACACACAGGTCACAAAAGATGTTTCCTTAGACAAACACCCCCGAGGTGTGGTTTGGGGTGGGGGGGCATTTGCAGCATCTCCTCACTTCTTTTTTTCTTTTTTCTTTTTCTTTTTCTTTTTTTTTTTTTTTGAGACAGAGTCATGTTCTGTCACCCAGGCTTGAGTGCAGTGGCATGATCTTGGTTCACCACAACCTCAGCCTCCTGGGAACAAGCAATCCTCCCACGTCAGCATCCAGCCACCTTGTAGCTGGGGCTACAGGCATACTCCACCATTCCGAGATAATTTTTTTTTTTTTTGGTATTTTTTTGGAGAGATGAGGTCTTACATGTTGCCCAGGCTGGTCTTGAACTCCTGGGCTCAAGCAATCCAACTGCCTCAGCCTCCCAAACTGCTGGGATTACAGGCAAGAGCCACCACGCCTGGCCTCCTCCCTCACTTCTTTCAGCCCTGAGTCCCTCCTGTGATCACTTCAAAACCCAGAGCTAGGCCGGGTGCGGTGGCTCACGCCTGTAATCCCAGCACTTTGGGAGGCTGAGGCAGGCAGATCACGAGGTCAAGAGATCGAGACCGTCCTGGCCAACATGGTGAAACCCCATCTTTACTAAAAATACAAAGATTAGCTGGGAATGGTGGCATGTGCCTTTAGTCTCAGCTACTCAGGAGGCTGAGGCAAGAGAATCATTTGAATCCAGGAGGCGGAGGTTGCAGTGAGCCAAGATCGCACCAATGCACGCCAGCCTGGTGACAGAGCAAGACTCCGTCTCAAAAACAAAACAAAACAAAACAAAAAACAGAGCTGGTGGGAGAGGGAACTTCTTGTTCACTTTAGCAGGAAATAATAGAACAAAAGTTTAGGCATCACGGCACTTAGGAAATGTCAAGAAGAGCCAAAAATTACCCAACTCAAAATCCTCCCCAAAACTTTCCGGACACCTGCTTGGCTTGGTAGCAGTGATCAGAATAGCACAGCTCCATGTTGCCATAGAGACGGGCAGAGAAAGTGGGGGGCGGGGTGGGGAGCACTTTTGATGTTTGTGGGAGCAATTTGAACAGTTTTAGCAAAGGAGATATTGTTTTTGACAATCTTTAGAAATATAAATTACCCAGAAGCTTGCCGTGATCACAGATCATTGTTTTCCTTAATTGTTCAATACAATGGAAGCTGCCAGACTCTGGTTGCAACTTGCTTTGTGAAATGCCAAAGAGCTTCTGGTAAGAGAAAGAGAAGAAACTTGGGTATAGGAATTCTCTTGGCACTTTCTCTAGGGCTGCTGTTCTGGTGGTATCCAAAATGCTACATGAACTCATTTCAAGTTTTTCCTGGGGAAAGTGTAGTCCTGGTGGTGATTCTTGATTCTACTTACCTTTGTCCTGCCCCAGTGCAGGGACCACAGGCTGGCACCTTGAGAGCTCATCCTCTTTGTCCCTGAGCAAAGAGGGACAGTCTGGCCTGACATCTGTGCAGAGACCCTGCCTGGAGAGACACTGGGGGCCCAAGACATGCTGAGCTTTGAGGGCAGCACAGGCAGGTATTTTCAGAATGAGGCTCAGGGTGGCAAGTGTGGAGCATGGACGGTGGGGTCCGGAGATGGACTGCAAGGGGCTGGGGAAAGGGTGACACCAGAGCTCTATCTTAAAGAAGGAACAGCTATCAGGTGGGTTCCATCGCTCCCCCTATTTTACAGTTCAGGAAACCATACTGCCTTGTCCGGGGTCAGGTGGTAGTTGATAGAGGTGGAATTCATGCCCAGCCTGACCCGACTCTTTTTTTTTTTTTTTTTTTTGAGACAGAGTCACCCAGGCTGGAGTGCAGTGGCGCGATCTCGGCTCACTGCAAGTTCCACCTCCGAGGGTCACGCCATTCTCCTGCCTCAGCCTCCCAAGTAGCTGGGACCACAGGTGCCCGCCACCACACCTGGCTGATTTTTTTTGTATTTTTAGTAGAGAAGGGGTTTCACCATGTTGGCCAGGATGGTCTCGATCTCCTGACCTCGTGATCCACCCGCCTCGGCCTCCTAAAGTGCTGGGATTACAGGTGTGAGCCACTGTGCCCAGCCTCTTTTTTTTTTTTTTTTTTTTTTTTGAGATGGAGTCTTGCTCTATCTCCCGGGCTGGAGTGCAGTGGCGCGATCTTGGCTCACTGCAACCTCCACCTCCCGAGTTCAAGCAATTCTTATGCCTCAGTCTCCCAAGTAGCTGGCGCTGGCGCTGGCCACCACGATCAGCTAATTTTGTATTTTTAGTAGAGATGGAGTTTCACCATGTTGGCCAGGCTGGTCACGAACTCCTGACCTCAGGTGATCTGCCCGCCTCGGCCTCCCAAAGTGCTGGGATTACAAGCGTGAGCCACCGTGCCAGGCCCAGCCTGACCCACCCTTGACGGCTCAGAGCCTCCCGTGAGAATCAAATAGAATCGATCTTTTGCAGCTGAGGCTCAGAAAGGTTAAGATGCTTGTTCAAGGCCACAGAGCCAAGGACCAAATCTTGTCTTCTCCCTCCTGGCAGGGAGCTCTGTGCCCACAGACACACCCTGACCACCAGCTCATTATCAATCTGCCACATTTTAGACTGCTGCCTCTGAGGTCCCTCTGGGAGTTGAATGACGGGTGAACGTTTCACATCAGTGCACCTGGGCATGTGTCTCTATGCTGGCCTTGCTTTGGAACTTGCACAGCGGTTATCTTTTATGACCAGATGGAGTCAGACCTTCCTGAAGGTGAGATAAGATCTGTGTGCACATCTGCCTTCTCCCCACACCTCTGGGTCAGGGAAGGGCTATTGCACTGAATTGCAGAAGGGCTTTGCAAATTATAAAGTGCTTATAAGGCCAGGCTTGGTGGCTCACACCTGTAATCCCAGCACTTTGGGAGGCCAAGGAGGGTGGATCACTTGAGGTCAGGAGTTCGAAACCAGTCTGGCCAACATGGTGAAACCCCATCTCTACTAAAAATACAAAAATTAGCCGGGCATGGTGATGCGCACCTGTAGTCCCAGCACTTTGGGAGGCTGAGGCGGGAGAATCACTTGAGGTCAGGAGTTCAAGACCAGCCTGGCCAACATGGTGAAACCCATCTCTACTAAAATTACGAACATCAGCCCGGCGTAGTGGCACACACCTGTAGTCCCAGCTACTCGGGAGGCTGAGGCATGAGAATTGCTTGAACCTGGGAGGAGGAGATTGCAGTGAGCTTTTACCACTGCACTCCAGACTGGGTGACAAAGCAAGACTCTGTCTCAAAAAATTAAAAAATAAAAAAAAAAATAAATAAGTGCTTATAAAACTTCTTGACTATAACGATTAAGATCCGTACCGCCTGAGGAACGATTGAGCTCTTTGATAGAAAGCTGAGAGCATCATTATCAGGAATTTCTCGCAAAATGAGAAAGTCGTGAGAAGTAACTGTGGGAAGCACCAACTCCAGCCTGGAGGAGAGATGGCTTGCAGGGGTGTGAGCTGCCAGCCGGCCTTTGTGCTCGCTGCCCACCCTGGAGCACCCTTCCCCAGCCCTCCCATGGCTGTTCCACGCCCCTGCTCCAGGTCATCTTAGAGGGGAATTCTCCGACAGCCCTGACTCCCCAAGGCTGTGATCTCTTTGCCATTTCTTTCATCCACAGGCCTGGTCATGGTCCTGAGGTTGTTTGTATTATTACTTGTTGAAATGATGAATGAATGAATGAATGAATGAATGAACGCTTTCACATCCTCCACACAGCAGTCCAAATGACATCAATCCCATCATGTCACTCTCTTGCTTAAAACCCCCAAAAGACTTCCTGATGCACTTAGAAGAAAATGCCCACTTCTTCCTGTGGCCTCCCGGAGTGACCCTCCCCGCTGAGCTCAGGCACCTGTCTGTCCCTCCCACCCCCTCAGCCACACCAGCCTCCTTCCTGTCCCCTGAACACACCAAGCTCTTTCCCAGCCCAGGGCCTTCGTCTATGCTGTTCTCTCTGCCCAGAGTCCCTGCTTCACGCAGGTGCTCACTCTCAGCCCTCCTTCCGCACACCCTCACACAGCGTCCTCTCCTGCTGCCCTCCGCCACACCCTCCCACCCCTGCTCAATGCAGGCTCTCTTGGTCTCCCTTGTTTGTGTTTTGTTTGTGTCTTTGCCTGTGAATTGCGTCTTCCTCTTTCTCCGTTCCTGGCCTGCAGATGGCTCACCCGCTGGTCTCTGCCCCTCGCTGGTGGTGCCCTGGCTGCCATAACAAAGCGCCACAACGAGTGGCTTCAGACTACAGAAATGCATTCTCCTAAACAGTCCTAGGGTCAGGAGTCTGCAACCCAGGTGTGGGCAGAGTTGGCTCCTTCCTGGGTCCGTGCCTGTCTCCTGGCTTCGCTGATTGCTGGCGGTCTTTGTGGAGGTGTTGCTCCCATCGTGTCCCTGTTGTTCCACAGAGTCTTCCCTGTCTCTGTTTACACGGCATTAGCTTCTCTGTGTCTGCATCCAGTTTCCTCTTTTTTTTTTTTTTTTAAGACAGAATCTCGCTGTGTCTCCTAGGCTGGAGTGCAATGCCGCAATCTTGGCTCACTGCAACCTCTGCCTCCTGGGTTCAAGCGATTCTCCTGTCTCAGCCTCCTGAGTAGCTGGGATTACAGGCAACCACCACCATGCCTGGCTAATTTTTGTATTTTTAGTAGAGATGGGTTTTCGCCATGTTGGCCAGGCTGGTCTTGAACTCCTGGCCTCAGCCTGCCTTGGCCTCTCAAAGAGCTGGGATTATAGGTGTGAGCTACTGTGCCCGCCTCCTCTTCTTAAAAGGGCACCAGTCCTCAGAGTAGGGCCCCTTCTAGCTGCTACAGGTGGTGAGACAGACATGAGCAGGGCAGGAGAAGGCTTCCCCAACCCACTAGGAATGTCAGGGTATTTGCCGCCGGTCACATAATGAACTCAGCTTCCCTTGCTTACCTCTTCCAAGACCCTATTTCCAAATGAGGTCATATTCTGAGGTTCTAAGTGGGCATGGATTTAGGGGCCACTCAACCAGTACACCCACTGTCCCTAGCAACCAGGCCAGGGTATCTGTTGATTGATCAATGAATGAATCAGATAATCACTGTGACCTGAGGAGGGTGAGAGGTGACTGGGAGGGCCCGCACTCCCACCTTTCCTCGTTTCTCGAACCACTGGGCTTCCCGGTCAGCCTCAGGTCAGCCTGGAGGGCAGAGGTCAGCAGCATCCCAGAAACGCAGGTCCCAGGGCAGCAGCCTTACCAGAGGATGACTCCAGGTCACTGGGCCTGCTGTGGCCTCATGTCTGGCAGGGGCTGGATGATCATCTTGCCAGCTTTGCAGAGCAGCTTCAGGTGCCGGATGGATGAACAGAACCTCAGAGCCTTTCTCACTCCAAGGCTGTGTGATTTTTCAACATCACAACCCCAGCCAGGTACGGTGGCTCACACCTGTAATCCCAGTGCTTTGGGAAACCAAGGTGGGAGGATCGCTTGAGCCCAAGAGTTCCAGACTAGCCTGAGCAACACAATGAGACCACGTCTGTATTAGTCCATTTTCGCACTACTATAAAGAATTGCCCAAGGCTGGGTAATTTATAAAGGAGAGAGGTTTAATTGACCCACAGTTCAGCATGCCCGGAGAGGACTACAATCACGGTGGAAGGTGAAGGGGAAGCGAGGCACCTTCTTCACAAGGCAGCAGGAAGGAGAAGCATCGAGCAAAGGGAGAAGAGCCGAGCGAAGGGAGAAGAGCCCCTTATAGAACCATCAGATCTCATAGAACTCACTCACTGTGACGAGAACAGGATGGGGGAAACAGTCCCCATGATCCAGTCACCTCCCTGGTCTCTTCCTTGATATGTGATGATTATGGAGATTACAGTTCAAGATGAGATTTGGGTGGGGACACAAAGCCCAACCATATCACCGTCTCTACAAAAAATATAAATACACAAATAATTAATTAGCCAGCATGGTGGCCTGCACCTGTAGTCCCCGCTACTCTAGAGACTGAGGCTGGGGGATCACTGGATCCCAGGAGTTCAAGCCTACAGTGAGCTATGATTGCACCACTGCACTCCAGCCTGGGTGACAGCTCCCAGTGCTCTCACCCTGCGTGTGACCATGTGACTGCTTCTCACCAATGGGAAGCCTGGGAAATGATGAGTCCTGCTTCTGCGCTATGGGTTTAAAGAAGCCTCTATCATCTCTACACAGTCATCCTCCAACTGCCAGCCAGGAGGGGGCTCTCTGAGGCCCTGGGGAGAGTGACACCACAGGCTGGACGCAGGTTGTATCCCTGAGTCACCATGTGGAGGAAGGTGGCCCACCAACCAGGAGCATCAGCTTGCACTGTTAGGGAACAAAAATGAACTTCTGTTTGCCAAGCTCTTGCAATCTGGGGTTGATTTGTTGCCACAGCTAGTTTTGCCCCATCTGACACACAGACAAGCCTGCCTTCAATCCCAGTCTCACCCTCTGCTAGCCAGCTTGCCTTGGGCAAGTGCCTTTCCTCCTCCCAACCTTGGTTTCCCCATCTGTAACACAGTAGTAATATCTGCCTCCAAAGGCTGCTGTGAGGAGTACATATGGTAACTAGTCCAGGCGCAGTGATCTGCACAAAAGCTGGCACCCAGTAAGCAGCCTTAACCAAAGTTAATTTCCCTCTCTGCAGAACCCACACCTTTCCCGGGCCATCGCACACCCTCTGTCACTCCTCCACTGGGGACCAGACATGATTGCACACACTCACATAGGGCTTTTGTGGAGCAGACTAGGAATTATCTGAATAACTCAATGTCTAACAATAAACCAAGAGGCACTCACAGTTATCGAAAGAAGACCAGAATGAAAATGCCCTCTCTCTAGGGCATGCTGAACCCCAAAATAAGCATTCTTCCAAGTCTCTGCACTGGTAATTCTCAAACATTAGCGTGCAAACGCATCTCTTGGAGATAGTGTTACATTGCAGATTCTACGTCAGTAGGGCTTAGGGGCTGCAGTCTTGCTACTCAAAGTGCCATCTGTGGACCAGTGGTGCCAGTATCACCAAGGACAAGCTAGAAATGCAATCTTGGGCCCTGCCCTGGACCTGCCCAAGAGAATTTGCATGTTAACCCAAACCCCATCTGATTCCTGAGCACAGTCACATTTGAGTCCCGTGCTCTAAAGTGACAGAGTTCAGACTTTGAGAGTCTGAATGAGGCAAGGTAAGGATTTTCATAGCTCCGAGAGAGGGTTCTCCTGAGAGGGGACAGACATGGCATTTGCACGGGCTCACACGCTGTGGTATGAGATGCATGATCACACTCACGCATTTCTCTCATAAATCTTTGCTTCCCTAGAACCTACCCTCCCATTAGACACTAGCTGTGCCTCCTTCAGCCTGACGGTCCTCTCCAGATGGTGTGCGTCTGTCTCTCAGCCCAATTCAAAGAGGTGGGAGAGGTGGCCACAGCCCCTGTTGGCCTGCTGGGCACCTGGGGTTATAGAAGAGGGACCAAGGCTCAGGAAGATTAAGTGAACACGTCCCACAGCTGCTATGGCTGCTGCAGGATTTGAATTTAGGATGATCTCGCTGGGCCCTACTCCCAGCAAGACAAATTAACACAAAGCCCCAGGGAGACAAATTAACCCAAACCCCTGGAAGAACTTTAAAAGCAGAAGCTCAACCCCCCCCCCACGCCCCAACACAGATTTTGATTCCGTTGGTCTGGGTGAGGTTGCCCAGGAGGCCCTGCTGGGTGGCTTGGGGGCCTGTGCAGAAGGCCAGGTGTACCGCTCCATGGTGGCAAAACCAGCCCAGCCCCCTGCTCTCTTGCAAGGGCTCAGCATCCAGTATCAGAGCAGGAGACGCTCACAAGTGAGAATTTCTGTAGGGATCTACAAAGCAGGTGCTTTCAAAAACAGTGCTCAAAGAAAGTGGGAATTGAGAGGCAAACGAGGGTGTTTCTACCTGGGGTGCAGGAAGGAGCAGGCACGTGGCATTTGAGCTTAGCTTTCATGAACATATAGGTGTCCCCCGAACACAGCTTGCAGGGAGGGACTCAGGTGGATGGAACGGCATCTGCAGGGGTTCAGGTTTGCGGAAATGGGTCACCTCCCATGGTCTCCCCACTTCCTCCTTTGTCTGCCCTCCAGGCTCACTGGAGCAGCCGGTGATGTCTGGGCTCATCAGTCCTTGGACAAAGCCCTCCAGGAGCTTCTGTCTCCTCCATGTAAAAGCCAAAGTCCTTCCAATGCCCCCAAGATCCTGCGTGGCCTGGCGGTGTCACCCGTGGGCCCCATCTCCCACCTCCACCTTTATTTTGCTCATTGGCCTCAAGCTGGCCTTGCTGGTCCTGGAACATGCTGAGCCCAATCCTGCCTCAGGTCCTTACACTTGCTGTTCCCTCTGGCTGGATGCTGCACAGCCAAGCCCAGAGTTCATGATCCCAACACATGTGCCACCTTCTCAGACACCCTCCCTGGCCACCCTAGGGGACACTGCAGCCCTCCCATCCCGTCCTCCTTCCTTCCTCCCTGCTGGGTGCCATAAGCTTAGCTGTTGATTTCTTCGCCTGCCTCCCATTAGAATGTTGAGTCCAAAGAGGGAGGGCTCTGTTTGCTCACTGTTGCCCCCCAGTGCCTAGAGCACTGCCTGGCACCCGGCAGGGGCTCTATAAATAGAGATGGAAAGAGGGAGGTGGGCAGGCAGGCTTGGGCTTAGGTGGACCCAGCAAGAGATTCCCTTGGGCAGGACAGCTTGGTGTGCATGGCCAAGGAGGTTGGGTCCCAAGCCAAAGGACATTGAACACCAGGCTGAGGAGTGTGGATGCCACCTGCTGTATCACCCAGGCAATAGGGAGCCTCTAAAGGCTTTTCTTTCCCCCAAGATGAAGTCTTGTTCTTGTCGCCCAGGCTGGAGTGCAGTGGTGCGATCTCAGCTCACTGCAACCTCTGCCTCCCAGGTTCAAGTGATTTTCCTGCTTCCCGAGTAGCTGGGATTACAGGTGGGTGCCACCAGGCCTGGCTAATTTTTGTATGTTTAGTAGAGATGGGGTTTCATCATATTGGCCAGGCTGGTCTCAAACTCCTGGCCTTGTGATCCGCACACCTCGGCCTCCCAAAGTGCTGGGATTATAGGCTTGAGCCACTGTGCCCAGCCCCTAGAGGCTTTTAAGCAGGGGAGTGGCCTGATCAGAGCCATGCTCTGGGATGATATGGCCTACCACTGTGGCCCAGCGGGCTTGAGGGTCCCAGTGAGTGCCCCTGGAGCCAAGCAGAGGACTGGACAGGACCCAGCGTGGGGAGGGAGCCCCCTTGCTCTTGTTACCTTGGCAGAAACCCCCGAGAACACTAGGACCGTGGGCAGCCCCTGCGGGCCTGTCCTGCTCTGCTGGCCAAGGCTTGGAGCTCTGCCCAGGGCAGGAGGTGCCCATGAGAATGCCAGGAAGTGCGAGCTCCCCCAGAGACCCCGGCAACGAGCACCCACTCGACTCCAGGGCTCACAGCCCTCATGAGGACACTGTCAGCCTTTGGGCTGCCGCCTTTTGCACTCCAATACTTGAGTTCAAGTCCTGGCTCCACCACTGACTCTGGGCTACAGGAACCCGGGCTGCAGCCATGTCCTCCTCTGAACCTTGGTTTCCCCATCTGTGAAATGGCTGGATTTGTGCCCTCAGCTCTGCCCTCTCTTACCTCACACCTCCCTACCCATGCCCAGAGCCTCCCTGACACAGACAAATGTGTCATCACCTCTGGGATGCTGGGCACCTTAACAGTCCAGGCCTGCCAGACACTCCAAATTCTAGGGCCTCCCAGGGCCTTAAATGACAGGAAGAGAAGGCCATCTTATCTCTGGAGACAGAAGCTTGGGGCTTGGTTCTATTTCCCTGGCAAATTCTGGGGCACAAACCAGAAAGCTGCAACAGGAAAAGACCCATACTTATGTAAGCCTAGGCTTTAAAACTGAGAGGGACCCTGGGAATCTCGCGCCAACTGCCTGCACTTTAAGGATAGAGGCAGGCGGGCTAGGAGAGAGGTGACTTGCCCAAGGTCACCTGGTGGCAGTGAGCGCCGTGCAAGCCCCCAGCCCCCCAGTCCTGGGTTCCCACATCCCCGCAGGCTGGCTCATCTGTAGGGCCTCCACTGTGGCAATCAGTCCTCCGACCTCAGATCTGGAGGCCGTTGGCCAATGCACATTTCCCATTAAACATGCCTTTGAGGCCAGACACGGAAGCTCGCACCTGTTATCCAAGCACTTTGGGAGGCTGATGTGGGAGGATCGCTTGAGCTCAGGAGTTTGAGACCAGCCTGAGGAATATAGTGAGACCATGTCTCTACAAAAATAAAAATAAAAAAATTAGCTGGGTGTTGTGGTGCACACCTGTGGTTTCAGTTACTTGGGAAGCTGAGGCGGAGGATTGCTTGAGCCCGGGAGGTTGAGGCTGCAGTGAGCTATGATCACGACACTGCACCCCATCCTGAGTGACAGAGCGAGACTCTGCCTCAAAAAAACAAAAACAAAACCTCCCAAACAAACAAAAAACCCAACCCTCACCTTGGCCCTCCCAAAAAAACCCATGCTTTTGAGGAGGTCAGCAGAAAGCTCTCGTCTTTGGGGTGGGGATCAGGGGTGTAGAGGAGGATTTGACTCTTGGAGGTAACTCCCAGACCTGTTTGTGACATTTTATTTTTCTCTTTCCAAGCTCCTGGTTGGCAAATCAAACAACGAATCACTTGACTCTTGTGCCCTCTAGTGGTCATACTTTGAATAGCAATAGTTAGGACTAAATTTAAAGGGCAAAGTACTCAGGTAATACTGCCCCAAGCCGTTTGTCTAGGGCCACGCTTCTTAGACACTCCCAGGCCTACAAATCATCTTGGAATATTATTAAAATGCTGATTCTGTCTCAATAGGTTTGGGACGAGCTCTAGATTGGGCATTTGTAACCAGTTCCCAGGTGATGTCGATGCGGCTGGTGCTTAGAGCACACTTTTGCGTAGGGAAGATATTCAGCACTTAAGAGTCACCTACATTCCCCTCTATGCAGGTGCCCACAGGAGGCGCTTCCCTGTGCCATCTCACTACCTGACGCCAAAGAAAAGGTGCAGAGGTGACTTCCCCAAGGACACATAGTGGTGAGGCAGGGGTTTTCACCAAGGATCTTTTGATTCAAAGCCAGTACTCCCCACATGCACAGTAACATATTGGAAGACATTCTGTGTTAGCAGATATCACAGACAGCATGGCACAGTCCACTCAGAGCTCAGAGCTTTCCACCTGTGGGGTCATCCCTTGCTGCATAATTTGAAAGGCCCAGTGCAAAAGAAAAATTCAGGCCCCTTATTCAAAAAGCAGGAGGAAAGTGCAGTTACAGGGGTGAAATAGAAAGCTTTTCCCTTGAAAAATTTATTACTTATACAATGTAATAGGGATAATAGTGATGCATGAGTAACAACATAAACTTACAAATTTGTCAAAACAATATTTTGGGTGTGATTATTTATACAATACTTTGTTAATGTGATAACTTTATCAATAATACTTTATTAATGTGATAACTGGATTAGAAGCTTTCTCTGGCTCACTTTTCCACAAATTCATTTATAAGGTTATCAAAGCTTATACTTTTAGCAACTTTGTTTTCAGTCGATATAACTGAATGTGACATCAGTTGCTCTTGGCAAATACAAGCTCACAAATCATTTTAGGACACTTTCCATTTTAAGAAGGACCTTTCTGCTGATGCATTTTTTATTGGAGCTATTAAGAGTATCTTATAGGCTATAATAACTTTGAGATACATTTTTTATAATTTTGAAATACAAATGTTAGTATATCTAGAGCTGATGATTCTTGCAGAACAATTTTTCTAAAAATATTTAACTCTTTATACAAATCATTTTTATGTGAATCTGAATTTAATTTTAAATGTAGACAGACAGTGGTATTTTAATGCTTCATGGCTGACCTTCCTGTAACCTGTGAGGGTTATACAAAAAACCAGCAGTGGCTTTAAGGATTGAATGCACTATAGTGTAATTGCGCGTTTATGCCTTGTATCACTGTATCTTGAATCACAAGGGAAATTTAATTTTAAAATTATCTTCCCCATTAATAATTGTATCATCAAAGCTTGGTATGAAAATATTGTTCTTTTGGTCAAATGTGACCATCTTTATCTTTAATTTCTATTTCTAAGCTTTTGGATATTTGTTTATTATAATGTGGCAATAGTTTTTGAAACCAGAGATTCTAAACTTGTTGGAGAGTTCCAGTAACTTCCAATATGCTTTATTACAGTGTCCCTGTGTACACTTCTGTTTTGTAATAACTTATAAAGTTTACTGCTTGAGCCCTGGCAGTTCCTATCCTGGCCTGAGAGTTCCATATTTATGCAGGGGCCGCAGGAGCCACAGGGGCTGGCTCTTGGGATGGAAGGGCTGGCCGGCCCTCCACTGTGGTCTAGGCACTTCCCAGCGTGAAGAGAGGAAATAGTTCACAGCCTGCGACTTCAACTCGTCTGGCCATAAAAGTGGGTCGTCAAATTTAAAGGGGCTGTGATGAGGATTGTCTAAGATTTTAAAGCTACATCCCATGCTTTATTAGGAAGTCCTGAAAGCAATTCAGTGGGCTGTGGGCAGTAGCTAAAACATATGAAATAGAAAAAGAAAACAAAGGGTCAGAGCGCACCTCTGAAGTGGAGTAAATATTGTTGGGCAAGGGCTTGGTCTTAGTTATATCTGTGTGCTGGGTCATATGTAAAATTCATTTCTTACCGTGCCTCCTGTCCTAGCAGGGTGACTCAGACTGTGATGCCACAGCTCTGCTTGCTAGGGGGCACACTCGCGGCTCACCGATGAGTGCAGTCATCTCTCCTTCTGTTGCCAGGGAAGCCTTCCCACCCGGCTCATTCCTCTTTGTCCCAGGGCAGCCATGGTCCTGTTTTGTGCTCCGTTACCCCTAGTGATTTGGTTTCCTGGAGCACTTTACATTTGCCTAGAGAAGAATGTCCTGCTGAGGCTTGGGACCCAAGCTCCAGGTGCAGGCGAGGCTGGCATCGATGACCCGACCCACTAGGAGGGGGCGCATGTGCACCAATGTCTGTGTCCGTCACTCCTCTCTGCTCCTCAGCCTCACCCGCAATGCTGAAGGCCCAGGTTTGGCTGTTTCATCCCCAATGACCCAGAATGGTGGCCCTAGGTCCTGTAAGTGCTGGCTCATTGGGTGGAGATGTGTGGGCGCCTCAGCTGGGGGGCTTGCTTGCTGGCCAGACATGAAACCCAAGGCCCAACCTGAACCCCAAGGTGCACTGTGAATTGAATCACTTTAGCAATAAGGCTCAACCACGGGGATTACACGAGACAGTCAGCCCAGGCATGGCACATGCCAGGCAGTCCATCTGGGTTTTATTATCACTGCATCTCCCAGCATTGATCGTGGGAGAGTGACTGTCAATAACAACATGAATAACAGGTCTAGAGCCCCTGCAGGATACAAGCATCACGCAGGGCACTTTAAAAAAATGCATCTGCTTTCATCCTTGCAGTAACCCCATCAGGTATTGATATCCCATTTTATACATCTGAAACCTGAGGCTCAGAGAGGGAGCGCCCTGCTCAGTGCCCCACCTGAGCTAAGGTGGAGATAAGATTGAGTGTGGGGATTGGGCGTGTCTGCTGACATTGAGACTGGAAGTATTAGATCCCCCAGCTGTTCTAACTCGCTTGTAGCAGTGGGGAAAAAAGGCGAAGGGGTGGGCTTCAGGTCCTGCAGGCTTCTGGAGGTAGCACCAAGGCCAGAATTAATGCTGCCCACCATCTGCAGATAAATCTTTCCACTTGCCGCCCGAGACACGCACTGCACCTCCTGGACCATGGCACTGCTCCCTCCTCACTTGGAAACTGCCACTTTAGTGTTATTTTGTGGAAAAGCCCTGTCTCAGTTCCAGGTGCCTGGGGATAGCTATTACCAATTTGCTGTGTGTCGGGAAGGACCCCTTTCCCCCTCTGGGCACCTGTATTCCCTATGGTGACAGGAAGGGGCTGAGCTAAATGAGCTACATAGTCAGTGTTAGGATTGCCAGATAAAATACACGATGCCCAGTGTGATGGTTAATACTAAGTGTCAACTTGATTGAAGGATACAAAGTATTGATCCTGGGTGTGTCTGTGGGGGTGTTGCCAAAGGAGATTAAATTTGAGTCAGTGAACTGGGAAAGGCAGACCCACCCTTAATCTGGGTAGGCACCATCTGATCAGCTGCCAGTGAGGCTAGAAGATAAAGCAGGCAGAAACATGTGGAAGGAGAGACTGGCTTAGCCTCCCAGCCTACATCTTTCTCCCATGCTGGATGCTTACTGCCCTCGAACATCAGACTCCAAGTTCTTCAGTTTTGGGACTCGGACTGGCTCTCCTTCCTCCTCAGCTTGCAGATGGCCTATTGTGGGACCTTCTGATCATGTGAGTTAATACTTAATAAATTCTCCTGATATATAGATCTATCCTATTACTTCTGTCCCTCTAGAGAACCCAGACTAATACATCCAGTTAGATTTGAATTTCACATAAACAACGGATAACTTTTATATAAGAATATCCCAAATATTGCAAGGGATATACTTACATTAGCAGTGGCAAATCCATAGGGGTCTGCAGCAACCTCAATTCTTTGCATCCTCAGAAGAAATAATTCAACCTAGGGGCACAAGACAGAGTTTGAGACTG
This sequence comes from Pongo abelii, assembly GCF_028885655.2. Taxonomy (NCBI): domain Eukaryota; kingdom Metazoa; phylum Chordata; class Mammalia; order Primates; family Hominidae; genus Pongo; species Pongo abelii. Next base: position 6,629,145 of record NC_071988.2, read on the forward strand.
AGGCAAGTTTTAGAGCTAACGTGACAGTTTATTAAAAAGTTTTAGAGCAGGAAGGAAAGGACGTAAAGTACACTTGGAAGAGGGCCAAGCAGGTGACTTGAGAGATCAAGTGTGCGGTTTCACCTTTGACCTTGGGTTTTATGTGTTGGCATACTTCTATGGGGTTGTGTCCCTTTTCCCTGATTCTTCCTTTGGGGTGAGCTGTCTGTATTCAGTGGCCTGCCAGTACTTGGGAGGGGCTGCAATGCAGTGTGTTTACCAGAGTTGTACGCATGCTCTCTTGAGGCATGCTTCCCTTACCAGTGGAGTTTTCCTAGAAGGTTACAGACCAGTTAAACTCCACCATTTTGCCTCTTAGTGTGAATGCTTGAGCCCACTCGCCCAACTCCTGTGATCTATTCGGAAAGCTGCTGATCACCAGCTTCAGGTGTTTCTACGGATTGGGAGACCGCCTTTCCCTGGCACTGGCTGTACGGGGGGCGGGGGTGGCTCTCCTGCCCTGCTCCTGTCTGACTACCTACCTACTGTAAGACTTACACTGAAAGTTGTTTATCTGAAATTGAGATTTAGCTGGTGGTGTCTGTATTTTTATCTGCTTTATCTGTCAATCCTATTCATAGTCTAATTTGGAGAATCTGAGTGTTAATCACTCATCAAGGTCGGCCCAGCTGGCACCAGGGGCCGGGCTCTGGAAGAGCTCCCAGCCCAGAGGGGAAGCAGGGAGAATGCCCGATACCGTGGGGAGTGGGTAAAGTGGGAAGGCAGGGCCGGTAGGGGGGAGGTGGTAACTGACCGGAGGGAGAGACTGGTCTGGAAAGAAAAGGGTGCCCTTCCTCCTGCAAATGGGGCTAACAGCCCTGCAGGCCCCGCGGTCAGAGCAGAGAACAGACACAGTCAGGATGGAAAAGAAGCCCTCGCCTTTGCTGACGGCGCCTCCAACAAGGTGTCGGGCTCCTCTCTTCCATCTGTAAACGGCTGGACCTGCCCCGCCGGGGGGCTGGGTGCAGGAAATGCAATCGTGTGTGCAGGGCGCGCGGCACAGAGCAGGCCTTCGAGGCACCGGGAACTGTCATCCACCTGGCTGGGAGAAGGGCGCTGGGGCTCCTGGACTAGGCGGCCTTCGCGAGGCCAGAAGGAGCTGCTTTCCTCCCGCAGACGCCGCGTCCACGATGGCTTTTTGCTCTGGAGCCCACCCTGCTTTGGCTCTGGGCAGCCCCGTCTTCAGCGAAAACTACACCTCCCAGCAGGCTTTGCAGCGCCCGCCTGGCCCCTGGGATGCGCGAGGGGTGCCCTGGGACTTTCTGGAACCTCTAGTCCTGCCTGGAGAGCAGGGGGGATGCCCGAGTCGCGAGGCCCCGCAGGGCGATGGCTGCAGGCACTGCGGCCGCGCACCCGGGGGTCTGCACGGAGAGAGAGCGCCTCCCGACTGCGCAGTCCCTGTGCTTTCGCTGTGCTGCGAGGCCACCGTGGCCAGGGCTCTGCCCCAGACAGCTCCTCCCGCGCTACGCAGGAAGCCTCTCTCCCACTGCGGGGTGCGCGCCCTTGATCGGCTCCCAGGCGCGCTGGCGACCCCCACACCCGAGCACCCAGGGCACAGCCTCCCAGGGGCAGCACCGCACTCCCTGCCCAGGGCCTCTTCTGGCCTCCTGTGCGCAGGTTGCCACTGGTGCAGCAGGCCGGAAGTCCTCCTGGAAGCGGTCCTCTTGCAGACTGGAGGGAGCCGCTGCACAAACACCCTGGCTTCCTCGCCATCGCGTGTTGACTCTCAGATGCACGCGCTGCGCTGGCTTCAGGCTTTCCCAGCTCCAGTGGCTAGGATAACCCCCTAACTCACAAAGCTGTCTTCCCTTCCCAGTTTCTCTTCCCTTATTCCCTACAGCATATAATAAATTCCTCTTCAAAGGTTTTAGCCTGTAAATTGTTAAGTACAATGGGTTCTGAGATCCTCTCCAAATAACTAATGTATCAGTATGTTCAGCTCCCCTGTTCTTTGTTCTTCGTTTTAAAGTTTAACTTCCTCGTTTTTTTCGTCTCCTTGCCCCTAGTTTCAGTAAACAACCCCCTCCTTGCCTCTATCACCAGCTCTGTCCTGAGTTACCCCTGGTCACCTGCTCTGACCTGAGTCATCCTGAGTCACCTGTTCTGTAACCATCTTTCCTGCCAAACTACTCACCCCGCCACTCCAGCTCCTACCCCTGCTCTCTTTGAAATGGTCAACTGGAATTAGCTTAGACTGTGCAGTCCAACACTAGCCAATAGGGGAATGACACAGCAGGAGGGGCTACTTGAGTCAGGAATAAAAACCCCTTCCCCTCCCTTGTTCAGGTGTGCTTTTGCCATTGCTCCATCCACGAATCACACCCTTCTATAGAAGTAAAATTGCCTTGCTGAGAAAATTAAATTTATGTCTGACTGCCATGAAAATGTATTTATAACATCCCCTACCTGGGATTACCTCCCAAATAACCCACTTGCAGGCAAATGCTGATCTCAGGGTTGGTTTCTTGGGGACCCAAACTTGGACAAGTTGATTGCCTTACTCCATCTTCACCCCACCATTTGAGGCTGACAAGTAGCGATTATTGTCCTAATGTTGTTGGTTGTCTCCTCAATGGAGAAAACCAACTGTGCCCCAAGTCACTGTGATGGCCCACAGGAGGTAGCAATGGGCTCAAAATCAGGGCTCCAGAGGCCAAGACCATAAGTGGTCTGGTACCCATGGCTGCTTGTCGCCTGTGCACATGGTCAGAGTAGGTGCGTACATGTCCCTCTAAGGGATGTCAGGTGTGGAAAGATGGAGCCATGTTACCAAAATCTTCCCAAATCAAAGCTGCCCAGGTTATAGTCCACAGTAGGAACAGTTACAGTGCAGATGCTCTGCTGAGCCCCAGACACAGACACAGACTGAGCTGGTTGCTCACACACACAGACTCACACACACACACATACATGCACATGCATGCACACACATGCACACTCATGAACACACACACACACACAATTTATTTTCTCCTTGGTCAGCAAAGCCGTCTGACTGTCCATCTGCAAAGCCCTGGGACTTTGCGTCCTTCCTTTGCTGCTATGGAAGCTACCCTTGAGCACCTGGGAGGGGTCCTGGAGGCTGGTCCTGGGGCAGGACACGGCCTTATGCTGCAGAGTTGGGAAGGGAGAGGAAGAGTTACTGCCAGGACAGAGCTGGGGGAGCACCAATCTCACTTGATCTTAATTCATTCACTCTCCTTTTAAACCCTCCTGGAGACCTACTGGGCCTGGGAAAGAACTCGGAGGCTTGCTTTGCCCTGGGACTGGGTCTTGAAGGCTGAAGCTCTGCTCCCCACCTTGGCACCCCCGGTACCCCTGCTGTACATGACTCAAGGTCACCCCAATGCCTTGACCACACCAGTACCCCTGATTCACTACCCCTGTGCCACACTTCTGAGACTCAGAGCCCTGTGAAGTCATAAAACATCTCTAATTTCTGGACTTCCAGCACCAAGCCCAGGGCTTGTCATACAGTAGGTGCTCAGAAGATGTCTTCTGGAAGGAATGAACTTAGTGAGTGGACCAGAGTGGGAACTGCAGGAAGTAGAGAGAGTGGCTGGAGCCAGGAAGGAGCTGAACCTGGCAAAACTGCTTTCTGGACATTACTTGATGCTAGATGCATTTGTAGTTCTGCTTTCTGAAAGCCAGGTTCCTTTCTCATCACACTGCCCAGGTACCAGCTCTAGCACCTTCCATCACACCTTTCCTGTGAGGATGCTCATGTGAACGCACCTGACGTTAGCCAGCCCTTCCACTGCCCAACAGCCCATAGCATTCCGCAGCTGCTTCCCAAAGCGGCCAATGTCATGACTGCAGGAATTGCATCTGAGTGTCATGGAAGAAAGAATGGGGGCTGGTGGGTTTATTAACACTAAAGAGCATGCCTCCTACCTGCTCCCTGCATCCAGTAAGACCCAAGTCTACCTATTCCTTCTTCCTTAGTAGCCCTCGAGCCTGACCACTTTTGTCCAATCCTACATGATGTATGTGTAAAATTTCATATGGAAATCACTCCAAGGCCAATGATCTCACTCAAGGTCGGGGGAATGGGAGGGGCATGGAGGGAAAGGGTCTCTCCAAGCTTCTGCAGCAGCAGGACCCACCCACCCCTGTCATGCCAGGGGCCTGGGCCTGAGCTTCACTGTTTGAGAGCAGGAGTGCTCCAGCCTGTGTCCAGCCGTGGTGTGCCCTAGGAGTCACTGCACCATCGTGTGCTGGTGTAACCCTAGGCTGTCCCCACTGTAGTGTCCATCAATGGGGACGGGGTGCTGGGGTTGGCTGCATCACACCATACGCAGGTGACAACAAAGGGGACTACGTGTAGATGGGAAGGAGTGCTAAGTCAGGCACAGAACAGCACACCAAGAACAATATGAACAGTGCCCTCCCGTGGGTAAGAAATAGGAATCACGCAGCTGACAGGCGAGCTTCTCTGCTAGTGTTTGTACGGTGCTGACGGCTGGTCAGAAACGCACTAGTGAGGCCACATCAGGTCTGTTTGGCAAATGTCCCCCAGACTATCCACCACCTAAGGTGTTGAAACCTGGCTCAGCACATGACCCCCAGGGACCCTGCTCCAAGGACAAAGCCTGCTTGCTGGTGGTGTTCTGAGAAGTTCCAGTTTTCAACTATTCAACTATCAAACCATTCATCCATAAATAGAAAAATGCCTGGAAGAAAAGATGCACATGACGATGTTAACAGTGAAAACTTCCAGGGAAAGGAAGGGGAATGGCTGCAGTTTCCGACTGTCCAAAGGATTGCGTCTGAATATTTTAGGATGAAACGGCATTCATGAATTTTTCTTTAAAGAAAAGAGTGTATCCGGCTGGGCATGGTGGCTCACGCCTGTAATCCCAGCACTTTGGGAGGCCAAGGCAGGTGGATCACGAGGTCAGGAGATCGAGACCATCCTGGCTAACACAGTGAAACCCCATCTCTACTAAAAATACAAAAAAAAAATTAGCTGGGCTTGGCGGTGGGCGCCTGTAGTCCCAGCTACTTGGGAGGCTGAGGCAGGAGAATGGGGTGAACCTGGGAGGCGGAACTTGCAGTGAGCAGAGACCACGCCACTGCACTCCAGCCTGGGTGACAGAGCGAGACTGCGTCAAAAAAAAAAAAAAATGCGTGTATCCTCCAATCCCGCACAAGGATGCATCATCTACTGCTCTCCTCCCTCCCTCCCTCCCTCTGCGTTTCCAGTCTCCTTCCCTTTGCACACACAAGTTTTCCTGCCTGCATGCTGGTGTCCCCTTTGATGAAGGAGATTGTAACTGTCCCCATGGGCCCCGCTGGAAGGCTCTGGCCTCCATCTGGCCCTTCGCTGAGCCACCCTGCTGCATAACTCATTGCCTCCCACCTGAGTGCCCACAGCACCTTATCCATGGAGGCAGACTCCCCAGCCCCCTGCCCCTGCCCCCTGACAGGCTCCTTACCAGGAGCTCCTTCATCTCTGCATTCCTCTGCCCAGTGCCCAGCTCAGGGCCCGGCACCCATGGGGCTGGGTTAGGGATGACCGGAGTCATTGTCTGTCTCCCCATCCTCCGGCACCCAGCATAGCTGGGATGTGCTGACACACAGGAATATTTGTTGAGTGAAGAAAAGAGTGAAGCATGCACAAATAAGTCAGTGGACAGGCAGGAGTCTCCCAGGGCCTTGGCTGTACGGCCTAGTGAGGACCAGACAGAGCATGCGGCAGGAGACAGGGGAGAAGGGAGAGTGGAGGGGGAGTGAGCGCCCTCCACAGCCCGGCTTACCTGGTGTCCATCACTTGCAGGCTGAAGTGAGACAGCATCAGCACCATGCTGAGGGTCTCAAACTCCTTCTCCAGGACCCCTCCCCTGCCACCGCCCATAGGTCTTCAGCCCTGCCAGCTCCACCTCCAGCCTCTACTGCTGGTTCTGAAAGGAACATGAGAGGTGCATGCCCTGGCCTCGACTGGGAGAGAGACACTCAGATGTCATGAATGGACGGGCAACAAGTGAAAGAGTAAATAAGAAAGGGAATGAATTAGATAAATACGTAAATAAATACAGTCATGCCCTGCAGAGCACCTGAGATCTACAGACATTGCCAGGATCTCTGTTCCTCTCCAGGAAGTGGAATAATGGCCCCACCCATACTGTCTCCACTCGTTAAAATCCTATTACTTCTGGCCGGGTGCAGTGGCTCATGCCTGTAGTCCCAGCACTTTGGGAGGTCGAGACAGGCAGATCACTTGAGGCCAGGAGTTTGAGACCAGCCTGGCCAACATGGTGAAGCCCTGTCTCTACTAAAAGTACAAAAAATTAGCTACTCGGGAGGCTGAGGCAGGAGAATCACTTGAACCTGGGAAGTGGAGGTTGCAGTGAGCTACGATTGCACCACTGTGCTCCAGCCTGAGCAGCAGACTGAGAATTTGGCTCAAAAACTCCTATTACTTCACTCTGGGCCCTTTGCAGGAGCTCAAGAGCTCACCAGACCCTCAGAGAGGCATGCCTGCCTCATTTTATAGGCTGGGGAAGCGAGGTTCCAAGGGGCTCAGGGACCTGCCCAGAGGCGCCCCAGCTGGGGAGGAGGGCTGAGTTCCACAGTTGTGTCCATCCAATTCTGGACCTGAGCCTTTCCCAGGTTCCCTTTGCGTGGCTTCATCAGGGCTGTGCAGGTGGAAATCGGGTCCCATCCAGCCAAGAGCAGAGGCAGCCCAGGGGTGAGGGCTCTGGAGTCTCTAGCCCACTGGAATACAGGCTGTCAGCCAGGCCTCTCCCACTGCGGCCTCTGACCTTTGGCATCCTAGGAGGGGGCACCTGCCTTCAGGAGCTCCTGTCTTCGGGAGCTCCGCCAGGTGAGGCACCTTGCTCAGAGGGTCGTGGACGCAAACCCCAAGGACCCCTGTGGGCTGTTTTTCAGGGACCTCTGTCGGGTGGGCCGTTGCTTGATGGCTTTGGATTACTGGAATGTTTTCTTTCTTTTAAAAAATTTAACACCCACTGTTCTTCAGAATTCTTTAATAAGCTGCAGGGAAATGAATAAAGTTACTCTCAAAGGAAAAAGGATTTTGATGGAATTTGGGGTGCACAAAAGTCTGGGCTGAAGGGCCTGTGGGAGGGATGGGAGTGGGCCAGCTGCGACCCTGATCCAAGGTGACCCTGGGGTGCCAGGTGCCCTGCTAGGTACTGCTCTAGGTGGTCCACACGGACAAGTCTCTGTGATCACCATGACAACCCTATGGAGCGGGAACTACCTGTATCCCTAGATGACAGGCAGACGGTGAGGAAAGGTGCCTGAGGCACATGGCTGCGAAGGGCACAGCCAGGATTCCAGCCCCCAATGGCCAGGCCAGGGCCTAGGCTCCTAAACACGACAGACACCAACGCCTCTCCACGGTCCCAGCAAGGCTTGTGCTTTTTACATAATCATTGAACTTCCAGAAATCCCTCTAAGGAAGCCAACAAGAATGGGCACAAAGACACACACAGAGCAGAACGTTCAGCAGCCTGATTTCTAACGTAAGAACCAGGTGTCACCAAAACGGACAGTCATAATGGCCAGGTGCGGTGGCTCACGCCTGTAATCCTAGCACTTTGGGAGGCCAAGGAGGGCGGATCACTTGAGGTCAGAAGTTCAACACCAGCCTGGTTAATGTGGTGAAACCCCATCCCTATTAAAAATACAAAAATTAGCTGGAAATCACTTGAACCCAGGAGGCGGAGGTTGCAGTGAGCCAAGATCATGCCACTGTACAGAGTGAGACTCTGTTTCAGAACAAACAAACAAACAACTACACAGTCAGGAACTGGGCAGCCAGTGTGGCTCACGCACATGATGAAATATTATGCAGCCAGGAGGGGCGATGCCTAAAAGAACGTCGAAGGAGATGTGAAAATGCTCACACTCTTCTGCAAATGGGAGCTGCAGGATGGATTTTACCTTCATATCCATCTCCCTATCTCTCTTTCTCTCCATCTTTCTATCTCTATGTCTATATAGAGATATAGTTAGATATATTTATTTAGATAAATATAAGATAAATATGCAGATATACAAATAAAATGCAGATATATTTAGGTAGAGAGATAGAGAAATAGGCAGGTAGATTCAGATATTTATAGAAAATTAGACTAGAAACACTGCACTGAAATGTTAACAATGCTTCTCTACTGATAGTGTTTACATTTTCTTCATATACTTTTCTGAAATTTCAAAATTTTCTTCAATGAATATGTTATTTTATTTTATTTATTTTGAGACAGAGTCTCGCTCTGTCACCCAGGTTGGAATGCAGTGGTGCAACCTCAGCTCACTGCAACATCTGCCTCTTGGGTTCAAGTGATTCTCGTGCCTCAGCCTCCTGAGTAGCTGGGATTACAGGTACCCGCCACCACACCCGGCTAATTTTTGTATTTTCAGTAGAGACGCGGTTTCACCATGTTGGCTAGGCTGGTCTCGAACTCCTGGCCTCAAGTGATCTACCCTCCCTGGTCTCCCAAAGGGCTGGGATTACAGGCGGGAGCCACCGTGCCTAGCTTCAATGAATATGCTAATTTTATAAGCAGAATAAAACAATAATTTTATTTTTTTTTTTTGAGATGAAGCCTTGCTCTGTCGCCCAGGCTTGAGTGCAGTGGTGCGATCTTGGCTCACTGCAACCTCCACCTCCCAGGTTCAAGTGATTCTCCTGCCTCAGCCTCCCAAGTAGTTGGGATTACAGGCATGTGCCACCATGCCCGACTAATTTTTTTGTATGTTTAGTAGAGACAGGGTTTCGCCATGTTGGCCAGGCTGGTCTCAAACTGCTGACCTCAGGTGATCCGCCCACCTCGGCCTCCCAAATTGCTGGGATTACAGGTGTGATCCATCTTGCCCGGCCCTTGAAATTCCTTTTAATAGAGTTTGCTTCTTCCTCTGATAATTTAAGTGACATCTATCCATTGGGGAAAATGTGGCAGACACAGAAAAGACTGAAGAATTACATAACATCTTATTTCATCTTGCTGGCCAGAGATTACTACCATTACCATTGATGTGGGTTTATGTATGTGTGTCATTTTACATAGTTGACATTGTTGAGAAGTAGTGAAGAACAGAGTTCTTGGACCCAGACAGCCTGGATTTAAATCTCAGACTGACCACTCACTAGCTGTTCAACCTTGGACAAGTTACTTAACCTCTCTGTGCTGCATTTTATCTTTAGGAGATGATATTATCACCTGCCTTGCAGTACTTTTATGAGAATTAAGACAGGTTATTTGTATGAAGTGCTTAGAACTGTGCCTCACTGAAAACTTTATTCTTCATCTGATTGTAATTTTTACTATTGTTATTCCTCTAGCGACTTTTCTGTTTTGTTCTGATTAATATTATAACCTCTATGTAGGTGATTCTGAATAGGATTACAAACCGTAGGTCATCACAGATGCCAGGGAGTTGCTGAACTTGATTACTCATTTTTCAGCAATTTATAGATAAACTCTTGCAAGAAACACAGGTTGAGAGAAGCAGAACTCCTCTCTGGATGCGGACATCCGAGCGGAAGGGACTTGCGGCCCTCAGCTTCCTCCCCTGACTTGGCCTCGTTAGTCCCTCCTCTTCCGCCAGAGGCTCCGGGTGCTTTGAGTACGTGGCAGGATCTTTTTTGAGTTCCCGTAAAAAGCAAAGAAATCCTGTCACAGAAGCCAGCCCACAAGCAGAGAATGAGCAGCACTTCCAGGCCTGGCCCTCTGTCCAGATGTGGGCGAACCAGCCTCTGCCTCAGGGTCCTCTGTTTGGTGGACAGAGAGACAGACAAGCAGAGCACGCCAGGACCAGGCAGGGGCAGAGGCCAGCAGAGGAGGCCTCCTGGTGTAAGGGTCCTTGATTGAGATGGTGTTTTTTTGTTTTGTTTTGTTTTGTTTTTTGCCTAACAGCTTTATTGAGATCTAGTTCACACATCATGGTTGGGTGCAGTGGCTCACGCCTGTAATCTCAGCACTTTGGGTGGCCGAGGTGGGCAGACCCCTCGAGTCCAGGAGTTCGAAACCATGCTGGGTAACATGGCGTAAAACCCATCTCTACAAAATAATTAGCCAGGCATGGTGACCAACGCCAGTAGTCCCAGCTACTCGGGAGGCTGAGGTGGGAGGATCACCTGAACCTGGGAGGTTGAGGCTGCAGTGAGTTGTGATTGTATCAGTGGACTCCAGCCTGGATGACAGAGTGAGACCTTGACTCAATAAATAAATAAATAAATATAAATAAGTAAAAATGAATAAATAAATAAAGTGTGTGATTCAGTGGTTTTTAGTAGATTCACAGACATGCAGCCATCACCCCAATTTTAGGACATTTTCATCCTTTAAAAAGAAACTCTCAGCCTTTGGCTATCACTCCCTTATCCTCCCGAAACCCAGCCCTAGACAACCAGCAATCTCCTTTCTGCCTCTACAGATCTCCTGCTCTGGACATCTGGTGTGAATGGAATCACACTGTGTGTGGTCCTTTGTGTTTGGTTTCCTTCACTTACCATGTTTTCAAGTTTCCTCCACATCGTGGCGCATATCACACTTCACTCCTCTGTATGGCCCAAGGTTACGCTGTTGTAAGGATGCACCACGTTTTGTTTATCCATTCAACCCTTGATGGGCATTTGGTTTGTTTCCACCTTTCGGCTATTACGAACTGTGCTGTGATGAGCATTCATGTTCATAGTTTTGGTTGATGATACATTTGCAGTTCTTTGGGTATACACATAGAAAGTGGTAAAGAACAGAGTCCTTGGAACCAGACAGCCTGGATTGAAACCTCAGATTGGCCACCGGAGCGGAATTGTTGGGTCACACGGCAAATCTATGTTTAACCTTTTGAGGAGCTGTCAGACTGTTCTCCAATGCAGTGTGCCCTCTGACACCGCCAGAGCAGCAGGGTTTCAGTTTCTCTGCATGCTTGCCAGCACCTGTTATTGTCTTTTTGGTGGGATTTTGAGGCATGAACAGGAGCAAGACTGGCACACAAAGGTGAAAAGCCACAGCAGGAGAAGGGCAGTGTGCAGGGAGCCACACAGCAGGTGCCTGTGGGGTTCCTTAGCAGCCTGCCGTTCCTAGAGAGGGGATGGAGGCAGAAAGTCACTGATCCCTCCAGCCCCCAAACCCATCATCGTAACCATGGGCACCCAGAATGTGCCACATGGTTAGAGACCGTGACATGAAGAACATCAAATCCTACAGCAGCCCTTGAGGTCAGCATGATGATCCCATTTTCACCTGAGGAAACCAAGGCAAAGGGTGAAGAATTTGCCCAAGGTAAAAGAGGCAGTAGGTGACAGAGCGGGGATTCAGGCCCTTGATGGTGACACAGCACTGTCCACTAAGCTGTCCCTAAGGTGGAGATGCCTGCTGGACTCCCCACAGAAAGGAAACATCAAGACCTGCAGAGGCAGAAAGCTTGTCCTAGGCTGCTGGGCTGGGGATGCGGAGCGGGGGGAGTGACACCAATGGAAACGGGGTTGCTCTTTGGGGTGACAGAGATGTTCTAAAGTCTACCACAGTGATAGCTGCACATATCTGAAAATATGAATGAATAGAATATGAATGAATAGAATATGAGTGAATAGAATAAAATAGAAACCACTGAACAGTATAGACTGTCAGCCGGTGGGCACTATGGCATGGGAATTATATCTCAACAGCCCTGCTGAAGAAAACGCTGGACCCCTGCTCCCATCTTCTCAGCACCCTTGTTTTGCAGACGAGGAAGCCGAGGCCTGGGCTGGATGTGGAAGAGCAGGGAAGGTTCTTCCGGGATGGAGATAGCTGAGTCCTGGTCTTGCTCCTCAGATCCCACGGCTATAAGAGCCATTTGAGACCTGAACCCCAGAGAATGCAAGCTTAACACCCCGTCCCCAATCAGGGCCCCACCTCAGAGACTGCAGCTGCCAAAAGCACTGATTTCCAGCAAGATCCACCAAGAAAAGTGGAGATGGGAAAGCTCTCAAGAGCCTGACTGCTACTGTAAAATTGTAGGTGATTTAGAGGGAAGATGAAATGAGGTTTGCCCATGTCTGTTTCCTTTTAAATAGTCACACAGGCCGCTAGAGAGTTACACTGGTTCACTGCCACATGCATCTACAACTTTTCATGGTCCCCCAGCACAGGTTTTATAGATTTTGAAATACGCCTGAATTCTCTCTGGTGAGTAATTTACACAGAATAACTCTACGCATCCAAGCACACATGTTTTGCTCCAGAGCAGGTGATAAGATGCATTTTCTGTCTTCAGTGCCATTATTCACCCTAAACAAGACATTACCAAGAACAGTTCATTTCCTTTCAAACACCAGACGTAGCACGAGTCTCCTGGATATTCCTTCAGCAAATATTCAGTATCTGCTATGGATCAGGGATGCGCCTGGAGCCCCACACAACACCGCCCTCCAGACCTGTGTGTGCATGTTTGTGGTATGAGTGTGTTGTATGTAGTATGTGTTTGTACGTGTGTGGAGTGTTTGGAGTGTATGTGGGTGGTGTATGTGTGTATATGAGTGTGAAGTGTGGGGTATGTGTTGTGTTTGTAATGTGTATAGTGTGTGTTATATGTAGTACATGTGTATATTGTGTGTGTGTAGAATGCATGTGTTTGTATGGTGTTGTGTGTAATGTGTGTTGTGGGACAGTAACAGAGGATGATCATTGCAAAGTGAAGGGTAGGTGGGGAAGCCTTAGGAGCCCTGGGGAGGCCCAACCCCAAGTCTAGGTCAGGAAAGTCTTCCTGGAGGAGGTGACCTCTCAGCTGCACTGGGCCCTGCAGGAGGCACTGTGTATTCTCAGGAGAGCCCTGCCAGGCAGGCAGCATCATCCTTATTTTACAGATGAGGCTGGGGAAGCACAGGGTGGCTGCGTAACTGGCCCTGTGTGACTCAGCAAGCAGGGTGCAGAGCAGGGGCCTACGTGAGATCTATTTCTGTTTTAACAACCCTAAAGGATAGGTGGGAAGAGAAAACCCACTGTCACCCCTTAGTCCAGCACCTGCCACGGCTGTTTTCATGATCTTTCTCTTGATTTTACACAGATGCAATTGTGGTCAGGCCTCTCTGTGTCCAATGGGTCTCATTTCACTAGAATGCAAGACGTTTTAATGCCAGGATGTTCGTATTCACCCACACGCTTGGCCCTTAGTTTCGTCAGCACGGAGCTCTGCCTCATCCTTCCTGTGTCCCTAGTACCTCGCTCTGTCCCTGGAAGGAATACATGCCCTAGGGTTATTTGTTGAACACATTCATTCATTCGTCCACTCATTGGATACTTACTGAGCACCTACTGGGAGTGCCAGGCGTGGTTCTAGGCCTGGGGTTCACCACAGTGAACAAAACAGGCAAAACAATCGCTGAACTCGAGGGCCTTCTCTTCCAGTGGGAGACAGGCAATAACACCAGGAATGAGCAAGTGGAAGAGGCTTCGAGGTGGCGATGCAATCATGGAGAGAAATGGGCAGGGGCTGGAGGTTTGCACCGGTGACCTGGGTGGCATCCCTGGGCAGGAGACAGGTGAGCAAAGACCTGGTTGAAGGGTGGTCTCAAGAGCCCTGAGGCCACATGGGCACAGAACCTCATCATAATCATGGGCACCCAGAATGTGCCACATGTCAGAGAATGCGGCATCCAGACCCGAGGTGGCCACTGGCCTGGGGTGCTCTGGGATAGTTAAGGAGCTCGTAGAGATGGAATAAAGTAAGGAAGGGCTCCAGGAGAAGCTGAGGTCCGTGTCCTGGGTGGCCCAGAGCAGGCGGGCCTGGTGAACTAAGAGGAAAGCAGATACAGTGGAAGACCTACCCTGTCCTAAACACCCAGCTGGTGGTAAGCGGGCTTGACTAGAGTCTGTCTTAAAATTGCATTTTAATAACAAGAGGCATCACGTGGGCTGCCCGTTGGTGACCTCTGGCGCAGGTGGAGCCAAGACCAGTGTTTGCAGCTGAGCGGCCTGGCCCAGGCTGACCGTTGGTGACCTCTGGCACAGGTGGAGCCAAGTCCAGCGTTTGCGGCTGAGCCGCCTGGCCCAGGCTGCCCATTGGTGACCTCTGGCGCAGGTGGATCCAAGGCCAGCGTTTGCGGCTGAGCGGCCTGGCCCAGGCTGCCCATTGGTGACCTCTGGCGCAGGTGGATCCAAGGCCAGCATTTGTGGCTGAGCGGCCTGGCCCAGGCTGCCCGTTGGTGACCTCTGGTGCAGGTGGATCCAAGGCCAGCGTTTGCGGCTGAGCCGCCTGGCCCAGGCTGGTTACCTGAGAGGCGCTGCAGGTGCTGCCTCTGCAGTAGGTTCCTTCTTGTTGTGCAGGGAGCTGAAGAGTTGCCTGCAGGTCCCGCAGTAGAGGTTATTGAGTTCATCTCCCTGAGGACAGAAAGGGTTTCAGGTGAGCAGGGAGGAGGCTCAGGCAATCCAGCCTTCTCTGAACATAAAGTCAGCTGAAAAAGACACATGGGCTTTGTGTGGACAGGGCCGGGTCCTGCAACTCCCTTTCCCCACTGTAAATTTCCTTGCTAGGTGTGACGCCTTTCTGAGCACAGATGAGAATTTCAAGTCATCTCAAGACCTCTGTCATCGGGTGAGAGAGAAAGTGCTAGATCCTCAGTAGATAGAGGTGCATTTTCAGAATTTGTCTCAGGAAAGGGCTCAGCCCTATTTGGGGGACACCAATCAGAGGGTCAGAGGTGCCTTCTTTGATTGCAAACATCATCTCAAGGGGTCTTCATGTTACCTGCTGGAGAAGGATCAATGCTGTTCAATTTAATCTGAGGTCTGAAAACCCCAATGAGCCAAGAGGAAACACCAGGTACCTCTGATGTCAATGTATAAGCACCTGGCTAGGTATGGAATGAAGATGAGGGAGAAACAAGGAAAAATGGAAACTTCATTTTTTAGCGTGGCAGGTTCTAGGTGATACTTTTAAAATGGATATTGACTACTAATATATTTTTATACAGCAAACTCTTAAAATTACTATGTTTTAAATAAAGCAGTGATATATTTTATTTGTTTAAAGACCAGGCTGCTGTGTTGGAGTGACCTTTCCTTGTAACACACCAGGTTTTTGCATGATGACAATTTACAAACAATCCCCCAAATAAGGAGAAGGCCGCAGGGCCTCAGCATGAATGAAGAATTCAGCAAGATGTGCTGTTCTCTGCCAAGCTCGGACAAATGGCATTTTGGGAGAAAACCAGGAGCAGGAATGACAGCTGTTCTCAGGCACCCTCTGCTTAACTCTGGTACCAAGAGATCTGACATTCATGATGAGGACCAGAGGCCTTGCAGCTCCCCTGGAACCATCAGAGATGCCACCATGCGTGGGTATATCTGCTAGTTCTATGCCAGACCAGAGATTTTCCAGGTGATTATTTTTATCTACAGGCACTTGATTGAAAACAAAGGTTATGTGGAAACCCAATAAGTACGACGGGCCAGAGTAGACCTACCTGTGGACCAACTCAGCCCTCTGTATGTTTTTATAAATAAAGTTTTATTGGCATGCAGACACGGCCCTTTGTGTACATATTGTCTATGGCTGCTTTCCTGCTACAAGCATAGAGTTGAATGACTGCGATGGAGGCCATGTGGCCCACAAAGCCTATGACAATTGCTATCTATCCCTTTCCAGAAAAAGTTTGCTGACCCCTGCTTTGGAGGAAGCTAGGGTGGGGGCTGTGCCCCAGCGCACAGGGAGGGGCACTAAGTGTGAACACTTACTGCACACTTGCCATGTACCAGGCACTGAGTACCAACCTCTCTGTGGTTTAGCTCACTCATCCTCACTGAGCCCTAAGGAGAAGGGCCTGTGACAGCCCCATTTTCAGATGAGGAAACTGAGGCAGTGAGTGTTCCAGCAATTTGTGCAAGGCCACAGAGCCACCAAGTGGTAGAGCTGGCATTCCAACCCGGGCACTTGGACTCTGGAGCCCACACCCTGGTCACTAGGAAGTTAGCTCTCTCAGCCAGTCCCAGTGGGAACATGGGACACACGTGGCTGGTCCTGGAGTCTCGTGGATGGCAGAGCTCCTGATGCATGCTTTCTCCGGTGCTCAGCCAGAGAGGCAGCAACGTGAAGGATAGGCAGGCCTTGCTGTGACATCCTAGGGACACGGGCCAGCCCCGACCATGGAGAGCACAGGGCAGGAACATGCAGGGCGAACAGGGGTGGACCCAGGACCACTGGGAGGAGCCTACCTCTGCCCTGGAGCAGCCACTGGTGGGGCCAGAGACTGGCGCCTGGACCCCCACTAACGAGGATCCCTCAATGCTGCCCTGCGGGCCTGTGACCCTCAGAAGAGACTGGAATCCTGGTGGCTGGTGGCCGCCCTGTGGGTCTCAACGTAAATGTGCCTCTGATGGGCTCTGCGATTGAGAATACTTTCAAAAAGGATGAAAAAGAAAAATGAGTGGAAATTGTCCTGCATGGTGAAGGCATAGTGAGTAGACAATGGATAGCGTTCCCTCCTCTGCCTCAGGCTCTGGCTGCAGAGCAGGGTCCCCCAGATGAGGATTTTGGTGTCAATGGTTTATTTGGGTATTGATCTCAGGAAGTACCGGTAGGACTGGGAATGAGTCAGGTGGCTGGGCAGGGCCATTACAGGAATGGGACTCAGTCCATTGGGAACTCTCTGGGGTATGGAACCCACCTGGGATTTGTCTCACTATGGCGGTGGTGGTGGAAAGCTCTCTGCATGGGTTTACATAGATGCTCAGTTTGCTAGCTCTGCCCTGCACATCTGGCCCCATGGCCATCTGAGAAAAGCCCATGGCAGAGATGCTGGGCTGTGGGAGGGTGCCGCAGCATGCAGGAGTGGTGAGTGCTGCAGGAACCAACCTGCAGCATAGTCAGTGTGGGCCCTGAAGCAGCAGCAGCCATGGCCCATGGGCGTGTCAGAAATGCAGACTCCCAGGCCCCACACTGAACCTGCTGGAGCAGAAATTGCCTACCAGCAAGACCCTCGGTGACCGTGTGCATGCTGGAATTTGAGAAGTGCCAGGCCCGTCACTGTGATTCCTTTCCCTTTTCTAAACACTACAAAGTAACCGCTGCCTCAGCACTCCCTGAATGTCCACTGACCCTCCCAGGTGGGATGGAACAAGCTGCCTCTTATCTTTAATCTTTAACCGGTTCAGGACGGGCTGAAAAGGAAGAGACTGGATGTCCAACTGCTTTGGCTCTTCAATCAAGGCGACTGGTGTGAGCGCTGAAGGAGGTGGAGTAACACCAAGGGCTTTCCCAGCGTACTTTCTGCTGCATAAACATTCCAGACCCCGGCTTGGGACAGGTGAGCTCCAGTCCACCCCTGCATCCCACACAGCACCTTGTGGGCTGCACACCTCTGCAGGAAAGCTCGGTAGGACTCAGAGCTCTGGAAGGCCTGCAGCTCGCAGACATAGCCCTACTTGTCCTCGTCCACCTGAGACACATACCTCTGGAGGAAGGAACACAGAGATTCTGAGGCGCTCCAGATTTGGGGTTGGGATGGGGATGGAGGCTGGGCATCCTCTTGTCCAACCTCCCTGGGGCTCTTTAGGATGATGCCAAGAAGCTACCTCTTAGCTTCTGCTTGCACACCTCCAGGGACAGGGACCTCACTACTTCCAAGCAAGTTCATTCCTTGTTTGAATGGCACTGTTTTCCTTCCCATCAACTGGCATCTGCCTTGCTGTGGCCACTACCATTCTCCAGGTTTGGTCTGATGACTGCAGAGAAGGGCAGCATTATCAGCTCCTGCCCGGGGAACCTTAGACTTCTCTTCAATGATCCCTCATGCAAACATCAGCACTTTTCCCTGCACAGGGTCCTGGGCTGGGCACAAGTGACAGATGAATCAGATCCAACCCCAGGCCTTGGGATGCTAAGTGGAGCCCCTCCCTCTCTCTTTGCCCCTGCCATCCGCTGGCAGGCAGCGAGGGCTCTGCGCTGCTCTTGGCCACATGCTCAGGGGCCTGCTCTGACCTAGTACCAGGAATTGTCCGGCACTGCTAGCAGCTGGAGCCACTGATCCAAAGACACCCTCCACCGCGCTTTGCGTGAATACAGCTGACATTTAATCTCCATCTGACTGGCTACTGGATAGTTCCTAGTTGGTTGGAAACGCGGGTAGGAAGGAGAGGGATGTTACTATCTGAGCCCCCCACTAGGATTTTGTCAATTGTAAACAAGAGTTTTCTATGACTAAAGCAAGATGAAATTGTAGAGGTTTAAAGAAGTTCACGTCAGGGTCTTTGTATTTGACTCAAGAAAATGACACTCTGGAGGCAGGGTGCTGTTCTGGAGAAAGTATGGGCTTTGAGGTCAGATATTCTTAGGGGTGTGGGAGGGCTTATTGTAGGAGGTGACACTGAGGCAGGCATGGCTTGAACAGAAAATGACACGTTTGTTCAGTGTGGCTGGAAGGTACAGCTGGGGGAGGCAGAAGTGATATTGGAATGTAACAGTATTTCATGCGAAATGGGCTTTGACCTTATGCCATAATTTGGTGTTCCTCCCCTGGCCCCCAGAGCATGCTTCTGTAGGAGGTTAACAGGTGCTCTGTGAAAAAGAGGCTCCTTGGTAAATTAGTTTGAGAAACACCGCGCGCCAGTGCTCACACGTAGAGACTCTCATGCCCATTTACATGCTTGGCTCTGCCTCTTCCTCCACAGCCTCACTCCAGGACAGCAGGGGCCCCATCAGCCATGCTCGTGGCTGTATCCCCAGCACCTAGCATGGTGCCAGCCATAGCAAGTGCTACACAAATATTTTTTAGATGCACCAAAAATGTCCTGTTGAGGGAGAAATCTACGATCTTGATTTCCTCCAGAATTTCCTAGACTTATTTGACAGCTGGCCCATGTTTCCTGGATGGGCCATTCTGCCTGACCCAGTTTAGGAGATGCTGCCAAAGCAAGGGGACCCATTAATTGCTCTAAATGGGTGGGTGAGTGGCACCTCATGTCTGCACTCTAGAGGGTTCCCTCTGTCTCTGGTGTGAGAAATGGATTAGGAGGGAATGGCCCCTGGCAGTGGCTGCGGGCTGCCCAGGCCCCATCTCAGGGAGGGACTCGCTTTGTATTCACCACATAGAACAGGACTTACCCCTTTTTGTCCTGAGACAGCTGGGCCCACTGAGCAGCCAGCATCTTCGTGATTTCTGTGAAAGGCAGATCGGGTGTGTGGCCCTCAGCTGACTTCTCTGCTCCTTCAGGAATATCATGTACCTGTACCACGGAAGGGATATACGTGGCTCTGGGAATCGGCAAGGAAGGGAGCCGGCCAGGGGCAGCTCATTCCACTTTCCAGTTTTCATAATGGGTCATGGGTTTGCCCATCTTTTTCAGTCTAGCCAGAGAACTGAAGGCTAAGAGGGAAACATCCTCCAATGGCTTGTTAACCCAGAGTCTCTTAAAAGGCCTAGGAATAAGAAGAGGGGCTCCCCACAGGGCACGAGGTGTATGAAGGCTGGGTGGCTGTGTCTGGCAGGAGACACGTTCAAATAGCCATGCTGCATTATATGGACAAACCGCTTAACCCATCTGAGCCTCCATTTCCCCCTCTGTATAATGAACATAATGCCACCTGCTCACAGGTGTGGCCTAATACTCCAGGTGCAGGCCCCTCCCCCTCCTGCTCAAGGACTTCTTTTGAGGGGGAGGGAGAAAGGCTGTGGCCAAACCAGTTTCACCCATATGAGCCACAGGAATACTGAAGGAAGCCCCTCAGCGTTAGAGCCATGTGAACCCTGAGGATAAAGTGTACAAGCTTCCAGATGGGGCAAGGTGACCCTCAGAGCTCTGGTCAGCAGCTGGCATGGGACCTTTCTTCTACGGCGCAAGATTTACGGGAAAGGGACAAGGTCCCAGGTGCTGAGAAGGGTGGCTTGAGCCCCCTGAAGGTTAACCAGCTTACCCAAGGCCACAGAGCACCCATGTCTTCAAGCCTAGGATGGAAAGCAGATCCACCAAGCCCACACCTACCCCTTTTCTTGTCTGGAACCCAAGCCTGGTTCTTCTGTCCTCTCTCCCCCAGGACCAGGACCTCATTACAGCTTAAAGAACTAAGCAGCCCACCCCACACTCCCAGTGGTGTCAGGTCCCCTAACTAACCAAGCGCCCTAAAAGAACAGGTAAAGGCTGAGATGGGATAGTACCAACCCAGCCACGTGGCCCAGGCCACATGGTGAGCCCTGCAGATTACTTCAACGTTGGGTCAGAGTAATCTCCCTGCATCTTACCCTGTCATAGGAACATGGAACAGCAAGGTCCCTCGGGGGGTTTCTCTTCTTGCCTTTAGGCCAGTCCCCTTTCCTTTTCTGAAACAGAAACACCACATAGGAAAACCTCAAGACCATCAATAATGACTGATCATATTCATATCACAGCATACAATCATGCCACTACAGGGCCCTGGGCTTCACACAGATGGCCTGTGACCTCCTAGCAGTTCCACAGTGGGAGTGAGCCTCTCCCTGAAGTTAAGGGAACTGAAGTATGGAGAGACGCAGTGATTCCCCCAAGCATCGCCCAGCAGTGTGGGAGCCAGGACCTTCCCTCCCATCCAAGCTGCGTGACGGTCACTGGGCACAATCAAGAAAGTCACCCAAAGTTTTAGTTACTAGGTCCATGGGGGATGGGACAAAGCCTTGGCACCGGGACCGGTGGTGCAGAGGGTTGACAGCTGAGCTGGCAACTCCGCTGGGGTTCTCATCTCAGCCCTGCAACTGACCTGCTGTGTGGTATTTGGCAAGTTATGCGTAGCTCTTTGCCTCAGTTTCCCCATTTGTAAAATGAGGATCATAGTCCCTATCTCGTGGGTTTCAGTGAGGATTGGAAATGTTGATATTCATTCAGTTTTGAGAGCAGAGCCAGAAGCCCAGCAAGTGCTCGGTGAGTGGAGAGGCTGGCGTGACTGTGTACAGAACCCTCTCCCACAGACGCCAGTTCTCAGGACAGAAATCCAAGTTGTGGGCTCACCCTTCCATCCATTTCATTTCTGGGTTCATCAACGGTGACTGAGTCCCCACTATCATCAGGAGCCTGTGCCAGGCTCAGAAGCTAGACGGCTGGATAAGGCACAGGCTCTGCCCTCAAGTGGCTCACAGTGCCATGGGGAGGCTGATTTTATAGAAATAATTGTAACAGTCCAGTACAGGGGAGTGGGGTTATATAGGATGATAGTCTGAATGCCCCTGTCCTCGCGGTTCAGTTTCAAATTTTCCTGAACCAAACACACATGACAAAAATGGTAGAGAATAATCAAAACGTGACCTTAAGAACCTCAGCTTCCAGTTTTCCAAGCTCCCTCACAAACATGCCCATGTCAGCCTTTCCAAAGCCAGGAGATAAAAAGCAAGTCGGTAGCCCAGCAGGCTGGCTGGGTGGCACTGCCATAGGCAAGCCAGTTGTGCTAGAGACCAAAGGACAGAGGCGGTCAGGCCACACACAGGTTGGGGCAGCGGCTGGCACTGGGGGCTTCAGGAGTAGGAGGGCCAAGCTGAGGCCAGGCAGAGGCAAACAGCCTGGTAGCAACCATACGTGTTAATGAGATAATGCTGCGGAGGAAGCCAGGCGCCAGGCACACAGTAGGTGCTCAATGAATGACATTCTCACTGGCTCACTCCTTTGCACAGACTATGCTGATCCTTGGAGTCTGAGGACAGTCCTTTCAGCACCCCGGAGAGCTCCCAAGGCCCTGGGTTGGCTCTAATTTCATCTGCTAAAGATGGATTCTGCTAAAGACCACTATTTCTACAGCTTGAGTTCACCAGGGCTCTCAAATACACACATATCCCTGAATCTGAGTCTCGCCTTTTCCAGTTGAAGCAAATGTCATCATCGCATGTCACAAGAAGACGCTCAGAAAGATGATGTGATTTGATCACTGAGCAGCAGTGCCAAGCAGAAAGCCCAGAGCACACCCACAGCTCTTGTTAGAGCCCGTGCCTCCCGACAGAGGCCCCACAATTCTCTGGGGTCAGGGGAAGGTGGGCCAGGTATCCTCTGCCCTGGAGCACAGTGGCCATCTTCTCCTCTTTTCTTGGTCAGCCTCCCTGCTCTGGCACAGAGAAGGTTTTTTGTTGTTGTTGTTGTTAATTGGAGGGAATATTATATTTATTGTAATTCTCTATATGCTTGTATTATAAGTAAAAAATCAAAATAAATGTGTTCATCATTTTGTGCCCATTTGAGGCTCTGTGCTTCAGCTCCATTAAAAAAAAAGAAAACCTTCTTGAGTGTTTTCTTAATTTGCCCAGAAACCATAGTTACTGAGACAAAGGGGAAGCCTGCAGGATGTTTTTCTCTGAAGCTTTTTGTTCTTGTTGAATTCCTCATGCAGGATTTACACCGAATTGCCTTGCCCTAAATAGAGTCACGTAGACAGTGCACTCATCATTAGTACAGGGTGTTACTACGTGGAGAACATTGCCCACACACAGGAGTGTGTCAGCTACAGAGGAAACAGAGGAAGAGAGCATGGCCCAGCAAGGGAAGGCTGAAAAACCTATTATTTTGAGACAGGGTCTCCCTCAGTCACCCAGGTTGGAGTGCAGTGGCGTGATCTTGGCTCACTGCAGCCTCAACCTTCCAGCTTCAAGTTTTAGAAAGGCCAGTAGCAGAGCCGCAAATTAATTGATTGGCAAGATTCCAAGGGGAAAAATCCATTCCAACAGGAGTTTTCACCAGCACAACCCTTTTATTAGGTTGGTGCAAAAGTATTTTCAGTTTTAGCCATTACTTTCAATGGCAATTTCAATTACTTTGAAAACCGCAATACTTTCGCACCAACGTAATACATTGAGATTGCAACAGATGGTGAATTTTGGGTATTTAGTTTTTTTTAAAAGAATTTTGTTTTACAAAGAGAAGCTCCTTTGGGGGTCAGCAGGAGCAAAAGCAAACAGGGGCTTGAATGACAGCTCTGGGCTCACCCCCAGCTCTGACATGGTGTGACCCTGAGAGCTCCTTTACCCCAAAGCCGCTAACTGGGAAGCAACAAGGAGAAGTGGTGGGGTCGGGGAGCTAATGTTTGCAAAGGGCTTGGCACATGGCTGAACTCGACACATGCCTTCCCTCTCTCTCTTTACCAGGAAGGGAAAAAACTCAAGTACAAACCGATCAACCAGATTCTGCAGCTTGCTGAGCAAGCCTCAAAGGGAAAAGCATTTTAGTTTAGGCAATGTATCATTTGGGAGCCAGATCCAAGCTCGGAAGATGATTACAATCACTGTCAGGAAATGGCCCATAGCCTCTGTGGGTTTACAAACAACTGCCCTAGCAAAGTCTAGGTCCTGGCTATTCCCAAGGACTTTGTCAAGGGCACTCAGCACTCTCCCCCTCTGAACAGTGGGAATGTTGATTACATCGTTCTAGACACCATGAGAAAAGTTAAACTGTTAAAGGCTGGGTTCTCACCTTTTGATACTGTAGTCCTGACTTTGAAATTCTAGTTCATTTATTTCTGAAGTAAACTAACCCAGTGCTGTGGACTGAATTGCATCCTCCATTCAGCCCCCACAAATTCAGATGTTTAAGCCCTAACCCCCAATATGGCTGTATCTGTAGATAGGGTCTTTAGAAGGTATTTAAGGATAAATGAGATCATGAGGGTGGAGCCCTAATCCAATAGGACTGTCACCTTCTAAGAAGAAGGCAGAGAAATCTTTCTCTCCACCATGTGAGGACATAGCGAGGCAGCCAGCAAGCCAGGGAGAGTTCGTTACCAGAACTGGACCCTGCTGGCACCTTGATCTAGGACTTCCCGCCTCTAGAACTGGGGGAAATTTCTGTTGTTTCAGCCACTCCGTCTATGGCATATTGTTATGGCAGCCCAAGGTGACGAATACAGTGCAAAAGAAGTACTTTATTATTATTATTATTATTTTTGAGAGAGGGTCTCACTCAGTCACCCAGGCTGGAGTGCAGTGGTGTGAACTTGGCTCACTGCAGCCTCAACCTTCCAGGGAGGTTCAAGCGATCCTCTCACCTCAGCCTCCCAAGTAGCTAGGACTACAGGCACACACCATGACGCCCAGCTAATTTTTATTTTTTGTAGAGACGGTGGTCTCACTATGTTGCCCATGCTGTACTTTATTATTTTTGAACACGGGACTGTTAGACACCAATGGCCCTCCCTTGCCTCATTTCTCATCTCAACTTGAACCAGGTTTGCAGACAGGATTCCAAGGGGAGCGTTTACAATGCTGAGTGACAGTGGAGGGTGGTGGTCAAAGCGTGGATTCTGGAGTAGACTGCCCGGATTGGAGTCCCAACCTCTCCTTGTACTGGCTCTGAAATCTTGAGCACATCACCTACCCTCTCTGAGCCTCAGTGACCTCCTCTGTACAATAGGGTAACCAGCTCTTCTCTCACTAGCTGTGAAGATTAAACAACTAGGTAAGCGCTGGATAGGTGCTGGAGTGCAGGGAGCCCTCCGGTTGGCTGCTATGGTACGGATGGCAGCCCACTTACATTTGAATCCTGCTCCCCCGCTGCACACATTACCTTCTGAGAGTCATCAGACCTTTTGGAGTCCACCTCTGCCTGTAAAGTGGACTGGCTTATTGTGATCTACATGAACTTCTGGGACATATTCATAAAGAAATGGCATCTTTTTTCACTCTTACCTTCTTCCTGCTGGCTAGGATGCAGACACGAGGGCTGGTGCTCAGCAGCCACTTTGGACCATGAGACAGCATGCCAAGGATAGCAGAGCAGTCAGATGGAAGGAGTCTGGTCCCCTGCTAATGGAGATGCCTCCATACCAGCCCTGATCCTGTCTCACTTGCCCTTAGGACAGGAGTTGCCTGTGACCGCGCGTCGCCGTCCGCCCGGAGCAGCGGCCCTGACCCGCGCGCCGCGGGCCTGGACTTTGCAGAGATAGGCTCCGGAGCCCGGGGCGTGGCTCCTTCATCACCGGCGGCGCCGGGCGGGGATGGCGGGGCACGGGCCAGGCACCTGCACTGGGGAACGCGCAGGGAGGCGGCCAGGCCAGGTGGGCAGGCCCGAGCCACGTGCCAGCGCACGGGAACCGCTCGGGTGTTCTCAGCCGCTCTGCGCCGTGCGCCCAGATCCCATCCCGGGGACGCCCCCACTGGGAAGCAGGGCACGCGCGACAGAGGAGGTGGGGGACGCAAGTCCAGCCACCGAACCGCAGCCTCCCGCGGTCCCGCCGCATGTCGCTCGCCCGCCGGGGCAGCTGTCCAGCGCCCGCCGCTGCGCCCGGGTCGCGTGGGCGGGACCACCAGAGGGGCCGGGCCGCTCCGCGCGTTGCTATGCTCCGGACTCCGGGCTTTCCGAGCAGCCCGGGGCTGGGCGGGGACAGTGGGCGGGGGGAGGGGTGGGCGGGGCAGAGACTCCGGGCAGCCCCGCCCCCGCCTACCGCTCACCCCGCGGAGGCCTGCGCCCGCCCCGCAGTTGCGTAAGTGCCCTCAGAGGGCTAGAGGGGGGCCTCGCTCGCGAAGGGTCGTCTTCTACATTATTATATGACTTTTAACATTTTCGAATCACACAAGAATACATGATACATCACCAGTGTAGCGAAATTAGAAAATTCAGAGCAGCTGCTCTCCGGGAGTCCTTTTCAGAGTCAACCACCTGTTAACCCTTTGGTGCACCTCCTTTACATAAAAACATTCAAAGTATAATTTAAACGATAGTTTTAAACATTAGAAATGGCCACGAGCTCCATCCCTCCTTCCAATGGCAACGCTTCCATGTTTGCACATCCCCTTCCCACCCGAGACAGGTGAGCTGGTGACAATCACAGGGTTCGCCATATCTGTGGGTGGTAATTTTTGCGGTTGCCTAGAGACGGCACAGTCCCTGGAGCCTAGCGGTCTGGGCTCATCAGCCACCTCTGCTGGGTGCCGGTGGGCTGGTGACTTCACATATCTGGGGCTCAATCTCGTGGTCCGTACACTGGAGATAATAATAGTGCCTATTAGCTAAGAAGGTTGTGGGATTAATGATTTAATATTCCTAAAGTACACAGGAAGCACTCAACAAACGAGTAAGCTATTATTACTGAGGTCTTCTTCATGTATCAAGAACAGTGTGCACTAATTATGTAATAACATAATTTGGTCTTTGCATACTCTCGCAAAGCTCGCCACTCCATTCCCTTGTTTCCTTTTTTAATCAACCAATATCTTCAGCAAATAAGTCACTACAGCTCTGTATTTTTTAGTTCCTTGCTCTATAGAATGGAGATAGTGTGAATAGCACCTGCCTTCCAGGGATGTTTGAGGATTAAATGAGATGCTGAGGGTGAATGTACATAACTGGTTGAGCAGGACGCCTGACATGCGTTACCCGGCCAATAAGAACACAAAAAAGCTGGGTGCGGTGGCTCACACCTGTAATCCCAGCACTTTGGGAAGCCAAGGTGGGAAGCATCACTTGAGGTCAGGGGTTTGAGAACAGCATGGCTAGCATATCAAGACCCCATCTCTTTTTAAAAAATTAGCTCAGAATGGTGGTGCATGCCTGTAGTACCAGCTTGGGAGGCTTAGGAAGGAGGATCACTTGAGTCCAGGAGTTTTGATGTTACAGTGAGCTATCTTGGCACCATTACACTCCAGCCTGGTCAACAGAGCACGACTTTGTTTCTAAAACAAACAAAAACACACACACACAAACAGCTGTTCTTACCACTGCATGTTGTCCAGTGCTTAAGGAGAAGCCAATCTGGGCTGGGATTCTAGAGCAGACAAGGAGCCCAGAGGTCTAGGGCACTAGCCCATCCTTCCTCAGTGGCAGAAACTGAGTCTGGAAGAGGGTAAGTGGCTTGTCCAAGTGAAATTCCATCTACCTCCCTATGAAGCGTCTCAATTTAGTCCAATTAAGTGTAGCAAATACATGCTGAGACCACCTCCTTACCAAAGTGAGTACAAAATAGTCTCTGAAAATAAATCCTCGAGAATAGTTAAAAAATTACAAAATGTAAGAACATTCAAGTGAGATTCGAGTGTTGCTACATCAGAGGATACAAAGAACCACTGGAATCTAATCAGTAATTGGTGTTGATATACGAATGGACAAATAGATGAGTCAAACAGAAGATGGAACTGGAATTAAATCTAGAATATGTGCTAGACTACTTTATGACAAATCTAATGGTTAAATTCAGTAAAAAAGAATAAATTAATAATAAATATTGCTGGTAACTGGCTAGCCATTGGAAAGGGGAAAATGGACTCTGGCCTTATGCCAAATACAAAAGTAAATTTTAGAAAGATTAAATACCTAAATGTAATGAAGTAAACAATAAAAAAATTGCAAGAAGGCTTTGGGATCCCAATGGTATGCTCATCTGAAAATGTCAACTGAAACACCTTTGCAGATTAAAATATGGAGATGGGAAACTATTTACAACAAACTCAAAATGCCCTGCTAAACTCACGGGAGAATCCAGAGAAATGCCCAAAGATTATGCCTCTTCACAAAAAAGAGGAATAATCAGCCCAAACTAGAGTGGCTATGAAAATGGAAATCCAGGCCCCAATGAGTACAGGCACCTGCAACAGGAACTTCAAGCTGGAGAGTTTCATACAGATATAGAGGACAGATGAACAAAGCCATCTCTGCTGCCTCTGGGTGGAAACACGTACACAGTGCTAGAGAGTCTTTCCTGAACTTTTGTAGCCAGAGGACTGCTCTGTTGTGTGTCTGAGGTTCAAATTTATACTGCCCCTAATGTCAAGAAACATCTTCCAGGCAACGAAATTAAAATATTTTAGTTACAGATTGGTA
Source organism: Pongo abelii (assembly GCF_028885655.2). NCBI lineage: Eukaryota > Metazoa > Chordata > Mammalia > Primates > Hominidae > Pongo > Pongo abelii. Next base: position 6,656,891 of record NC_071988.2, read on the forward strand.
GCGCCTCCTGGAGCCTAGAAGAAGCAAGTGCCAGTGCTGTCTGGAGAAAAGCATCCTCAATCTAGTCCCATCACCACATATCCTGCCTGAGCTCATAATAAAAATTACCCAACATACAGAGAAATGGCTCAATGTAAGCAAGAATCAGCTGAATAATAAACAATATATTTAGGTCCTCAGGCATTTCTGATAGTAGACATCTAATTCAGAGAGCAAAAATAATCATGTATAAACATAAACTGTGTTAAGAAATTAAAAATGGAATTTAAAAGTTCAAAGAGCAAAAGTCAAACAAAATGACCAGGAAGAATTGAGAAAGAACCAACTAAAGCATCTTGTAGTAAGAAATACAGTGAATGTGCTAGGCGTGGTGGCACATACCTATTGTCCCAGCTACTCAAGAGGCTGAGGCAGGAGGATCTGTTGAGTGCTGGGGTTTGAGACCAGCCTAGGCAACATAGTGAGACTCTGTCTTTAAAACAAACAAAGAAACAAACAAACAAAGAAATTTAATGATTGAAATTGAAACCTCAATTGTTGTGTTATATAGCAGATCAGATTGCCTGAAGACAGAATGAGCCAGAGGACAGATCCGAAGCTATTACCGAGAATGCAATGCAAAGTGACAAGAAAAGAGAAATAAGAGAGGTTTGAAGACATGCATGATAAAATATGAAAGTCTAACACTTGTCTAATTGGAGTTCCAGAAGATTAAAATAGAGAAAGCCGAGGAGAGGCAATATTTGAAGAGATAGTGCCTAAGAATTTTTCACAACTGTTCAAAGATGACAAATTTCAAATCTAGGAAAAACAAAGTATATCAAGCAGTGTAAAGAAAAATAATCTACATATAATAACTTCAGATGAAATAAGAAGACATCAAGAGAAATCAAGAAGCAACAAAAACAGAAAAGATACTCTACAAAAAATAAAAGTGACTGTATTTCATCAATTCCAAGATATGTATTTTCCCACAATTTAACACGTTTGAAATTGGGACTAATCTTATCATTGATGGAGTCTTACAATTATAATTGGCAGTTTTTTATTTCTTACTGTTAATAAAATAATGATGGATTGCATATTCAGTGGTATCTTATGAACATTTATGAATGAAATATGGTAAACTGGCCACAGAGTTGTCAACAGCAACAATAGAAACCCAAAGACAGAGAACTAATATATTCAAGATGCTGAGAGAAAATGAAGAGTTGAGATTTCTGTTCCTATCCATGAGGAAAATTGGACAAACTATATGAAAAAAAATTTTTTTTCAGATCTTGGGCAACAAACAGAGCACAACAGTAATCTCTGAGAGAAGAAACACAAATAAGGTGAACTCTATGATGAATTGGCACTTTCTCAACTGTAATATAAGAAGAGGAACTGAAGCAGATCATGGTGATTTTGCTGAGCTGAGGAGAGGTAGAAGTCAGAGAAAGCCAAGGAAGCTGGGATTTGAGAGGCAGAGTATCAGACAAGAGGGAGCCATGCACATAAAAAGCTCTAAAACTCTACATTTGGGTCCTCTTGAGTCTCTGAATGAATATTAAGCCAAACATACAACAGATGAAACTTTTTGCATTTAGGCAAAGACAAGCTACAAGGGAGCTGAAAATTGAATAACTACTGGATCTCTCACAAGGCTGGGAGACATTTGGGTTCTAATCAGTCAGAGTGGAAAGATCTTGCTGAATTCCCTTGGCATTCAGTAGAGAGCCCAGAATGGTCATGACTTAGGTAAAGGGCTGACCAAGTGCTCATATAAGAGCAACCCTAGGACTGAACCTAACAAAAATTAAAACTAAACTGCAAAGGCATCAAACTGATCTGCAATTAAATTAAGTGTTGGACAGAAGAAAGCCAAACATTCTTTAAGGGAAGAAAACAAAACTAAACACTCAACGGCATAATGTTCACAATGTCCGGTTCCATTAAAGATTATTAGACAAATGAAACGTGAAAATGTAAACTTTTTCAAATTATTCTTTGATGATAGTAGTTTGAAATTGGACTTTAGTAACAATGAGATGTCTACAAAACTCCTCAAAATTAGGAAATTAAGCAAAACACTTTTAAATAATACATGGGTCAAGGAAGAAATCAAAAGAATGATTGAAAAGAGGAGAAATATAATAACATATTTAAGAGTGAATGATAATATGTATTGTGCATATAAAATTAGTGGTCTAATTTGTATGTTAAAAATGTAGATGTTAAAACTAAAAAACTGGACAAAAAACACAGATACTGATTACCCCTCCCTCCACCCCTTGGCAACCACCATTCTTCATTGTACCTATGAATTTGACTACTCTAGGAGCTTCATACCAATGGAATCATAAAATATTTGTCCTTTGTAACTGGCTTATCTCACTTGGCATAATGTAATTTATGTCATAGCATGTGTTTTACACATGCTTCTGTGAGAAAAGAAATTGAGGTTAAAGAATTTATTGTTTGAGATGACAATTGAGATTTTGATTCCTTTAGGATTTGATTTATTTTACCATAAAATAATATGGTAAAATGTCTATGTTAGTCACTGAAAATATAGAAGAAAACTGTATAACTTTAAGACAGTAGAGGAAAAAGAAATAAGAAAAAAAGCTCAAGCAATCCAAAAGAAGAAGGAAAAGAGGGAGAAAAGGACGTAAAGAAAAAGCAAGACAAGTAAAAATACAAAATCAGATGCGTATAAAGAACTCCAAAAATACCTCTAATTATAGTCTGTTTAGGTGAATACGCTGGCTGGTTATCAGGTTGGATAAAAATACAGAACCCAACTGTATGCTGTTTTCAAGAGATGTACCCAGAGCACGAGGAGGACACAGAAAGGTTGAAAGTCAAAGGATGGAAAAAGGCACGTGAAGTAAAAGATAGCTGCTGCAGCTCTGAATATTGGACAAAATCATTAGATTAAGATTAGATTAAGTAATAATTAGGATAAAGAGGTTTACTACCAAATAATAAATTCACCATAAAGAGATCCCAATTCTAGAACTTCATGCATGACACTGTATATGAAACAAAAATACATAAAATGAAGATTGAGAGAACTAAAAGGATCAATTGACAAATTCACTCTTTTAGTGGAGCATTTTAACATATCACTTAAATTTTTTTTATTGTGGTAAAATATACGTGACATAAAATCTGCCATTTTAACCATTTTTAAGTGGTTATAAGTTCAGTGGTATTAAGTACATTCACATTGTTGTGCAACCATCACCACTACCCATCTCCTTAACTTTTAAGTCATCTGAAACAGAAACTCTGTACCCATTAAACACTGACTCCCATTACCCCTCTCTCCACCTCTTGGCAACCAGCATGTTACATTGTATCTATGAATTTGACTACTCTAGGAACCTCATATCAATGGAATCATAAAATATTAGTTCTTTGTAACTGGCTTATGCCACTTAGCATAATGTAATCCATGTTATAGTATGTCAAAATGTCTTCCTTTTTAAGGGTGAATAACATTCCATTGCAGGTACACGCCACATCATATTACTCATTCATCTGTTGATGGACACCTGGGTTACCTCCACCTTTCGGCTGTTGTAACTAATGCTGCTATGAACATGAGTGTGCAAATATTTGTTCAAGTCCCTGCTTTCACTTCTTTTAGGTATACCCAGAAGTGGAACTGCAGAATTGTATGTTAATTTTATGCTTTTTTTTTTTTTTGCGAGATAACCATGTTGTTTTCCAGGTGACTTAACCATTTTAGATCCCTATCAATGGCATATGAGGGTTCTAATTCCTCCATATGCTCACCAACACTTCCTAGTTTTTGTTTTTGTTTTTTAAACAATAATAGCCATTGCATCAGTCTGTTTGGGCTGCTATAAAAAAGCACTATAGACTGGATAATTTAAAACCATAGAAATTTATTGCTCACAGTTCTGGAGGCTGGAAAGTACAAGATTAACTCACCAGCAAATTCTGTGTCTGGTGAGAGTTCTTTGCTTCATAGATGGCGCCTTCTGGCATTGTCTTTGCATGGCAGAATGAGCAGACAGACTCCTTTGGGCCTCTTATTAATCTCATTCATGAAGGTCCCACCTCCATACTTAATCACCTCCCACAGGGCCCCACCTCTTAATACTATCACATTGGGGATTCTGTTTCAACATATAAATTTTGGGAGGACACATTCAAATCGTAGCAACTATCCTAATGGGTGTGATGTTTCAACATACCTCTTTCATTGACAGGCCAAAGAGTAAAAAAGAAAAATTGGTAAGAATAGGAAAGATTTGAACAACACAATTAATGTTCTTGATTTAATGAGCACATGCAGAATCCTCTGCCTCTCATATAAAGAACGCATAATTTTAAGAATGATACCATTTACAATAGTGAAATAAAATGTACTGAAAATAAATCTATTGACATATGTGCAAGACCTTTGCACAGAAAATTATACTTCCATATAGAAAGATGTTTAAGAAGACCTACATAAATAGGAGGATTCATAAATGGGGGAACTCAGTCTTATAAGATGTCGTGCCTCTCCAAATTGTGTGATGGGTTCAATGCAATTCCAATCAAAATCCCAACAGGGTTCTTTGCAAAAGTTGCCAAGCTAGTTCCAAATTTTATAAAAAAGAGAAAAGAACTAAGAATAGCTTAATTGCTCCAAAGAAGATGAACAAGTTGGGGGAACTTACTGTGGCAGATATCAAGACTTGCTATAAAGCTAATGTAATTATGCCAGTGTGATATTAGCATGGAAATAGACGAATGGAATAAAATAAGCAGGGCATGAATTCATGGAAGCTTAATATATGTCACAGGTTGAATTGAGAAAGGATGGAGTTCTAAATAAGTAATGCCAGGACAACTGGTTAGGCAACGGGTTACTACCATGAAAGAAAAAATAAATAGACTCTGTAGGTCCCATTGTACATAAAACGCAATTCCAGAAGCATTTATTCTCAAAACAAGCAGTAAAACTTGAAAACATTTAAAAGGGAATATGGGAGAATATTTTTATTGCCTCAAGAAAAGGAAGCATTTCTTTAACAAAATGCAAAAAGCTCACATCACAAAGGAAAATATTGACTATATTATTATCATTATTAGTTTAGAGGCAAAGTCTCACTCTGTTGCCAAGGCTAGAGTGCAGTGGGTTTACCGTACCTCATTGCAGCCTTGAACTCCTCGGCACAAGTGATCCTCCAGCCTCAGCCTCCCAGGTAGCTGGGACTACAGGCGTGCACCACCATACCTGGCTACCTTTTTTATTTTTTATAGAAATGGGGTCTCATTATGTTTCCCAGGCTGGTCTCAAACTCCTGTCCTCAACTGATCTGCCTGCCTCAGCCTTCCAAAGTGCTGGGATTACAGGTGTGAGCCACTGTGCCTGGCCCTACTATATTAAAGTGAACATTTCTATACACCCAAAGGAAACTATAATATGAAATGACAAGCCCTTAAAAGAATATATGTGCAAGGGGCCAGGCACAGTGGCTCACGCCTGTAATCTCAGAACTTTGGGAGGCTGAGGCGGGTAGATCACCTGAGGTCAGGAGTTCGAGACCAGCCTGGCCAACATGGTGAAACCCTGTCTCCACTAAAAATACAAAAATTATCTGGGCGTGGTGGTGGGCACCTGTAATCCCAGCTACGCAGGAGGCTGAGGCAGGAGAATCACTTGAACCTGGGAGGCGGAGGTTGCAGTCAGCTGAGATCATGTCATTGCACTCCAGCCTGGGCAACAAGAGCAAAACTCCATCTCAAAAAAAAAAAAAAAAAAAAAAGAATAAATGCAAAACATGTACCTACCTTATGGTAACCAGGTTGGCAAAAATTTAACTTTCAGCCAATACTATATATTGGCAAATATGTGAAATAACTGGTTTCTTATAGATTGTTGGCTGATGCCTTTAATTGGGTGGATTGAACAAGAAAAATTCACTTCTCACAGTTCTGGAGGGTGAAGTCCAAGATCAGAGTGTTAGCATGGTCAGGTTCTGGTGAGGGCCTTTGTTTTGGCTTGTAGATGGCCGCCTTCTGGCTGTATCCTCCACATGATAAAGAGAGGGATTATCTCTCTCCTGTCTCTTCTTATAAGGGCACTAATCCCATTTGTGAGGACTCCATCCTCATGACCTAATTATCTCCCAGAGACTCCATCTCCAGATACCATCAGATTAAGGATTAGAGATTCCACATATGAAGTTTAGGGGGACATAAAAACTCAGTCCTTAGTAGTTGGATAATAAATTGGTATAAACATTTTAGAAAACATAGTATCTTGTAAAGTTGAAGATGTTCATGCCCATGACTTAGCAATTCCATCTCTATAACGTATACTCCAGAATAATGTTTCTCAATCAGGGGTGACTTTGCCCTCTGGAAGGCAATGTCTGGAGATGCTTTTTGTTGTCGCATTTTGAGGGAAGGGTGCAATTGGCATCTCTTAAGTAGAGGCCAGGGATACTGCTATGCATTGTACAATGCACAGGACAGCCCCCCTTTATAAATTATTATCCTGCCCAAAGGTCAATAGTTTTGCAGTTGAATATCTCTGCTCTAGAAATATCTTATGCATGTGCATCAGAAGATAAGAATGCAGGGGGTCTATAGTGGCATTGTGTAAAATGAATAAAACTAATGTCCATTCCTAGTTCACCCACAGATATCAAAATCGATTTTAAAACTTGATATTAATTAAAAAGTAAAATGTGGAAGAAGACGTATGATACCATGTATATGAAACTGGGAAAAGATAAACACATGCTTGAAGATAATGGTTACCAAATGGGGAGAGGCGTGTGGGATATGGCTAATACTCTATGTGTTAAGTTGAATGGTGGGTCCATCTATGCTTGTTTATTATTTTCTCTTCTTTGAATATAGTAAAAACTTGCAGTCATGTCCCAGGTAGCACAGATATCACAATTCAACAATTAGTGATTGGATCCTGTTCTCTGACCAGCCCCTGTTCTCAAAAGGGATAATCAGAACTTCTCACTGTCTGGAGGGGCAGTGAATATAGATGTGACTATTATCATTCAAAGCTTTCTTGGGTCATTCCAGGACCACTTGCACATGGCATAATTCCACTGCCTTTTGTGTGTGTGTGTGTGTGTGTGTGTGTACACATGCCTTTCGTTAGAGGCAGTATATGGATGCAAAGGAAATCCTCTTATTGTGCTTTAGAGAACATATATGTGTTATATATATGATATTTGGCATTCTTACAACATTTTATACTAAAAACATTTTTAAAATAATAGAAAACTTATTTACTTAAAGGTATTTTATAAGGTCATATTTGCCAGCCAAACCACTTTTAAATTTTTTTGTACTGCAAATAAGCACTGTATAATAACTGTCTGATGGAACTAAGTTTTCTTGTACTCTCAAGAAAATCTTGGAAGCTGCATAATGAGTCTATGTGTCCTGGAGACTTTCTACCAAGAATAAAACTCAGAAGCTATTTTTAAAAAGTGAGACACATATTTAACTATATAAAAAGTTTGTTGTTGTGTGGTAAAAGATGCCATGAAGTCAAGAGATGAATGCTGGATCTGGAAAAAGTGCTTGAACATTGGCGACAGGCAAAGGGGTAATTGTTATGCTGAGAGCTGTAAAAGTGGACAAGACAAAATGTCCCAACTAAAAATGGGCAAAGGATAGAGAATAGACAAACCTCAAAAGTGCGAATCAAATCTAAAAGAGCAAATCATATATATATATGTATATATATGTAATATATATATAATGTGTGTATATATATACATATATATATATACATATATATAAAATCAGGTGCTCAAATCCACCAATGGACAGAGAAACGCAAATTAAAATAACAAGGACACATCACTTTGCACCCATCAGAGTGACAACATTTACACATGCTGCAGCGTGGGTTGAGGTTGGCAATGCAGGAAATACATTGAAGCAGAAGGATGTGTGTTAGAGTCTTGGGAAGGAAATACATTGAAGCAGAAGGATGTGTGTTAGAGTCTTGGGAAGGTAATCTGCCTATTTTTTTTTTTTTTGAGACGAAGTTTCGCTCTTGTTGCCCAGGCTGGAGTGTAATGGCGCGATCTTTGCTCACTGCAACCTCTGCCTCCCGGGTTCAAGCCATTCTCCCGCTTCAGCCTCCCGAGTAGCTGGGATTATAGGCACCCACCACCATGCCTGGCTAATTTTTTTTTTTTGTATTTTTAGTAGAGACTGGGTTTCACCATATTGGCCAGGCTGGTCTCGAACTCCTGACCTCAGGTGATCCACCTGCCTTGACCTCCCAAAGTGCTGGGATTACAGGCATGAGCCACCACGCCTGGCCCCTATTTTTATTTTATTTTATTTTTTCCAAAAGGAGGATTTTGAATAGTCCCAACACAAAGAAATGATAAACATCTGATATGATGGCTATGCTAATTGCCCTGATCTAATCACTGCACATTATATGTATCACAAAATCACTATGTACCTCCTGAATATGGACAATTATTATTTGCTAATTTAAAAATGTAAATTAAAAAGTTTAGACCTTTTTGGCCAGGCATGGTGGCTCACACCTGTAATCCCAAAACTTTGGGAGGCCAAGACGGGTGGGTCACTTGAGGTCAGGAGTTCATGATCAGCCTGGCTAACATGGCGAAACCCTGTCTCTAGTAAAAATAGAAAAGTTAGCTGGAGGTGGTGGTGTGTGCTTGTAATCCCAGGTACTTAGGAGGCCGAGGCATGAGAATCGCCTGAACCTGCGAGGCGGAGGTTGCAGTGAGCTGAGATTGCACTCCAGCCTGGGTGACAGAGCAAGACTCTGTCTCAAACAAACCAAAAACAAACAAACAAACAGACAAAAGTTTAGACCTTCCAACCAGCCATTCCACGCCTGGGAATCCATCTCAAAGAAATAAAAGTAGTCCTGCTATCTGAGGGTTTGTGGAAGAATATTTAGTGCCCATGGCTGTTGGTAATGACAAAGGGACATTAACCCATAGGAAAAGGCTCTGTGAACTGTGGGGTGGCCTCAGCCTGTCAGTCTAGAGATTTCCCCAGATGCTAGCAGGAATTTGCACGAGGTGTTGATGAGTGTGAAAAGTGAGAAGCAGAAAATGTGATTATCATGAATTCGTTTTGTAAAACAATGACCCCCAACCCCCCATATGTATGTATGTATATATGAATGTAGTTATTTATTCTTATGGAGAAAAATATAAAAAATATGAAATAAAACAAGCTAGGTTGTTAACATGAGCTATTTGGTGGGGGATATGATATGGGAGGGGGAGGAGGAAGTATCCATAATAAAAACATCATGCATAAAATAAGCGCATTCCTGGAAAATTACACACATGTATCTGCTCATGAGCAGAAGCACGAAGGGAGGGTCACCTGAGTGTTCGCAGGATTACCCTTGGCTAGCAAGATTCAAGGTGACCTTTGGTTTCTTCTTTATATCTGCCTGTACTGTTTGAATTCTTTACAATGACATGTATTATTCATGGAACCAGAAAGAGCCCACAGAAAGCTGTTTTCATTGAAAGGTAGAAAAGAAAGAAGAATGCCCAGGCCTAGGGACGCTGTCACTGGCCAGACTCCCTGTGCTGGTCTGTGATGGAGAACTTGGAGACTCAGCCTGCCTCACAGCCCTCATGGCTGATCCACCCTGGTTTTTGTTTTTTTTTCCTTTGAGACAGAGTCTTGCTCTGTCACTCAGGCTGGAGTACAATGGCACGATCTCGGCTCACTGCAACCTCCACCTCCTGGGTTCAAGCAATTATCCTGCCTCAGCTTCCCCAGTAGCTGGGACTATAGGTGTGTGGCACCATACCCAGTTAATTTTTTTTTTTTTTTTTTTTTTTTTTTTTTTTTTTTAGTAGAGATGGGCTTTCGCCATGTTGGCCAGGCTGGTCTCAAACTCCTGACTTCAGGTGATCCACCCTCCTTGGCCTCCCAAAATGTTAGGATTACAGGTGAGAGTCACCTTGGCCAGACCCACCCTGTTACTGGAGGAAAATCCCACAGGCCCCTGGTCCCATCTCCCTGCCCCAGGGAGGAGCCCTATGCCATGCAAAAGCCTAGATCAGCTACCTTCATGTTCACCAAAAGAGGGACAGTGTTCACCATAGTCTTTTAAAATTTTTGAGATAGTTATAGATTCACATGCAGTTGTAAGAAATAATACAGAGAGATCCCATATCCATACCCTTTTATTCAGACATCTCTGGTTTAACATGAACTTGTGTGTCCATGTTTAGTGCTATGTCTCTTATCACGTGTAGGTTTGTGCACCCAGCACCGCAGTCAAGATACAGAACAGCTCTAAACAAAGAAGGCTCAGCTACCCTTTTATAGCCACAGCCATTTCTCTCTTCCCTTCTCCAAGTCCTGGCAACCACGGATCTGTTTTCTGTCTCTATAATTTTGCCATTTTGATAAAGTTATATAAATGGAATCATACTTTTTCACTCGGCATAATTCTCATCCCTGTCTTTTTGGAACTGAAAGTGAACTGATGGAGAATATGAACTTGGTGTGGTTTTCCGATACTTTTTGTCTGAGTGAACATGGCCAAGTTACCTATGCTCCCTCTGTCTCCTCTGGAACATGGAACTAGCGCAGGGATGGAAGGAGGGAAGCTTTTCTGCCATGAATGCTGGCAGTGTTCACCAACTGAGCACATTCGATGTGCCAAACTCTGTTTTAGGTGTGCCATGAGTGTCATCTCCTGAAACAGCCTAACTAGCCTATGAAGTAGGTTCTGTTCCTTTCAGTGCTCAGATGAGGGAGCGGGGGCTCCAGGTGATGCAGGGAGCGAGCGGTGGAAGCAGGATTCCAGTCCCAGACTGCCTGGCAGGCCTGGGGTGTGGCACCATCTCTATTTGACAGACAGAAGTCTGAGGCTCAGAGAGGTGAAGGAACTCGTCCTAGGGACACAGCTAACTTATGCTGAGCCAACGACAAAGCCTGCTACTCCCCTTTCCTCCCCCAGCACTGGGTTTACTGGGTCCCTCTGCCTCAGGGGCTTGCCTGGAGCTTTCCCAGAAGCACAGAAGTGGGTCCCTGCTGCATAGGAGATGAAAGGAGGGGAGTAGATATTGCTAGCTGGGCTGACTGGTGTGAATCCTGGCTCTACCACTTTCCGGCTGGGTAAACTTTGGCAAGTTATTGAACCTTCACATCCCTCAATTTCTTTTTTTCTTTCTTTTATTTGGGAGAGTCTTGCTCTGTCGCCCATGCTAGAGTGCAATGGCATGATCTCGGCTCACTGCAACCTCTACCTCCCGGGTTCAAGCAATTCTCCCGCCTCAGACTCCTGTGTAGCTGGGACTACAGGTGCGCGCCATCACCCCTGGCTAATTTTTGTATTTTTAGTAGAGACAGGGTTTCACCATGTTGGCCAGGCTGGTCTTGGACTCCTGACCTCAAGTGATCCACTTTCCTTGGCCTCCCAGAATGCTGGGATTACCGGCATGAGCCACCATGCCTGGCCTATATCCCTCAATTTCTAAGGGTAGGGTGGGGATTAAAATGAGTTAATATATATGGAGCTCAGCCCAGTACCTGGCACACAGTATGTGCTCAGTCAACGCTATTGTTATTAACAATATGAGTTTTTATTTACCCCTGGAGCCAGGCTTTCTGGGCTCTAGCCCTGGCTCTACCGGTTGTGTGATCTTGAGCAAGCTCTCCAACTAGGGCTGTTGGGAGGATTAAGACTTGGAGGTCAGCCAGAGTAGCTCAGGTCTGTAATCCCAACAGTTTGGGAGACTGAGGTGGGCAGATCATTTGAGCCCAGGAGTTTGAGACCAGCTTGGGCAGCATGGCGAAACCCTGTCTCTACAAAAAATTAGCCAGGTGTAGTGGTGCACACCTGTAGTCCCAGCTACTTGGGAGGCTGAGATGGGAGAATCACCTGAGCCCGGGAAGTTGAGGCTGCGGTGAGCTGTGATCCTGCCACTGCACTCCAGCCAGGGTGACAGAGACCCTGTCTCAAACAAACAAATAACAACACAAACGATAAACCCACAATGAACTTGGAAAGTATTTAAATCAGTGCCTGCTGCAGCTCAAGCTTGGCCATGTTTGCTCTCTGTATCATTGCCATCCTCCCTCTTGCCCCGGAAGCACAGCCCACTGCCCAGAAGGCAGGACTCACAAGGGGGATCAGTTTCAACCACCCAGTGGAGGGGAGAGTAACGCCACTTAAAGAGTCCTGGCCTGTCCTTCTGGGACCGTGGCTCAAACTGCCCTGGCTCTGGCCCTCGACCTCCCTCATCTGGATCAGTTCAAAAGCCTCTAGTGTCCACCTTTCCATCAGCCTCCATGCAAAGGTTGCACCAGCTTCAGTGTGCAGTGCCCTGTTCAAAATTCACAAATCAGCAGATGTTCCAGTGTGGCCTTCAGGGCTCCCCATGATCTGACCTTGCCAGACTCTCCAACCTTGTCTGCCCTCTCGGGGACGCAGGTGGGAAATTCATGGCATGGTCCTCATGCTTCCAGCCCTTTGCATATGCTGGGCCCTCTGCATGGCTTCTGCTCTCCTTGTCCGACCTCAACTCAAGGGTTTTCTCCTCTAGGAAGCCTCCTGGACTCCCTAAGCAGTCCTTACTCTGCAATTTTTTATTTTTTATTTATTTTTTGCCACGGTCTCACTCTGTTGCCCGTATTGGAGTACAGTCGCATGATCATAACTCACTGCAGCGTTGAACTCCTGGCCTGGCCTCAAGTGAATTTCCCACCTCAACCTCCTTCCAAATAGCTAAGAGTAGAGGCACTTACCACCATATCTGGCTAATTAATTGTAATTTTTTTTTGTAGAGACAAGGTCTCGCTATGCTGCTCAGGCTGGCTTGAACTCCTGGTTTGAAGGGATCCTTCTGCCTCAGCCTCCCAAAGCACTAGGATTATAGACATGAGATACTGCACCTGGCCCCTTCCTCTGCACTTTTATAGTCCAGGGCTACCCCATCATAATGATCCATGTACTCTTCTGTCTCTCCCACTGGCCCATGAGCCCTTGGGGGCAGAAACAGCTGTTTCCCTGCTGTGTTCCTGGTGCCTAGGCAGACGCCAGCACAGTAGATGTGCACCGGTTTTGGTGGGAACTTCCACGGGGCTGGTGAGGTCAGATTGCTCTTCCACACATGCTCACAGGCCTCCTTTAATCCTGCCACTCACGCCCTGCCCCAAGAGCCCCCAATGGCTCCCTTTCAACTGGAAGGTCAAATCCAAACTCTGGGCTTTTATGCTGCTGTTCACCGGCCCTGGGACATTGTTTCTCTTCCTCCTCTTCTAGCTAGCTAATACTCAAGCTAACCTCCTCAAGGAAGACTCTCCGCCCCTCAGACCAAGCCAATCTCCACGTTACATGGTCTCCTACCACCTTCTCTTCCTCCTTTAGAATTATCACAGCTGTAGATAAATAACTGTATAATTCATAATAACTAAAGTTATGTCCACATCCTGGAAACTGTGATATGGGAACTCAATTTGGAAAAAAAGTCTTTGCAGGTATGATTAAGTTAGGGAGCTTGAGAAGAGATCCTCCTGGGTTATCTGGGTGAATCCTCCATCCAATGACAAGTGTCCTTATAAGAGACGCTCAGACAAAGAGGAGGAAGCCATGTGAATACAGAGGCAGAGACTGGAGTGATGCGGCCACAAGCCAAGGAACTCCTGGAGCCACCAGGAGCTGGAAGAGGCCAAGAAGGATCCTCTCCTAGAGCCTCTAGGGGAAGCACAGCCCTGCCAACACCCTGACTGTGGACTCTGGCCAGGCATAACTGTGAGAAAATAAATGTCTGTTGTTAAGGGCCTCCCAGTCTGTGATAATGTATTAGGGCAGCCCAGGAAACAAACCCAGAGTCACATATATTCACTCACTGAATCCCCACCCAAACCTATGCAGTTATTATGATTAGAAGATTAAGCTTACAGATAAGAAAACTAAAGGTTCACTTGCTTGCCTAAGGTCACCATGGGTACCTGGCAAAGCTGGAATTTAACGCCGGCAGCCCAGCCCCGCAGTGGTGGTGGTGACCACACTCTACTCCGCAAGAGCAGCAGTAACTGAAGTTTCTTTCCAGCATCTTTGCAAGTGGTCATCCCATCACAGGTGTTGGGTGCTCGCAGCTTCCCAGAGAGGAGCCCCTCTGATAAGAACGTTTATCTTTATAGGAAGCTGAAACCTGCCTCCCTACCACTTCCAGGTGTGGACTCAGGGCACACGGGGCGGGCAGAGCAGCTTTGGCTTCGAAAGACTTGTGGCTTCCACGCTGCTTGCTGTGAGTGAGCCCCTGGGCCCCAGCCTCTTGTCCCTAATAGGGAGATCTTGGTGGTACCTGCCCCCCTGCCTTGTAGGTCGTCCTGAAGGTTATGTAGTGACCATGTGGTGGCAGTGGGGTTGAATTCCTTGTGAAGCTAAGTACAGACCCTTCCAAGGCCTGGGAGAGCCTGAGCTCTGGGTTCATGTGGTCATGCGTTTGGAAATATTTTCCAAAAGCGAGATATTTTAGCTGTAACTGGCCAAGCTGGCTGCCAGGGTTTCCAAGACAGGGTTCCACAGACTGAAGAGCTTTAACAACAGAAACTTATTTTTCACAGTTCAGGAGACTTCAAGTCTGAGACCAAGGTGTTGGTCTCAGTCCCCTCTCCTTGTCCTCCAAGTCCCCTTTCCTTGGCTTGCAGATGGCCATCTCTTCACTGTGTTTCCACAGGGGCTTCCTTCTGTGTCTTAACCTTTTCTTATAAGGACACCAGGCATATTGCATTAGGTCCCACCCTAAAGACCTTATTTAAGCTCAGTGACCTCTTTAAAGGTCCAATCTCCAAATACAGTCACATTCTGAGCTTCTGGGGGTTAGGGCTTCAGCACTCAAGTTCTGGAGGACACAATCCAACCCATAACACCCTCTGTCTCTTTCCCTATGCCGCCCTCATCATAATTCCTCCCACTTGGGAGCTGCTAGGGAGGCCAAGGGCATTTTGGGGATGTAGATGAAGGGGGATTGAGTTGGGGATGCCTTGGTTTGGGTTTAGTGGGGTGTGTTTATGTAGGTCTGAGCCAGTCTGTGTGGGTCAAGCTGTTGCTCCCTGAACAGGCTAATGGCTCCCAGGAGTGCCCGCCTTGCCATGGCTCTGGCAATGTGTGCTATGGTGCCTGGCACCAGGAGTCTATGGGAAGGGGAAGAGACATAAGGGTTGAAAATGTAATTCTTCCAACAGGAGAGGTCTGGATTTGCAGACCCTCAGAGTCACAAGGCAACTGGGGGTGTTGTATAGCCCAGGACTGCTCAGCAGGAGTCACATGGGGCATTTAGTAAAATACTGATTCCTGGACCCTGCTACTCTGAGGTTTCAATTCAGTGGGATGTGGAGGAGCCTGGGCATCTGCATTTCTCCTATGCCTCTCCAGGTGATGGGCACCAGCACTGAGGTTTAGGAGGTGTTAGTCGAGTCATGTTCTGGTTCTCAATTGTTCAGTTGTTTTTCATCATGAAAATTAATAACATCCCAATAAGAAATCTGGAAGAAATAGAATTCTTCCAAGTATTAGCATTCATTTATGAAAGAATGATAGACCTTTCTCCAAATTTGAAAACAATCTCAAAAAACTACATGACATTACCAATAATGAGTTATGAGGCTGACAAAGTTTTCCAACCAACGTTAAAATTTGTTCCCATCATTATAGGAGTACTCTGAATTATCTAGTTTCTCCACAGGAAAAATATTATAAAATCATTGGCTTCCAAAGAGGTAATCAAAAATGACGAAGAAGCAAAAAATGTAAAAAAGAGATATTATAAATGTGGATGTCAGGTATCC